>NC_135573.1:24009285-24318928 GCF_965152235.1 Eretmochelys imbricata
GTCAGCATGGACACCTTCACAGATAGGTGTAGAAGGGTGCAGGAGGCTGCAATGCCAGGCAATATCTTTGGGGACCATGTTGCATTAAATTGATATATTGTTGTAGGCCAGGGATTATATATAACTCCAAGGAGGAGGGTTACCACAACTTCTCCAGGAACCAAAAACAGTAGGTGGTGATTAAGGTGAATCACTCAGGTTCCTCCAGTATGGAGGCTTTCATATACTGGTTCAAACTGAGTTTTTCAGAGCCCAACAAAGAAAAAAAGGGCTTTGGGCATAAAAAGGATGCATTTAAACAGACTCAAGGCCTTCTTTCTGATCTAGGAAATGGTCAGGACCTTCTGTGCAATGGGAGCGCCAACCCTTGTGGAAGAGTTGGAAAGACTTTGGCCCACTACGGCCCCATAAAACTGATGGGTGTCTCCAGATATGTTTAGAGTGTGTTTAAATCTATTTATTGTTCTTATTATGTTTTCTCTATAATGCTTTTATCTCAAGAATAAATGTGCTTGCTTAGAAATACCCTGTTCATAGTCCTCAGAGAGAAAGCCATGCACAGGTGCTGGTCAGTAGGCAGCATGGCTAGCTGGGGATATCACAGTGTAAAGCAGGGCACCAGCCTTAAAACACTCCAGTCAGAAGGGAGCGGAACAAGATCCCTGCACAGAGACAGGTGATGGCTGGAGTTCTGAGACCTGACTGGGCACTCCTGGGAGTGGACCACAGAGCAGGGGATACAAACACAGTTACCCTGAAACTATGACAAAGATATTCCAGGATGAGCTGGATTCCCAATTCCTGAGGAGGTAAGTGGTGCTGTTGACACCACAGGGAGACTCATTTCCGCTTGGCAGCATAGCACTTCCTTGTAGAGGGGCTCCTGCTATTGTTAAGGGTGGACTGCACATCCTGCGAACAAGCTCTCTCTATGCTTGTTATCCACCCAAAAACCACACAACCAGATGAAGGGAAGCTGGGATGGGGTGGTTGGTCCTGGCGTCATTCCGTGGCAGTAGGTCCAGGAACAGCTGCAAGTGAATGTATGGGTGGGAAGCCAGCTGCAGGATGATGGTGAACCAGAACTGTCTCAGCCACCAGGGAGGTATCAGGATCACCACTGCCCTGTCCAGATTGATTTTCCCAAGGATGAGGGATAGGAGGGGAGGCATACATCAGCGGGTCTGACCACTGTACCAGGTAGGCTTCCCATTTGGAGTTGAGGCCCTGAGCAGCTTGGAAGCAATAAGTTGAGCAATGCTTGTTCTGCTACGTTACAAAAAGGTCCTAGGATGGGACACCCCATTGATGAAAGAGGTACTATACTACCGATGGATAGAATTCCCACTCATGATTTCTGTGGAAATGCCAGATGCACCATTTCCAGAGCTGCACCTTTTCCCTGCAGAGTGGGATAGATCACGCTCCTCACTGCATATCTACCAATGTAATATATGCCATCATGTGCCAGCAATGCCCCTCTGCCATGTACATTGGTCAAACAATATCTACATAAAAGAATAAATGGACGCAAATCAGACGTCAAGAATTATAACATTCAAAAACCAGTCGGAGAACACTTCAATCTCTTTGGTCACTCGATTACAGACCTAAAAGTTGCAATTCTTCAACAAAAAAACTTCAAAAACAGACTCCAACAAGAGACTGCTGAATTGGAATTAATTTGCAAACTGGATACAATTAACTTAGGCTTGAATAGAGACTGGGAGTAGATGGGTCATTACGCAAAGTAAAACTATTTCCCCTTGTTTATTTCCCCCCATCCCCACCGTTCCTCAGACGTTCTTGTCAACTGCTGGAAATGGCCCACTTTGATTATCACTACAAAAGGTTCCCCCCTCCCCACACCCCTGCTCTCCTGCTGGTAATAGCTCACCTTAAGGGATCACACTCTGGTTACAGTGTGTATGGTAACACCCATTGTTTCATGTTCTCTATGTATATAAATCTCCCCACTGTATTTTCCACTGAATGCATCCGATGAAGTGAGCTGTAGTTCACGAAAGCTTATGCTCAAATAAATTTGTTAGTCTCTAAGGTGCCACAAGTACTCCTTTTCTTTTGCGAATATATTTACTGACTCTTTAATAAAGATCACGGCAGAAATCGATACAAGAAGATGAAGAACACATAGTATGGGTGTACAGCTCCAACCAGTCTTTCCAAATGTGTATAAATTCCACTAAGAAAACAGAAACTTTGTTTTTAATAGTCATATCATAAGAAAATGAATTTGAAAGTTTGTAGTCTGGAACACAAATCTCATTTGGCACGCTGCTGTGAAATAGTTTATTTCAGGATGATGTTCATCACCAACCTCCTACTTCATAGTTTTGGCACAAAAGAGTTTGCAGTTCCATCAGAAAGTGTTACATGATTAAAGAGCTCCTTCTGAGGGGAAATTTTGGCTATAATTCTTGTAAGCAAGACCAGGTGCTTATCTTAACTGGATGTCTTTTGTTTAGAGATTCATAACTAATGTTGTAAATTTGGGATAGCTTTTATTATAGCAGGAAAATATGATACATACAGCAGTGTATAAATTCTGTATTACAGATTTTATTTATTCTTCAAAATTAAATTACTCTTAATTTTGTTTTAGCTTCAGTATTGCTGTTCATACAACCATTGTGACAAATTTTAATTACAGTTTGCATTTTATTTGACTTAGTTATAAAAGTTTACTTTCGGTTGAATGTTTGCTTCAGAATCTTTTGGCTCTTGAAATGGTTTTTAGAAAATATTTGGAACAAGGATTTTCAATTTTACATTTATTTCCTTAATGAAAAAAGTTAAAAGCTGAGGAAATTTTGAACAGCTAGAGTGACAGAATTACGTTTTTCCTTTTCTGACTAACTTTGGAGGGATGGAAAAAGGGGGGGGAAAAGTGAGGAAAACCTTTAGACATAATTCATTCTAGTGGATTCATTGGCAAAAAAGGAAAATTAGAGAAGTAGTCAAGAAAAATACAACAATCGAAGTCAAGTTGTTTATTTTTTTAAATACATAACATAAAGCACAAAATCAGCCCCTCTCCCAGGAGCAATCACACTTCTTAAAACCATAAGCCTTCTCTCTCACTTTTGCCTGGTGAAAATGTTCTACTTTGTGTGAATTCTGAAGAGTAAATAAAATCTGAAATATAGAGTTTATACAATGTTGCATATGCTGTATTTTCCTCCTATATTAAAAGCCTCTGGGTCAGAGAGCGAGAGTATGAGTCTATAGCCTGATAGTTCGGGCATTTGCCTGGGATATGGAAGACCCATTGACTCAGGCAGAGCAGTGACTTGAATCTGAGTTTCCCACATTACCGATGAGGGTATGTCTACCTGAGCTGGAAGGCTCAGTCCCAGCTGTAGACATACCTTGAGGAACCTAGAATCATAAAATATCAGGGTTGGAAGGGACCTCAGGACGTCATCTAGTCCAACCCCCTGCTCAAAGCAGGACCAATCCCCAATTTTTGCCCCAGATCCCTAAATGGCCCCCTCAAGGATTGAACTCACAACCCTGGGTTTAGCAGGCCAATGCTCAAACCACTGAGCTATCCCTCCCACCTAACCACTAGGTTCTTGGCTATACCAGGATAGGTGGTTTTTTCCCCCATAAGACAGACTGAAATTTCTGATGATGAACAAAACCAAACAGCAAAACCTCAATTTTATGCAAAGTGGAATTTCTGGGATGTGATGAGCCCTACCCATAACATCATGATGCTTAAAGGATGGGGAGAAAAATTGAGAATTTGTTGTTGTGAAATGGTTTCTGTGAAGTTAAAATTTATTCCTGAGCCTCCCAAACAGTGCCCAGTACTCAGTAGTTGTGATCCCCATTGGTTGCAAATGGAGGCTTAGGAATGGACTTTCAGAGTTGTACAGTATACGAGCCAGCCCTTTCCAATGCTGTAGGCTCCTTGACAGCGTTTGCTGTCTTTGGCATCTGAACAAAGCAGAGAGGTTCAGGCCTTTGTATAAACACTAGATAATAAGAAACAGTTCAATACCTGATGCACATAGCATCTTGAAAAACAGATCCATGAATGAGTGAGCGGATTGCTGCTCTAATTTTTTCTGAATGAGAACATGAAGCAGACAGTACAACTTTTACCTCCTCATGTGTCTCCAGAGGTGAGTCTGCACCTACAGGAGGGAAAGGTCTGCCTTTGCAGCCTTCTGTCCCTTCCGCTGCCCCCACATAAGCCGCTCTTTGGCAGTGGAGTGGGGTCAGGGGCTCATGGGAGAAGCCAGCCGAGGCCCTGTGAATTTGTCCCCGTACTGGGGTGAGAAAGCACAAGAAGCTAGTGTTCTGATGCTGTATTCACTTCTGCAGGGTTACACTCCGTACCCACCATTTTAATAGAGGGATCTGAGGGCAGTGATGGCAGTAGCACCCAGGAAGGGTATTTGATGTCAGTGCTACTGAAAGAGAAGGAATTGCAGAACTGAGGCCTTACGTATAGTAACTAGGACTTGATACATAGTACTCATCTCTATTTGCTGATTGGTTGTGTATTCCCAACCCCCTCCTGCCTCTCTCCTTCGTCCTTCCACTGCCAGCTTCATTTCCCCAGCCCTCCATGTTCCTCCCCACATTCCCTGCTTTCTTTTTCAGTGTTCCTCTCTTTCTAGTCCCTTGCTTCTATGAACTTATCTCTTCTCAGCAGCTTTCTCACCCTATCCCTGCACCCAGAATTTAGTTCCAATCACTGTGGTTACTTTGCTTATATGTTTCCATCCTCCCCCTGCCCCTTTGTCCGTTTAAAGGGTTACACTCTTCAGGGCAGCTTCTTATGGGTTTAGATAGCATCCTGGGGGCTAATGTGAGAAACATCAACATCATCTAGACACTGATAAGGTACATCACTTTGCAAGTTATCATCTCTAACAACAGTGTCCCGCCTAAGACAGGGGTGAACAAAATGCGGTTCCTGGACCGAATGCAACCCCCTGGGTGCCCTTGTATTTAATATGGAGTTGTTTGTCGAGACTACAGGTCCCAGCAGGCTGCTCAGTTTAAGATGTAGCATTGTAGGTTGAAATCTGTGGTCTCCGAGGAGTGCACCCCTTTATTCAAAATGTGGGTAGCCATAATGGGTCTCTTTTTTATGAAACTAGGTTGGGCTCCTAGTAAATTGTCATAAGAATGGCCATACTGGATCAGACCAAAAGTCCATCCAGCCCAGTATCCTGTCTACTGACAGTGGCCAATGCCGGGTGCCCCAGAGGGAGTGAACCTAACAGATAATGATCAAGTGATTTCTCTCCTGCCATCCATCTCCACCCTCTGACAAACAGAGGCTAGCAACACCATTCCTTACCCATCCTGGCTAATAGCCATTAATGGACTTAACCTCCATGAATTTATCCAGTTCTCTTTTAAACCCTGTTATAGTCCTAGCCTTCACAACCTCCTCAGGCAAGGAGTTCCATAGGCTGACTATGCACTGTGTGAAGAAGTACTTCCTTTTATTTGTTTTAAACCTGCTGCCCATTAATTTCATTTGGTGGCCCCTAGTTCTTATATTATTGGAACAAGTAAATAACTTTTCCTTATTCAGTTTCTCCACACCACTCATGATTTTATAGACCTCTATCATATCCCCCCTTAGTCTCCTCTTTTCCAAGCTGAAAAGTCCTAGCTTCTTTAATCTCTCCTCATATGGGACCCGTTCCAAATCCCTAATCATTTTAGTTGCCCTTCTCTGAACCTTTTCTAATGTCAGTATATCTTTTTTGAGATGAGGAGGCCACATCTGTATGCAGTATTCAAGATGTGGGCATACCATGGATTTATATAAGGGCAATAAAATATCCTCTGTCTTATTCTCTATCCCTTTTTTAATGATTCCTAACATCCTGTTTGCTTTTTTGACTGCCGCTGCACACTGCATGGACATCTTCAGAGAACTATCCACAATGACTCCAAAATCTCTTTCCTGATTAGTTGTAGCTAAATTAGCCCCCATCATATTGTAGGTATAGTTGGGGTTATTTTTTCCAATGTTCTTTACTTTACATTTATCCATTAAATCTCATTTGCTTTAAATTTCATTTGCCATTTTGTTGCCCAATTTTGTTGTCAATGTAGCCTTGTGTTGGCAGTGTTCTCACGTCCCTGACCTAAGGGATCAGTTCCCTGCTGAATCTCCAGAACAACGTATCTAGAGAATTCGGTTACTCTATGAGCATGCACAAAGGCAGTGATGGTCCTTTTAAGGCCCATTTATGTGTGCTAGTGTCCAGTTTTTAAAATCAGAATTGGACCCATAGCATCTCTTCGTAAACAGCTATATCACCAAACTAGAAGGCTGAATAGCATATTTAATTGTCAAAATGAAATTAACTGGTGCAGTTGGAGAAATTTAAGAGCGTAGACAGAAGAAAAAAACCTTTGATCATTAGGACAGACTTCCTATCAGATTTATTACCCTTTGAAATAGTCACTAATAGAAATGGTGTAAACACCATCTCTTGAGATTTAAAGATAGACTAGACAAAGCCCTAGAACTACTGTAGAGAACAACTCTACATTAACAGCTGTCTACAACTCCGTCTCTCTATGAATCTCATAATTTCGAGTTTAAGAATTTTCTGGGATGGTCAGTAGATTTTTCTCTTTTCCTCAGAATTTGGTTTTATTTTCTCAGTTTAAACATTAATTGAAAGTCTGAGTTCATGTTTTGAATCCTAATTTTACCTGGAGTGTTCTACAATTATCCAATCTTAGTTGAGTTTCCCTGCTGCAGTTCACTCCACAAGCTTCACGGCTTCACTTTCACATCTGCAGTTCACTCTACAAGCTATGAAGCCACTCATTTACAATTCAGCCCTATTTCAGTCTCCCTGAAGCACACTACTGAACCCCATAAAGTCTGATTTGGATGGATCACCCAAACAACAATGGACACCTGAGTTTGTTTCTCATCCTGAATGGATCCCCTGAGCCCATTCCACAGATGATTCAACAGACAGTTATAAATCACACAGCCATGGCTCTATATATCCTGGCTGTTAAAGCCCAAATCTGTATAAATGAATCACAACCAAACAATTCTGGAAAGCCACCAAGAACATGACCTTTAATCATGGATCTAGCATTGCTTTCACATATTTTCTTCATTTTCCTTGTATTTAGAGTTGTTTCCCTTTCTTAAGATGGTGCAATGAAACAAGACTATGAGAAATATAAATCATTAACTGAACCGTTAGCAGAATTTATGTCTCAATATATCTTGGAAAGCTGCTGTTAATATTTCTCTACCCCTGATGCTAACTGGGTGGCCAGCCATATACTAACAAGGAAGCAAAAGATTGGATTTAGTCACTAAACAAAGGAACTTGGGGCCTGTGTAGTTCAGCTGAACTAGTTTTTAAAGAGCTATTTTGGCATTAACTTCTAGTGATTCTAATACAATGATAGAAAGAAAAGCTCCTTACCAAATGAAATGCACTCATTGGCTATCAATACATGTCTTGGCTGGGGAAAAAAGGACAGAGGAAGGTTGTATGTCTTTCTTAGCTGTCACAATATAATGAGCATCCAATAGTGAAGTGTATATCAGTCAGCAAGCAATGATGCTTCCTGCTAGTTGCAGTACAGCCCACGATTGTTTTAGGGTTTCAAGAGGCTTTTACAACCAACTTGTAGTTTATAGGAATTGAGTAGTATCCCTTTAAATAGTTCGTGAGCCCTGGGCCTTACTCTCTTCTATGTTTCAGAAGCCATTAGAACAGCTTTATGTAAATGTAGTTAAGTCTTGAATGTTACATGTAAACATGTATTTGGAACCCAACTCAGCTAAACTTAAACACTAACCTCCCTGCACCCCAGGAGTTGCTCTGTGTCTTTGTATAAATTCATCTATGATCTCAGTTTCAGACAACACCAAAGGCAAACACAAGAAGACAGAAGCTGCAGGTAATGAGGGGAGATTCAGCATTTAAAATAAGATGCATTGCTCTTTTAATGTTCTATACCTCAGGATTAAGTTCTACCGTCAATTATACCTTGTGGAATGATTTCAGTGGGATTGCCTAGCTTATAAGGTCGGTAAAATATTGACTCAGAGAAGAGGTAAACAGCACAGATATAAAACAGAGGGACTCAGATACCATGATGAGCACAGTGTAAAATCATAGACAAATCAGATATATAGCCAAGCAACTATAATGGCGAGAGGCCTTTTTCTCCCATCTTAACACTATCCTTGCTATTTTCTTTTCAGTATAACCAAGCAACGTACCAAGTTGCCAGATGGAAGGTATAGACTCAGGATTGGGAATCTGGAAGGAGAGTTGGCTTTATAAGAAGATCTGTAGCTTCAAATGCAGTCCACAATGAGGAAAACTTTGGAGAACCCCTCTTACATAGGCTACAAGGTAAGTGAATGTCCAGAGGGTACTGCTTTTGTGTGTGTGTGGTAGCCCAGATGTTCTTCAGCAGGACAACACTAGACATATCATGTCTTGAGATTGAGTTAAAAACCTTTCCCATGTAATGGCTTCAGAGTGAACTAAGGACAGTTAATGAACAAAAAATATTTGGAAAAGAGCTTTATTGGAGTTGTTCTTCCAAAGTGTTGAGGTCATGAGAGAGATTACTGATATAATTAAATATATATATCAGCAAATTACGCTGGACAGTGCCGTGCTCTTGCAGAAAATGCAGTTGCCTGCTCTGTGACATCATCATTTGGAGCCATATGCTTCTCTGGAGTAACTTCTTTGGGCGTATGGAGTTATGACAGGGATGAATTTGGCTCATTAGAACTTAGTATTGCTGCTCTGCATTGGCAAAGGATCCTACAGAGAAAGTGAAATGATTCGATTTGTTTGAACTAATATATGATACTCGGAGGAAAATGTTAAAGTCAGTGCACTTGCTGACAATCCTACTTTTGGCAATCACCCAGAGCTCAAATAACGGATCTCTTTAAAGAAAGAGAAAGCTCTAATAGGAAGGAATCTAGGTACAGTACCTTGAAAGTGGTATGAGGCTTGTTCCTTCTGAAGATATTATTAATCAAGGGCCAGTTCATTGCATGTAATTAAGTAGCAGCCATAATACTTGCTAGCAGCTGTAACTAAAACAACTTCCTGTCAATAATTTGAACTAAGACCATTCTGTTCCCCACCCTCCCGAAGACATTCTCTAACAGCCCTACTGAAATGTTGAGTAAAGCATTCAGGAGTCAGACTGCCTGGACAAAAAGCACAGCATTTCTGTCAGCTGTCGGATAGACCATGGAGTTGCTACCAGCACTGAGCAGAGGGACAGGGCATAGTTTTGCTGTCCCAAGAGCACAGCAGGCACTGAGTTGTGACCCTAAGTCTGCTTCCCCCTTCACCAAAGAGCAGAAGACAGCTGCTTCAGCTTACTTCCCTCCGTACTGGCTCAGCTGAACCATCTGGCACATTTAGGGGCCGGAGCAAAAGCACAAGAGGAGTGGCAGCAGTTTTACAGCGCACACAGACTGGTGATATGGACAGGTAAGACAGCTCATGAATAAACCCAAGGCAAGCAGTTAGAGCCGTTCTCAACTCAGATTCTGGAAACATGCAATTCACACTGGGCATGCTCAGAGATTTACCACAGGTATTTGCATAATGATTCCTGTACCTCTCATTTACATAGTCCCCTTAGGTGAATAATTTGATACTTCTCTACACCTACAGCCTAGTCTTTATTTGTAGCTCAATGGGAGTTTAGTTGAATTACATGGGGGTCTCCCTGGTTTGAGACACTTTTAGTAGCATTCTAAACATTCTGTATAACTGATTCAGGACACCCCAAAGAGCAATCACCAGGGCTGGAGCTCTGAGGTGATCCATGAAGATTTTAGGGGAACCTTACATCTTTTCTGTGCTCACAATACTCCATGCTCAGTTTCACAGTGACTGAACTAACTGCATCTCTGACCCCTCCTGGTTTCTTAGTGCACCCCACTCAGGTCTCTGACCTTGAGCCATCATCTTTCTCAGGGTGGAATCACATGATTCCAATTCTCCCAGTCTCAGACCAGGCCACTGTCTGCCATCCAAGGTATTAATCATTACCTGAGCAGGGCCAAAGTATGTTCAGTACATGCAGTTCCATTCCCTTCAGGAGCTATGACCTGTGGTATTCCGTCAACAGTCAGCCTTCTTAAAGCAAAGTATTGTGTATTCAGAACCAAAGCATTTCAGAGAAAACAAGTCTTTAAAAAAACAGTCTATATGCATGCCTGCTTTCCCTGGAAGCTGGGGAAGCCAGGCCTCACCTGCTGCAGACATTCCCACAGGACCTGAGCCTCTTCCATCTCAGTCTGTTCCCATCAGCAACAGCTCACTCACAATTCCTCCCACCTACCTCCAGAGAGTCCTTTTAGAAGTTTAGTCACCCCTTGATCTCTAGGCTCCCAGCCTTGGAAAAATAGCTATAACTTCAGCTAGAGTAGGCCTGGAAGTAGTCCATTGTCTTGTAACTGCCAGCCCCCACCCCCAAGTGCATGTCGGGTGGTTGCTTATATAGAGCCATTGTGTTGCTTTGCTGTTTGCTTTTCCAGTAGCCCTACTATATAGCTAGACCAATACATTCATACAGGAAATTCTAATAACCCACTACAGCTATCCAGTAACCTTACCTCAGTGACCAGGCCACATGCAGTTTTCATAAAATTATTACAGATCTATGGTCCATATTTTAAAAACCCCTTCTTATTGTCCTTAATTCTGCTTGCTACAGATTTCTCCTTGTGACCTTTGGTTTCCCTTATCAATTTTCTACCGCTCCTAACTTCTGATTGATATTCATTATTATTAACTGCTTCTTTTTTCCATTAGCTATATATTATTTTTTATAGCTGCCTTCACTCCCCTCTAAATCAGGTCAGTTTTTTAACCAATATGGCCTTCCTCCTCAATTGTGGCTTTTTGGCCATCTACTAAGATGTTCTTAAATCATTCCCAATTACAATTCACACGTTTCTGATTAAATTCTTCCTCCCAGGCTCATCATTGTTTTCAGCTTTGTGAAATTGGCCATATTCAAGCAACAAGAATATATATTACTGGTCTGGACTTTATTCCACTTGTATATTATTAATGTGATCACTTATACCTAAAAGCTACCATTAATTTTTAGTTCTGTTATCAGTTCCTCTTTATCTGTTAGGACAAAGTCTAATAAAGAATTTCCCTGTGTTGGCTGCAACACTTTTTGAGTTAGGAAATTGTCAGCTATAACGTATAGAAATTCCAAGGACCTTTTAGTACTGGCAGTATGACACCCCCAGCATATGTCACTCAAATTGAAGTCCCCCATGATCATGCAGGGATTTTTTCCTACATATTATGGATAGATGTGTAAGGAGGTGGTCTTCCAGTTCCCTACTGTGTTTTGTCTAGAACAAATGCCAACTAATACCCCATCTTGTGTTTTATCTGTTAGGATATTGATCCATAAGCATTCAAGATAATTTTCTTCTAAATTATCAGTGACTTGGAAACTGGTAATGATTTTTTTGTTAGAGTGCCACTCCCCCTACCCTTTTGTCCACTTGATACTTCCCAAATAGATTAAAAACATTGATTTTAACATTTCAATAATATGAATCATCCCACCAACTCCCAGTAATGCCAGCTAGATTGAATTTATGCTTATAAATGAGCAATTCCAACCCTCTTTGTTATTGAGTCTCCTTGCATTGGTGTATTAACAATTCAATAATTTCTAATCTTTGTGTCGTAAGAACATGAGCTTGCCATACTGGGTCAGACCAATGGTCCACCTAGCCCAGTATCCTGTCTTTGACAATGGCCAGTACCAGAGCTTCAGGGGGAGTATCAGAACAGGGCAGTTGGAATGATCCATACCCTCCCACCCCCATCTTTCCCTCCTGTTCTCTGGCAGTCAGAGTTTTTAGGGTCTCTCCAAGTATGTGGTTGCATCTCTGACCATCTTGGCTAATAGTCATTGATAGACCTATCCCACATTGGCTCCTCATCGCCAGGCAGATCTGATCCTAGATGGACTTTTCAGGCCCATAGTACAGTCAAGTCGCTGGCAAGGCCTCCTGGTGAAGATAGCTCTTAAAGAGTGGGACTGAATCTCAGAGGATCCTTGAAACAGCAGGCTGATTCTCCCAGCTACTGATCTGCGGAATGGGGATTGCCCTGCTCCCCAGCAACAGCCCTCCTGTCTGAAGGGAAGGGCATTTGTAGTACAGGTCCTATTCTCCACAGCCCTAGTCTTTCCCTTTCAGAGGTATCTGACATACCATCTCCTAAACCTCTCCCCAAGTCTATGCATGGGTGGGTAGCATTAGGTCTCTGACCCCCGCCCCATGGTCATCCCCTTTTATGATGTGGCCTCTGGATAGATAGGGCTTCTGCATCTCCAGCCCTTTCCTGCTGCAAAGGGGAGGCCTTTGATGGTGGACTGCCCTGCCAGTCATATCCAGCGGATCCGATAGGCCCACCTAACAGCACAGTCCCTATCAGGGAACAGGGGAGGAGTGCAGGCCCATTATAATACTGCAAAAAGGTATTTTGAATGACTTCCATGGGAGTATTAAGTGCCTAACACACCTCTCAGGTTCAGGCCTGTGGCGGGGCGGGACTCATCTCTGCAGCGCCTCCTATTGATCATCCAGGGAATTAGCATTTCCAACCTCTGGAGCACCCTCTGCAGGCTGGTGTCCCGCTTGCCACTGGGCCCCAAGTCCCTCCTGGACCCCGGTGCCCCTTTCATGTTGGGGTGCTGCCCCCTGGCAGTACCCCCACAGATCTGGGTCTCTCCCCGCCCCCCAGGGAACCCCCCACCCTCTATCTCCACCTTGCCTCAGTCTTTGGCTACTGCCAGTCCCCATCTAGCCCCGGCTCCCTGGGGCGGACTGCAGTATAATTGCCACTCATCATCAGCAAGGAGGGTCTGGCCCTGCTGCTTCTGCCTACTCTTGGGCTGCCCTCTGCAACCCCAGTACCCTTTTCCTACGCCTTCATCAAGGCCTGCAACTTGGGGGTTTCTCAGGCTGGAGCTCCACAGTTCCTCTGGCCTTTCCCCAGCCCTGTTCCACTGATCGGCTTTCTACAAGGCCTGCAGCCTGGGGATTTCCCAGACCGGAGCTCCCCAATTCCTCTGGCCTTTCCCCAGCCCTACTCCACTTTAGGTACCCTGCTCAGCTCCCAACAGTCAGGTACCTCCCTCTCAACATCTAGAGAGAGGCTGTCTCCTCCTGGCCCACTGCCCACTTATAAAGGCCTGCTGGGCCCTGTCTGGGGAGTGGCCGCAGCTGTGGCTGTTTCCCCAATCAGCTGAGGCTTGCTGCTTTCCCTAGCAGCAGCCCTCTCGCAGCCTCAGCCCTCTCCCAGGGCTGATTTCAAGCCCTTCAGGGCAGGAGCGGGTGACCACCTCACTACAAGGCCCTATACTGATTATTGTGCAATTGCACAAGCGATGTTATTTTATTTACAAAGCTTCCATCTAAAACAAAATACAACTCTTCTGTACCTACACAAAAAGTACTGTGCTGTTCTGTTCAGGACTGCCGGAACTGTAAACTGTAACTGTGTTACCCCTCTGCCTCAGCCAGTGAGAGCTTTGCTTCTGTTAGACTGGAGTGTCAGGGAGCTGACACACAGTTTATCTGCCTTGCCAGAAAACTCCTTGAGACTCTGCCAGTCCAGACCTTGACTTTCAGGTAATACCCCATTTCCCAAGTTCCCCGGAGACATCTCCCGGCAGCATGCTGTCCCTCTCACTGGACACTCACAGAAATTATTAAGTTTGCCACCTCCAGTGAGACACAGCACACACCAGCCTGTTAGTTTAGCTGAGGAGTCACACTTAATTCACTATAACAGCATTGAGATGGTTTATAGTAAAATTAAGACTGTTTATTAACAAAGAACAGAGATTTAAGTGATACTAAGCAACCGAAAAAAAGCCAGGTATGGTTACAAACAAAACAAAACAAAATAAAACACACTTTCCAGTGTCTAAAATTTAACAGATTACAATCTTGGTCTCAGGCAATTTCTCACCTATAGTCAGCTCCCAGAGACTTCAGCCCACATAGTTGAAGGATCCACCTTTCCCAGATTCTAAGAGCTCTGGCCTCTTTTGCCTCTAAATGATGGATAGCTATGAGGTTCTCTCCCCTTCTCTTTATAGTCCAGTAAACCTTTGGAATGTGTTTTTGAAGTGTATCTCCAACTAAAGTTTGCCTCCCCTGCTGTTTGTGCTCCAGGAAGCTGACACCATCCCATCTTCCTCACCCTCCTCTCAATTTGCTTTTCCTGTGGACTCAGCTGCAAACGAACTTCCATTGTCTCTGGCAACACCTTACTCAAGCAGACACAGACAAACAGGCAAAACAACATCCCTTTGTCTAGGACAAACTTGTTTATCAGCTGCCTATACAACAAACATATTACCAGATTCATACTCTTTACACACAACCCATACGTACATCTTGTAATGATATTCATGATGAGGCTGTCACCAGTTTTCAAATGATACCTTATTCAATACACTTTTACAGTACAATAATATTGTATACAATCAGTTGATTCCATGGCTTATTCTTTGTGGTTCAGACCCCCTGTTCTCTCCTTGGGGTGCCTGGATCTTGATTGTCACAGATACTTCAATTGAGGGGCATATCCTTTTAAATGTCCCCTGTAATGCTATACTATCAACCACATTACACAGTTATCTTACCTGAAATGTAAACAAGACATGCTTTATTCAGGTGACAGCACTTTATAAGGCAAGATAGGAAATCATGGGATTCGTGAGCCTAATTTACACTGTTGTCTTCACAGTTCCAAAGTATGTAGTCAATTAATTCACTGAGCTATCTGCTAAAAGCTCATCCATGAATCCATTGTATATTGTACACTTAAAAAACTATTAAAATATAACTTACTTGCCTATAATCAGCAATGAACTGGAAACTAGAGATAGAATTAAACTTCATCATCCTGTGTCCATTAGCTAAACTACTTCTGCTGTAATATTTTTTTCCTACTACAGGTTTTAATAATAGAAGTTAAACTGCTGAGGATTTTTTTTATTTTTATTTTTTTGCTAAAGTTAATCAAAAAATGCTTTCCAGGCACAGGAAAAGTGCATCCTTTGCACAGTTAAACTGCAGCTGTTTTTCATATGGGTCAGTTCCAGTGATGTTATGAGGGATTCTAACCCTGGGAGGAACTGGGCATAGTATGAGAAGGTTCCATCTCATGGTATTTCCTGCCTTCCCCGTTATTAGAAAAACCTATCAAAATTATAAGTAATTTTTCACTGAAGTGATTTTTGTGCCCCTTTTTTAGATTCAAAGACTTAAATGTACACACTGTTTTGCTTTTCATTTTTAAAAGGTAATGGAGAACAAAGTGAGTATGTTAAAATATCGTTTTGAACATTATATAATCACTACACAAATGTTATGTACATTATAAAATAAAGAACTTTTAAAACAGAATATACAGCAGCTGCCAGTGGCCTGCAGCAAACTGAAAACTACAGAAATTAAGCTACCTTTTCCTGTCTCTACTGGTTAAACTATTTTTGCTTCAATTTTTTCTTCTGTCGGCTTTAATAAAATCATTTCCATTAAGTTTGGGGACAGGGAAGGGGGTTTCTCCAGTTAAGCAAAAAACAATTGCAAAATACAAGAGGATAGCCTTGTTGTTAAAGGGCATAGCCACATGTTGGCCGTTACAGTATCACCGACAACCCAAAAGGTAGGTCTACACTGCAGTCGGGAGGTGTGATTGCAGCAGACATACCTGCGCTGGCTTGCTAACATCTGCTGTAAAGGCACAGCTGCACAGCCAAGGGCTAGCCACTCTCTTACATCCCCGGGGTCCCAGGCAGGCTTGTATTCAGGCACCACACCAAGGTCACAGCAGCTTCACGGATATTTTTAGTGAGCTAATTCAAGTCTGCCTACACATCAGCACAACAGTGCAGACATACCCTAACAGGCACGTGCTCCGAGCATAATCCAGCCAAGAGGCAGAGAAAGGTTCTTAAAATCTGCCCCTCAGCTGTGCACTTGCATGCGGGCCATGAACAGTCTCCCATAAGGAGTTCAATGAAAGAAAAAGTCTATTTTAAACGATTGTATCTAGCCAGAATTTCAATTTTGTTTGGAGAAATCTGTTTTTTCTCAGAAACCACTTCTTCGGGGTGGCATGCTGTGAAGTTTCTGAAACCCATCCGGGCACCACCAGGACTCTTTCTAGTTTCCATTATCACGTGATACATCAAACTGCGCAAAAAAAAAGAGAGGAAGTAATTTTTAAACACAGTTCCACAATACATGTATTATCAGCAATTTATGTTTTACATCTCCAAAATCTGTTTATATCTGCAATGTTTGTTCAGTTATTTTAGAGAGACAAGGTGGGAAAGGTTATATCTTTTATTGGACGGCTTCTCTGTGTAAGCTCGAAAGTTTGTCTTTCTCACCAACCGAAGTTGCTCCAATAACAGATATTACCTCACCCGCCTTGTCTCTCTAATGTCCTGGGACCAACGCGACTACAACACTGCATTCATCTTTAATCATTCTTGCCACTTTTGAGCAAGCTTTCTGTCATCTCAGTAATAGATTACGTACAGTACATTAGATTGTATAGTGACAACAATTTACCATTGACAAAATATATCATTGGAAACCTGGTGAGGTGGTAAATTTTTGCTCACATAAGAATTCTTTCCCTTATTCCCCTCCCCCAGATTTATGGATGGAGTTATATCATTAGAAATTGTCTAAATTCTCCTAAGGGATGTTTTCCAGTTTGTCCATTGCTCAGTGTACTGCCACAGAAAAACTAGCTGGCTTGGCTATCTATCGGACCACCACACAATCTTTAGTGTGTTTATCATCCTAACACCCTGAAGAGCTAAGGCAGTGCTATTTTCCCCCATTTTACAGATAAGGAACTGAGGTGCAGAAAGACTAAATGACTTGCCCAAAGTCACAGAGGAAGTCTGTGACATAGCAGGGAACTGAACTCTAATTCCCTAACTGCTAGACCAGCATTTCTCAAACTGGGGTCCTACGGACCCCTGGGGGGGCCCAAGGGTACTCCAGGGGGTTCACGGGCCCCGATGAGCAACTCCTCCCCATCCCTCTACCTCCCGGAGGCTACTGAACCCAAACCAGGAGCTTTTAGATGCTAAAAGTCCGGCAGTGCAGCAAGGCTAAGGCAGGCTCCCTACCTGCCCTGGCTCCACGCCACTCCTGGAAGCAGCTGGCATACCTCTGCAGCCTCTGGAGGGGGCAGGGGGTCTCCGCATGCTGCCCCCACCCCGAGCGCCAACTCCACAGCTCCCATTGGCCGGAAACTGCAGCGAATGGGAGATGTGGGGGCGGTGCCTGTGGGCAGGGGCAGAGCGCGGCGATCCCCTGGCCCCCCTCTCCTAGGAGCTGCTGCCAGAGAGATGTTCCAGTTGCTTTCAGGAGGCATCCGAGGTAAGCACCACCTGGTCAGAGCCTATACCCCTCACCCCCTCCTGCATTCAAACTCCCTCCCACAGCCCACACCCCTGCCTGCCCCCCAAACCCCTGCCCCAGCCTGGTGAAAGTGAGTGAGGGTGGGGGAGAGCGAGTGACAGAGGGAGAGGGGATGGCGTGAGCAGGAGGTGGGAAGAGGTGGGGCAGGGATGGGGCCTTGGGAGAAGGGGTGGAGTGGTGGCAGGGCCTGGGGCTGAGCGGGGAGGCTTGGGGGGGTCCCTGAACATTTTTAAATCAAAATGGGGGTCCTTGGGTTGCTAAAGTTTGAGAACCGCAGTGCTAGACCATTCTGTTTCTGAACCTAATTTAAAAATATAGGGATCATTATCCATCTTGATGCACCTATTAGTGTTAATGATCTCATACATACATATTGTAGGAGAATAGGACTCAGTATGAATATGTTCCAAAGGGATCCAAAACTACATTAGAATTAGATTGCTTCCTTATCTTATTTGGCTATGCCAGGCTCCTTACCCCGTTCAGCCAAGTCAGATCTACCAGTCTGAGGGTATGTCTACACTGTAATGTAAGCCCAGGGTTAGTGAGACTTGAATCTGGACCCGGGGTTTGTAAGCTTGAGCATCCACACTCCGTGGTGACCCAAAGTTTACAATTTCTGGACCCAGGCCGCAAACCAGGGCTTTAGAGTCCACACCGCACTATGCAGACCCAAGTCAAACCACCATATTCCAGGCTTCCTAGCACCCTCCCCAACTGTGGCAACTCTAGCCCTCGGTTCATGGTGTAGCATGGGAAAACATAACTGTCCACTCTGCACGTTACAGGAAGTTGTCTCACCCTGCCAACACATCCTGCTAAACATCCTTTTGCATCTGCAAGCTCCTGGCAACCAGAGCCAACAACACGGAGGAGGCACCATTTGGAGAACTTCTCTCACCATTTGGGCTTTCACTCCTGTTTCAGGAAATAGGCAGAGCTTTCATGAGACACTGGTGGCCATTCTGGCAGCATTTTATGACCTACCAAAGTCACCTGTCGGAGCAGGACGATACAGATATGGAAGACTCAAACTTGTTAATGCTGCTCACGACTCTCAGTATAGCCTTTGCTGCCCCCGATGTAGACCAGTACTTTTGGAGCAAGGTGACAAGCATCGACCGATCCCACATCACAGCATCTCATGGACCTGGGATGACCAGCACTGGCTGGAACTTTTACATGAAGAAAGCTTCATTCTGGTGCTTTGTGGGCAGCTTGCCCTGACCGTCCAGCATCACGGCACATGCTTGAGGGCAACCATAATGGTTGAGAAGTGGGTTGCTCTAATTGTCTGGGACCTGGCTACCCCAGACTGCTACAGGTCTGTAGCTGACCAGTTTGGCATTAGAAAGTTAATTGTGGGTAAGGTACTAATAGAGATTTCTGAGGCTATCAGGCATATGATTTACCCAAAGGTGGTGGGCATTAAAAATATCCCTGATTTCAGCTGGTGTTTATCTTTATTATTTGAAATGCACCTTATAAGATGTGATGGAAACAGACATTCTTAATAAAATAAAGGCCTCTCTTCATCAAAATGGATGTAATAAAAAAAATGTTAAACCACTGCCTGGCAAGCCAGCTACTATCAGCACACTGGCAATAAACCAACGTCAAAACAACAAAGTATACAAACCAGACACTGAACGGTTCAAAGAGCGAACGCAGTGCCAACAAATAAATCCCCTCGGGTTGCATGTCCCCATGCTCCTTTCCCTTTCTGCCACGATTAGCATGAGCTTGGCACTGCTGCATGGAGGTGATTTGCTCTGTCCAGCTGCTAAGTCAAGTCCTTGTTGCATGGGCATGGAATGGTCCAAATTGTTCCTCATCTGCAGCAGATGGTACCATGGAGGGGACTCACACCATGGTGCAGGCTCAGCAGGAGCCTGAACTCTTGCAGCCATAAATGTAAGCAAACTCTAGAAGCGGTCTTTCTGCAGCACTCCATATCATAGCTCAGATATAGTCACTGGAGATATACCAGTGTACACAAGATCAGGCTCTGTGTTTACAAAAATGGACTGCATCGCTTTAAAATTTTGCTAGCAGGTTGTAAAGAAAATAACATATAGCTGCACCTCTCAGAGTGCAGACTGGATATGACTGGATTTTTCTGTTTTACAGCAGTTTGTAAAAACCCACAGAGAGAAGCTTGTTGTTAGTTATTTTAGTGGCTTGAACTGAAGACAAAATGTAACACCAGGGAGAAAAAGCCAAGCCAAAATAACTAGGCAGTTTAGAGATTCCTTAATACCAACAGTGAACTATGTGAAGAAAAGCTTATACCCTTAGAGAAGGGAATGATACACGAAGAAGGCAGTGGACAAGAGACAGATTCACTTGGAAAGGACAAAAGTTTCCAGGATGCTACGTATCAGCGAAGTGGACCTCTGAACACTTGCCATCACTCCTGATAGCTTATAACTCTAATTGAGGAAACTATTTTAGGAGGAGAAAAGTCACATTGAAGCAGTAAGAGAGACTAAGATTGGAAAAAAATACAGTGATACTCTACTTGTAAACCATTTTGGTGAAGTTTTTTTCTCCACAGCTCCTCCTTCTAACAGAATGTCTCAGTGGCCCTCCACCTATACTCCAGTGGATGCTGGCATACGTCATACGAGTAATATATACTTCAACAGGGAGAACTGAAAACTAATTTGTGATTATCTATTGCCTAACAATACATGTACTTATAGTAAATTATACAGCCAGTAGCTGTCTGTGTGCTGAGTTAGACTTCCAGACTGGGCATGGTGTCCCAGGTAAACAAAGGACAAAAAGATGAGAACCAAGCTATATGGAAACCTCGTTTGCATCCCTCATTGAATCCCTCTTTAACAAATACCTCTTATAAGTCAATCCCTGCATATCATGACAGACTGGAATATTGTGTGACTATATGTCGAGTCAGAGGTCATGTGTAAAAGAGGGTTAACTCTGGATTCTGGACTCTAAAATATAAGTATATGACTGAGAGATTCCTATCGGTGCTTAGTTACCTGGCATGTCGCATGATGCTGGTAGTGATTCAAAACTACGAAGCAACTGAACAGAAAGAAGATCTATAGCACACTGTATACATATAATCCCTGGAGCCATTACATTGTGATGGCAGAAGGAAGGAACAGCCCATTGCTGTTGAATGCAGTATCTGGAAGCCACCTGTCCACTGTCAGAAGATGCTGTCAGCATTGAGCAACCATCAGTCTTCTTTCCCTTTGCTAATCTAACGACAGTAGATGGGAGAAGCGAGCAAACTAGTAGTCAGCAAAAACACTGGCATGGGGTTCCCACTCTCATTTCCTCCTGGAGATGGATACAGGCACAGGGGCTTGTTTTAGGGAAGGGAGGCCTGTTGAGGGAGGGGGGTTGATTTTTTGGGAACAGGTGTCCCTTTTGAATTTGAGACAATCCGTTAGCCCAGGTCAATGAACCTCTGAGTTTTACTTTAAGACAAAACCCAAACCATGCTGACTTTGCAGGGTTTCTTTTGGTAAGATTCACACAGGCCTAAACAGGTTACAGATCAATAATTCTGTCATTAGAGTCTTAATTTTGTAAGGGCCTAATCCTGTGAAGTGTTGAGTGGCCTCCACTCTTAGTCAGATAAATGGGAGGGGAGAGTACTCAGCAGCTCTCAGGACTAAATTCGGTGATGAATCCTGGTCACGTGCCACCTGAGGCATGTTGCGCATAAGCTAAGAAGGAAGTGCAAGCGGGACTGAGCCCAAGAGGCAATAGACTCTAAACCCTTCTGTAACAATGACTCTACCTTTATCTAGTCTATGATACTTCACATAAAATAAGAGACGGTGCAAACATTACTGGACTTTACAGAAAAGACAGTAAACAAACTCACATGCTGTTAACATGCAAGCTCAATCCATCTTGCTAGATCACTGTTGTGTCAGCATTCCCCAAACCGACCTGCCATCATTCAGTTCATGCCACCTAGTCAGTCCTTTGCTTACACATCTAATAGAACAGTGGTTTTGTTCCAGCCATTATGAATTCCTCACAGAAAATAAAATCACCGTCCGACCCAAGAGTATTGGGGTGGATGGAAGGAGAAATGCAGAAGTGGCCAGTTGGCTGATTTGCAGAAGCGTTTGGGGGCCATTCAGCAGATTTTCAGAAAAATGTATTTATTTATTCATTCATTCATTCATTCCAACACAGTTGGATATTTTCCCTAAGCATCTATTCCCCAGGTCCCCTTATAGCCATCTCCACATGTGGATGCACCTGTAGATCAAAAATAAATTATAAATGTTTACGGACACTTAAGTGTTTAAAGGTCAATCTATTGTGCTTGCAAAACTACCCATTCTTTCTAACTAGGGGGGCTGTCTTTAGATCTCCTGCCATGTTGTTCAAGTTGCTTTCTTGGCTGGCAGGGCTAAGAGCCCTACAATACAACACCGCACACAAAAGTTTGGAAATTACCCAAAGAATTTTGCTCCAGGGGCAAGTAGGGGCTGCAGAAATTGTCAAGATTACCTTCTTAGTCTCTTGATGGGGGATTAGGAAGAAGGCTTCAACATGCATCTCCATTTTGTACTTCCTTGCAGCTGTTTAGAGAGCAGCACTGAACCCCCCAGAGGAGGCTGAGATCGTGTTGTGCCATGTGAGAGGGAAAAAGTGTTATACTGAGAAAAACACAGCCCAGAGTGGAGAAGGTAAAGACACCACAGCTTCCGCTCAGAACAGACCTAATTCATGCTGAGTTACTACACAGGGATGCTGAAAATTTTCTTGGCAGAAGCTGTAGAAAAAACAGGTGGGAAGAGGTAGGGGCCAAATTTGGACATTGGAAACCTCTATGCCTCAAGAAAAGAGGAAGAAAGAGGGGAAGAAAATTATCAGGAAATAGGGAAATTCCACTTCTGGAAGCAATTTTATTTTCTACAACACACAAAATAATAGCACCTAGAGCAAACTGCCTGTCATTTATCTGAGTGATAGCAAAGCTTCATTCCCAGTTCTAAATAGCTTCCATACGGATGCAATGTCACAATTACTGGGCCATTGACACATCATGCTAATACTTCAAAACATTTTATTTTTAATTAAAAACATTTACTAGTGCAAGTTCTTCTGTTTGGTGTCAATTCCCTTTCAAAGGGTTTGGCTCATCTGTTGCCCGCAGTGGGAGCCATCAATCCAATTTGTTTTCATCTGGGAACAAAGAAGAGTTGAAAAAAAGAAAGCAGGAGCTTTGTTAGGGGGTGGGGAGAGATGGGAGGTTGCTGCTGGATAAGTAAGAAAGCAGGATACATTCCAAATATTTAAGTAAAATATACATAAAGATTCCTATTGGTTTCAATGGGCTTTGGATCAGGCCCTGAATGTTTCAGACCTCAAATCACCCATGGGTTTGGGCTCAGCAGCACCCACCACCTCCCACCCCCCACCAATTCTGGCATTTACAGCACTTTCTCTCACTCCTATTGCTGATGTAGGGCCCCTAAGGATCCAAATGCCAGCTGAGAATCTGCATAGTGGAGATCTGCTCCATTATTCCCTTTCCATTCCTAGAACATCCCCTATGCCAGAGGATGGGCAACCCAACTATAAGCCATGACACCAGCTCCATCTATAATAAAATGTTCACCAATGCTAGGCATGAAGGACAGTCCTTCCAGTCCTCTGTGAGCTAAACTCCCACTGACTTCACTGAGTTCTCTGTGCTCAGAAGCCTTGCGGGATTCGGCCTGAACAGCATGCTGAGAATCTCACACATCCATAATAAGCTGTACATCTCTGTATTTTCCTTATGAGTTGATACTTACTGTAGGAAACTTCTGGGGGGTAAATCACCCCCAAAACACACAGAGGGCTGCAGGTTACTGCTGCCTGGCATACACAATTGCCCTAGGGAGATTCACCCTGGGGAACAACAGGCACTAATACTGCTACCTGCCTGCAGAGGCAGACCAGCTTTAATCCCTGCCAGGATTCTGTAGGAGCCCCATTTGCAGCTGTCCAGGGGTTACGCTGAATCGGTGCATTCCCAGCTGTCCCGGCCACACCAACATGTGCTGTACCATCCGTTGGAACAAGGGTTCAGGGCTATTGGCTTCCTTCTATCATTTTGCCCTTGATCCTGGAAGGCTCAGCACCTGAGGTGTGAATTCTTTTATTTTAAGTGCAGATTCTTGGCCCTACTCCAGGCTACATAAAGAGCACAAAGACTGACATAATCCTCTTGCTGGGGAGTCCCCAGCAGGCACAGAGCAGGCAGAGCTGGTTCTTAAAGAGTGTAGCGGGTACTGCAGGGTAGGGAGGGCTGGGCAGGAGAGGTGGCCAGAGCACTTTACATGCCATCAGTAGTCATCTGGGTATATTCCCATGGCAGCCATAGCCAGCTGGCACAGGCTCAAGCAGCCTACAGGCTGCTCTAAACTACCTCCAGATCCGGCCCAGCAGCCATTTTAATCTGGCCTTCGAGCTCCTGCTGGGGAGCAGGGTCTGGGGTTTGCCCCACTTCGGTGCTCCGGCACTCCAGGCGGGGAGCAGGGTCAGGGGCCGCTCCACACAGCTCCCAGAAGCAACGGCATGTCCCCCTTCTGGCTCCTACACGTAGGGGCAGCCAAGGGGCTTCACTCTGCACACTGCTCCTGCCCCAATTGCCACCCCCGCAGCTTCTATTGGCCGGGAACCACAGACAATGGGAGCTGTGGGGGTGGTGCCTGCGGGTGGGGCAGTGCATAGAGCCAACTGGCTGTGCCTCCGCATAGGAACTGGCGGGGGGACATGCTGCTGCTTCCGGGAGCTGCTTGAGGTAAGCGCCACCTGGAGCCTGCACCCCTGAGCCTCTCCCCACACGCCAACCCCCTGCCCCAGCCCTGATCCCCCTCCTGCCCTCTGACCTCCTCAATCCCAGCCTCCTACACCCCAAACTCCTCATCCCCAGCCTACACCCCCAGCCTGGAACCCCCCCTCCGGCACCTTGAACTCCTCATTTCTGGCCCCACCCAGGAGCCCACACCCCCAACCAGAACCCTCACCCCCTCCCGCACCCCAACCCCAATTTTGTGAGTATTCATGGCCCGCCATACAATTTCTATTCCCAGATGTGGCCCTCGGACCAAAATGTTTGCCCACCCCTGCTCTAAGGCATGCTGTCTAATCCTTTAATCATTTCCATGGCTCTTCTCTGAACCCTCTGCAATTCATCAACATCCTTCTTGAATCACAGGCACCAGAGCTGGACACAGTATTCATGCAGCGTTGCACCAGTGCCCAACACAGAGATAAAACAACCTGTCTACTCCTACTCAAGATTCCCCTGTTTATGTACCTCAGGATCATATTTTCCTCTAGTGCTGTACTTAAGACTCACCTTCAGCTGCCTTTCTAATAATCAGAGAAGCTGCCAGATCACACAGTTTACCGTCTTAGTTAAGTTCAGAGGATAAGATCTTCGGTGGAGGCCCAATTATAAGTTTTAAAGTGACTTGGAACATCTGACCATTCCAGTGTTCGGTTCAGAATCCTGAATCCTGACAGCTGGTAAACTATAAACAATAGAAATAGCACCAAATGTCAGATGTGTATGCCAAATTTTCTACTGCAAACTAGTTACTCAACACTGGGTGAGTTAGGGAGTTGCTATCCTCATTTTCCAGTGAAAATAGCCTGGTTGAAAAAGTATTTGTTCTCTCTGCCTATCCTTTGGTTTTTTCCCCTTCATTCTGAAGTGGTGATGTGCTCTACAATGTGAAGTCCTACACACTAAGAACTGTGTTTTCAATTTGCCTAGTGTTTTTTTCCAAATCCTTTCCCTGCCAGTCTTTGCTGATGACAATTTAACATCAGTCTTTGTTGAGGAATAAGCATACAAGGGCTGTGAACTAGACCACTTTTAGTCCTAACATAAAGGGAGTAATGTCAGTGAGCATGAACTCACTTATCCTATATTTAAATACAGGGGTCCTGCATATGGTGACTTTGGCTCTTTAGTTCTCTTAGCAGTTTGAAAAATCCGATACTTTCCTAAATAGATTTTATTATTTTTATTTTTATGTGTGAATATAAGACTGAAAGGTATGCCTAGCACTAAACATACTGATCCCTGACGCAACTGTCAGCTAGGCCTGAACCAGGGACCTTCAGCACCAGAGTGCAGATCTCAACCACTTAGCAGTTAGGCTGCTAGTGTGACATTCATGGGACTCATCTTCATCTCTGATTCACCAGAGGCTGCCTGTGTGAGCTTGGGCAAGTCACTGTCTCTGTGCCTCAGTTTCCTATTTGTAAAATGGAGATAGTAGTATTTCCCTTCCTCAGAGGGATCTTGTAAGGATACATATGTGATGGGTTTCCCCTGGGGTGCCACTTGGAGCTGGGATACCACTAAGTACATCTGTCCCACCAGGCTGGGTTCCCCATACTCTGTGCTGCTGTGACAGGCTCTCAAGCCCCGTTCCAGCACACACACAGATAGAGACACACCCAGCTGCAGCTATATTCACACAGATACTGAGATCAGCTCTGAATGGGAGAGCTCAATTAACACACAAATGCACACCCACTCTGGAGTGTAAACCCAAAATTGTATCATCTTGCGCTGCACAGAAAATTATACAGTGTAAGCTCATAAAATTCACCCTCTCCCTCAATGTGGAGAGAGATATGCAACAGCTTTCTGCCCCAAGTATGAGTTCCACACTGTTTTGTTTTTCCTGTAAAACTAAATTTATTAACTACAAAAAGATAGATTTTAAGTGATACCAAACAAATCAAAGCTGATTACCTTAGTAAACAAACAAAAACCATAAACTAATCTTAACACACTAGGTAAGTGTGATATAAATTAGCAAATTCTCACCCTGAGTGATAAATAGGCTGGCAGATTCTTAAGGCACAAGTTGTTTTGTCTTTCTCAGGTTTTCATACACAGGCTAAAAATCCTTCCAGCCTGGGACCATAACTTCCCACAATTCAGTCTTTGTTCCTCAGGTGTTTCCAGGTGCGTTGTTGTAGGGAGAGTGAGGTCCCCTCTGCTTGTCATTTTCCCCCTTTTATATCTTCTCCCTACTTGCTGGAAAGTTCTTTTGCTGTGACCTGGCTCAAACAGTTCCCATTGTGTAGTGAGGTTTCTATTGTACACAGTTCCTGGGGTAATCCTTGTGCTTGTGTGCATTTCCTCAATAACCCATTAACATTGTTTGGCCATTTTACTGTCGTGCCTGAAAGGCTGCTTGTGGGTGTTTTCAACCTCACGGCTGTTTCAGTAACACATACACAGCAAACTTCATAACTTCATATACAACGATAGAACATACAATCCAATGAGATATTACTGTCTAGCAGATCAAGACTTTTAGAATGACACCTCAGAAGGCATACTTTTTTATAAGACATATCCTAATTACATGACAGTGGTGAATATTGGAGTGTTAGGGTGTCACAACATACTTTCAAAAATATGAGATATGATGGTACTGGTGCCATATACGTACCTAGAATAGCTATCACTTGAGCAAAAGGAGGATCCTATTACTTGCCTGCAGTAGTAGACTGTTATCCTATGTGCTGTAGTTGTTGGGGGATATGGGCACATTGTGTCCATTAACAAGCACGTTACCTAGAGATACTGTAGTGTGGGCAAGGACTGTATTTTATGCAACTGCTGATTCTTTAGAGTATGGGTTGTAGTCAGAAGATTGCCATGGCGGGGGGTCAATATCTTCTCTGCCTCAATTATTCCCATAGAATATGTGTTCCATGTACAGTCAAATAACCTGCAATCACCAGTCAGGGGAAAAAAATCAAACTATGTTCCAGCTGAATCTGACCAGTAAGAAAGATTCTGCAGATAGAATCTGATGTTGGGTGGCAGAAGAGATTTTCACCTAGAACTCTCCTTTCCATGTCATGTAGCCTTGGTGAGCATTATCCTGAGCTATCCATTACAAGCCTGTTCATTGAAGACCTAGGAATCTTTCCCATTTAGTGTTGCATATGTACATTAAATCTGCTTGTGGAGAAGTCTTCCCAGGATGGCCAGGAGCTGTACCAATTCCCAGCACAAATTAGAGCAGCCACAAGCCCCACCCCTCCAGGCATTGAAATGCCCCTCTTTCCCATCACCAGACAGCCCCAAAATACACTCTGTACTACTGTTCTGGGAGGCAGAAGGGCTGCCAAACAGCTGCCTAGAACAGCTTTACGCTCACTCCGGATTCCCCCAAGAGACTCCACAGCTGCCCTTTTCAGCAGATTTAAGGCCACTTAGAAGATTATAATTTAGAGACGCTCCCTCATAAGGCACAGTATTATGAACATAGGGATTTGGAGATGTCCCCTGGAGGTGGGGGTTGGGAACATCACATGGCTGCGTGCCACAGTTCACCAGAAAGTAAGCTGGTTTAAGCAGGCTTAGCTTGTTATTTCTTTGAGTTGCTTGTTTTGGGGCTTTTCCGGCTCTTTCAGCGGCTTGTTGCTGCTTGTTTTAGGCTTCCTGCTTTAAGTGGCCGGTTGATCGTTGCTTGTTTTGGGCTTCCAAAGGAGTGGCTGCTGCTTTTTTTTTTTAATTTCCCGCTGAAAAGCACGATTGCCTCCTGGTTTCACAATCCCTCTAATCAAAAGAACGGATCTGGAGGAGATTGACAGTCCCCAGAGCCAATGCGCAGAGGCCAATGCTCCAGGTCAGCCCAATGGACAGGGCACTACAGGCCAATGAAGGAAGAGTTTCAGGGAACCAAGAGCCTGGGAGTGGGAGAAGCAACTCTTACTCCATGCGCTTTGAATGATTCCCCTCTCAGCACCAACCTGCCATGTACCCACTCTCTCCTCCATGCCCGCCTTTAACATGCGGGTCTTCCTTCAAACTCTGATTTTCCCACCTTTCCTCTGACTTCCCTCCCAACACATGCTTCAAAAAACTTAAGGAACTAACCAAACACTGTGCCTTACTTTGATGTTTAGGTATGTGGCCTTCTATTGCCTTCTTTCCATCTCCCTGCATTGGTATGTTGCCTACCTACTGTAAACCCTTTGGGCTTGGGGGCAGGACTGGGTCTTATTACCCTTCTGAAGAGCCTGGCATGTTCTTGTTGCTGTACTGACAGCTTTCATGTGCCTTAGCATCTGTGCGGGGGGACTGCACATGGTGCAGAGGAAGGCTCAGAGTTCCCTTTCTGCCATACTACGGGCGGTTTAGTCCTTTCATAACCATTTGTTTCAAAGGAACTTAATCTGTGGGAAACTCTGATTAGTGCCTTTGGCAGGTTTCTAAACACAACTAGAAGGGACTAGTTTACTTCTTTCCCCTCCCCCGCACACACCCCACCTTTTAAATTAAAACCATAGCGCTTTGTCTGCAGACCACGTGTTTACTTAGCTCTCCTAGAGTGGTGGTTGGAGGGGGAGCAGAGAGAGGAGCGAGCCATGGTTGGAAGCCTGGGAGGCAGGGCTGGAGAGGCACGACGCAAGTGGTGGGCAGTTGGGATCCTGTGGGGAGGGGACGGAGAAGAGATGAGAAGAGGCAGAATGAGGGGGGAAATGGAACCAGGAACCCAGGGGCGGCTAGCTGGCCCGGGGGAGCTCAAGTCACCTCTTACCAAGCTGCTTGTTCTGGGGAAGCTTGGGCTTGTTTTTGAAAGGCAGGGTCGCGAGACTTTTTCTCGTGAGACTTGGCAACTTTGCCAGAGACGCTCTCCAGTTTGATTAAAGTTTTGTTCCTCTCTCATTCACTGGGTTGTTATTTAATGAACCCCAAAATAGTTACATGGTGTCAGAAGTGCTGAATGAGAAGGAAACTGCACTGATTTTTGAAGTTTGCTTTCAGTTGCAAAGGGAGACAGCAGAGAAGCACCAGGCACAGAGGCTTTTGTGTGTATTTGATGAGCACAATAGTAACTTGATTAGCTTAAGAAGGGGGGAAAGGCCAAAAAATGCATGTGTTGCAACCTCTATCCAGTCTGCAATTGTCAGGCAATGTTGCAGAGAATTGGAATTCAGATAGAGATTTGAATTGTATTTAGCAGCCATAGGGGCAGAGGAGAAAAATGATAAAGTGAAATCAATCTTTTTGCATGTTGTTGGGGAGGAAGCATTGGATATTTATAACAACTTTAAGTTTGAAGACGGTGAAAACATAAAGTTAAGTAAAAAACTGACTAAATTTGAGGAACATTGCATGCCAAAAAGGAATGAAATCTTTGAGAGACATACCTTTTTTACATGCATACAAAAAACTGATGACACCATAATGCAATATATCACAGAATTAAGGAAAGTCAGTAAAACCAGTGACTTTGGTGAGCTGACAGTCTCTTGTCAGAGATAGAATCATTTGTGGCATTAAAGACAATGTGTTAAGAGAGAGACTACTCCATGAAGGAGACTTAACTTTAGAAAAAGCTCTCCAAATATTCAGGGCAGCAGAAACTGTGAAAGCACAAGCCAAAGTGCTGAATTCACCAGAAGGGTTTAATCCATGTATTAAGTACAAAAGAATATAGCCAGAATAGGTCAAATCAAAGAATGGAACCAACACTACGAAAAACACTGCCAGGGGAAAGACTGGGTACAGATGGTCACGTGAAAGGTGTGGATCACAGTATGGCCCCAAACAGTGTTTTGTCTTTGGGAAACGGTCATAAATGTGGGAATATAATTCCTTTGCAAAATGCTGCAGATGTAGAAAATCCAAGTGTATTCAGTTAAAGACAATCTGGTTGAGGAGATTTTCATAGACGTCTGTGTACCCTCTAAGCTGTGCTGGGGATATCAGTATTTTTCCACAGACTGGTCTGGGAACCAAGCTTTGGAGCAAAGGGCTCCCACCCTATGCAAAAGCTATATAAGGCAGGGAATGACATCTGGGGTTCTTCACTCCCCACACAAGAAGACTCCTAAAACACCTGAGGAACAAAGACTGGACTGGGGGACGTGCTGGACCCAGGCTAAAGAGATTTCTAGCCTGTGAATGAAATACCTGGGGATTCCAAGCAGTAAAGCAAGTATAGCTTGCCCCTTAAGAATCTGCGGCCTGCTTGTATCATCTCTTAGGGTGAGAATCTGCTAATTCGTATCCAATCTACGTAGTATATTAAGTTTAGTTTGTGTCTTATATTTATTTGCAAGGTAATCTGCTTTGATCTGTTTACTATCACTTAAAATCTCTTTTGTAGTTAATAAATTTGTTTTTGCTTTATCTAAACCAGTGAGTTGGAGTGAAGTGTATAGGAATAATAGCTCAAGGGGAAAAGGTTGTTGCATATTCTTCTCCATATGAAAGGGTGGGCAAACTTTATGAGTTTATGCTGTACAGTTCCCTGTGCAGCACAGGACAGTATAATTTGGTGTTTATACTCCAGAGGGGGTGCGTGCCGGGGCGCTGGGAGTTGCCTTTGCTGTAGACTTCCTCCGCAGGAGCCAGTCAGAGAGCCTGCATGTAACTGCAGCTGGGTGTGTCGCTACCTGTATGAATGCTGGTGAAAGTGCAGGCTGGAGGGCTTTGCAGCTTGTCACAGCAGTACTGTGTGAGAGGGAGCCCAGGCTGGTGAGTCAGGGGGCTTAGTGGTACCCCAGTTCCAGGTGGCATCGCAGGTGGGGAAACTAGTCACAGAGATGACACCAGTTGTAAGCCTGGCTGCATGTAAGAAATTCAATCTGGTAAAACAGGTGCTCTCACTACAAGATCATACTGAATGTGGCTATGAGGCACTCATTTGGGAATATCCTGATCTGTTTCAAGGGTTGGGCTGTTTGCTGGGTAAACATACAATCTGGATAAACAAACAGGTCCCTCCAATTATCTATCCATGTAGAAAGGTGCCATTTGCACTCAGTGATAAAATCGAGGCTGAGCTTGCAAGGATGGAAGCAATGCAAGTAATATAATAATTGAGAAGCCAGCAGAATGAGTGAGCTCCCTCGTCATTTTGGAGAAAAGTAATGGCCAGCTACGCGTATGCTTAGATCTCAGAGACCCTCACAAGGCTATAAAAAGAGAACATTTCAAACTACCAACCAAAAGAGATTATGGCTCATTTTGCAAATGTTCAATATTTCACTAAATTGGATGCATCCTCAGGTGTTTGGCAGCTAAAATTACCTGAAGGAAGCTCAAAACTGTGCACATTTAATACCCTATTTGGAAGATACAGATTCTTATGCTTACCCTTAAGCATAACTTCAGCACCAGAAGCATACTGCAAAACTATGCATATGATCTCTGAACATATTAATGGTGTTGACACCTCAGTGGATGACATCATCGTTTGGGGCCCAACAAAAGAGGAGCATGATTGTATACTTCGGGAAGTCCTGAATGCAACTAGAGCTGCACACCTCAAACTAAATAGGGAGAAATGTGTTTTAAGGTTACAGAACTGACTTTTGTTGGGGACATTATTCCCAACGAAGGTCTAAACCCTGATAAGAGGAAGATTTCAGCCATTGAAATGATGCCACATCCCCAGTCAAAGAAAGATGTCCAACGGTTCCTGGGAATGGTTAATTATTTTGGAAAATTCATACCTAATTTATCTACCAAAGCAGTAGCTTTGAGAAAATGCCTACAGAATAAAAATGAATGGTATTGGAGTGCAGAACAGGAGGAATCCTGGGAAGATTTAAAACAACAGCTGATACAAAAGCCAGTGTTGAAGTTCTGTGCACCAGGAAGGCTTATTAAAATTTCAGCAGATGCTTCAGTCTGGGTTAGGAGCAGTGATTTTACAGAAGCACGAGGATTTTTGGCAACCAATGGCATACGCATACAAATCACTGATAGAGGCAGAAATCAGGTACGCCCAGATCGAGAAAGTGCTTTTAGGAATATTGTTTGCCTGTGAGATATTCAATCAGTATACTTACGGACAGACAGCAGAAGTTGAAAAGGACCACAAGCCCCTGGTAGCATTATTTAGCAAATCGCTAAATGTCTGTACCTTAAGGATTCAAAGAATGATGATAAAGCTGCAAAAGTATGGTTTCGTTGTGACCTACACACCCAGTAATTCACATTCACTGCAGATGCACTTTTTAGAGCAGTGATGCCTAGGAAACCAGAGAAGACTTTAGAGACAGAGATGTAAGCCTATGTAGATCTGATTGTAAAAATAATTCTTCTTCGAGAGGCGTCCCTGTGGGTGCTCTACTGTAGGTGTCAGTGCGCGCCTGTGCCATTGTTCGGAGATTTTTACAGCAGTACCTTTATCGGCCGCTCATGCGCGGAGCCTGCCTCACATACCAGTCTTTTCTTAATAGTGTGCATGAGTGGCCGAACTCCTCAGTTCCTTCTCTACCGTCCCCGGCCAGAGTCATACCTACAGAAGACTCATTAAAACTTTTTCTCTTACCCATTCTACATCCTTTTTTCCCTTAGTTACTAGATAAGTTCATCCCTAAAAATAAAAAAAATAAAAAAAACTCGTTCCCGCTTGTTCCTCTCAGCCTCCAGCCCACGCTAATATGCCTGGATCCCCAGGATTTAAGTGGTGCACTACGTGCAGGGATGCCTATCTCAGATGGTCACTCCCAGTGTATAAAATGCCTGGGGCAGTCCCACATTCCTCAAAAATGTGCCCACTGTTCCAAATTAAAATCCAGGGCAACTAAAGACAGAACTCCGACTGAAAATGATTCTTATGCAGAAGTCACTCGGACCCTGCTTCTGACCCAGTTACAGGCTCCTCAGTGAACTGCAGCCCTCTTGCCTCCAAAAAGGATAAAAAAAAAAAAAGAAAACGCCTGCCTCCCTTACCCAGAAGGGAAACATTGCAAGCAAAAAGGTCACTGAGGAGGTCTATCTCTTCTATACAGACCTTCCCCCGGCTCAGCACCTTTGATGTGCCAGGTTCCTCTGGCATCGCACTAATCCCACCTTTGGCTGCAGCGACAGCGCAAGCTCCCAGTGCCGAGGCTTCAGGCTTCAAGTTGCTGCCTCTCTCATGGCACCGTCCGGCACCGCAAAATGGACACGGTGCCAGCACAGATGACCTTGCCGGAACAGACGGGGGCTGTGCTTACCTCCCCAGCACCTCCAAGCTCAGTGCCTGCATTGAGCGCTATGGTGCAGAGAACATCGGTGCTGAACGACCCTCCAGTGCCACAGGCGCTCCTAACGGAGGGTTTATCTCACACAGGCTCTCCGGCACCGCAGTTTAGTCATTCACCAGACCTACAGGTGTTACCTAACCTACAGTTACCTCTCCTTGGCACCTGTTTTTCTCTGGACATTCGCATGCAGTCTGGACACCTGTCTCTGGCTGTTTCTCACTTTTCTAGTGATGAGGAAGCCATAGTGCATGGAGACTTTTCACCATACCAGTTCTCCCAGTCACGGAGCCAAATCAGCACTGGTCACAGAAAAATCTAGGTCTTCGTTCATCAAAGACCTCCCTCCCTGGTATACAAACCCGTGGATGGCACCACCTATGCCCTTCCCCGGTCAGTGGCAATACTGGGGTTCATGGGCACCATATAAGCGATTCCACTATGATTGTCAAGTCGCCAAAAATAGGAGCAATGCCACCTCGCCACCACCAGTGCATACAGCTACGAATGAGACACAACAACAAGCTGTTACTCCACATTTCGATGAACACACTACACATGCTTCTCCAACCCTTGTGGAGCCTGTATCCACACAGCATGAGGCTATACTGCCTCCCCCACCAACGCTGTCAGATGATTTCTTAACGTTTCAAGACCTCTTCAATAGAGTCACCAACGAGCTGAGGATTAATCTGGAGGAAGTTTCTGAAAACCAACATGAACTGACTGACATCCTGCAACTTTTCTCCACATCCAAGATTGCCTTTCCTATAAATCCAGCCATTATGAATCCTGCCAAAACCATATGGCAGACACCGGCTACTAGCACACGTACCTGTAAGCGAGCTGACCAGAAATATTTTATTCCTTCCAAAGAGTCTGAGTTTCTTTTTACTCACCCAGTGCCAAACTCATTGGTAGTAGAGGCAGCTAACCAAAAGAACAAACACCAGTTCCCAGGTCTACCCTAACTGATAAAGACAGTAAAACGCTGGACCTGCTTGGTCGTAAAGTGTATGCTTCGTCTACATTACAATTCTGGATATCTAATTATGGGGCCATTCTGGCAAAATATGACCACAAAAATTATGAGAAACTTTATTGATGACATTCCAGAGGGGGAAAAAAAAACAAAAAAACCCCATCAGTTTAAACCCATAGTCTCTGAGAGACAAATCATCTCCCGTACCTCACTACAAGCTGCACTAGATGTTGCTAATACAGCTCTGAGGTCCACTGCTACAGCAGTTGTGTTGAGTTTCATGGCTTTCATTGTTGTCTTTTCCTTGCGAGGTTCAGAATACCATTGAAGATCTCCCTTTTGATTGTGAAAAACTATTTGCCAGTAACACCAGCAATGTGCTTCACACCATGAAGGACTTGAGAGTGACATTACGGTCTCTCGGTATCCAAACCCCTGCAAATAGGAGGAGACAATATAGATACCAAACTTATCAACATCCACACTACCCAACGTATACTCAACAAAGTCATAGACCATATGAACAACAACGTCAGTGACCAAGATATAAACGCCGCCACAGCAATTCATCGGCTCCATGTCAACCCCCTCCCCCTAATAAGCAAATCTGAAGATGTGACCGAGGGTATAGAAAACATTATCCCTACTTCAGTGCCCTTTTCCCCGCCCCCCTCCACCGTCCCTTTTCAGGGACCCCTCTCACGAACAACTGCTCCACCCAGAGGTGCATAACCTCCTCCAATTAGGAGCAGTAGAACCAGCGCCTGACCAACACAGAGGAAAAGGGTTCTACTCCCATTACTTTTTAACACAAAAGAAAACTGGGGGAGAGCAACCCATTCTCGACCTCAATAAATTTGTTAAATAAAAAAACAAAACAAAATGGTGACTCTTGCAACCATAATTCCAGCACTGGAGCAGGGAGATTGGGTTTTCAGCGTTCAACCTGCAGGATGCTTATGTTCCTGGTGACCACACGTCCTGCCCACAGACATTTTATTCACTTTGTTCTGGGCTCACAACACTACCAGTACAGGGTATGACCTTTCGGCCTCTTGACTGCACCTTGTGTCTTTTCCAAACTCCTTGCAGGTGTAACAGCTCATCTCAGAAGGGAGGGAATCATAATTTTTACTTACCTCAACAGCTATCTTTTCAAAGCCAGGACTCTCCAAGAAGCTATTCAATCCACACAGCAGACAGTCCAATGTTTCCATGCTCTTGGCCTGCGAATGAACAAAGAAAATCTTCTCTCACTCCCACCCAACAACTGGAGTTCATAGGAGCACATTTCGACTCACGCAAAAGAGTAGCATCTCTCCCACTCCACCTTTTTAACACCATCAACCTTTTTGTTCCCAAGTTGTGCAACAGTCCACAAGTGGCTGCACGAGCTTGCCTACAACTCTGAGGCCACATGGCCTCTTTCACTTATGTAGTCAGGAACGCTCGCCTCTTCATGAAGTGTTTCCAAAGCTGGATTCCACTGTCTACAGACCAAATGTCCATGATCTGAAAAAAACTTTTATACATACTTCCCAGAGTCAAGGACTCCCTCCACTGGTGGACATTGCCTCACAACCTTTGCTCCAGGGTCCCCTTTCTACAGGATGTCCCATCAGTTTTCATAACTACAGACGCATCCCTTAGGGGATAGGGAGTACACATGCCCCAGTACACTACCCAGGGGCTTTCGTCTCCTGCCGAGACGTCCCTTCACATCAACGTCTAGAACTCTGAGCGATACGCAATGCCTGCCTCCAATTTCTCCCCTTCATGTCAGTATAATGACCGACAACATTGCCTGCATGTTCTATGTAAACAGGCAAGGGGGGTGGGGTGTGATCCCACTGCCTTTGTACAGAAGCGATGAAATGAACTGGTGTCTCAGACACAATGTCTGAATATCAGCTGCATACTTTCCTGGATCTCTCAATACCACCATGACAACTTCAGCAGAAGATTTCCCGTAGATCTCGAATGGGAACTAAATGAGGATATAGTAGTAGACATATTCCACACATGGGGATACCCAACCACAGACCTTTTTACAACTGTAGCAAACAAGAAATGCCCACGATTTTGTTCCAGAGTGGGACTAGGCAAACACTCCTCGGGGGATGCATTCATGTTCCCATGGAACACCGATCTAATGTATGCATTTCCCTGATACCACTCATACACAAATTATTGATAAAAATATGAACACACCAAGCCAGGGTCATAATTTCCTCACCCATCCCACTACCCTCTGCCCGAATCTCTTCTCCCAACAACATGGTCTACTACTCCACCCCAATTTAACCATGTTACACCTCAAGGTTTGGCTCCTTCATGGTTCTCTCATGCTGAGCGAACTTACTCGGAACAGGTTCGAAATGTACTCCTTCATAGCACAACAAATTCTACATGCACCACCTGCCTTCATAACTGAACAAGATTTACACACTGGGGGGTTGTCACAAACACTACTCCTTTTTCCCATGCCTCTCCCACTAATCCTCGACTATCTGTTGAAGATTAAACTCTCTGGACTCTCTCTGAGTCCCATCAAAATCCACTTGGCCACAATTACAATGTTCCATAATGCCATCGATGATAGGACTATCTTTGCTCACCCCATTACTAAGAGATTCCTTAAGGGACCCCAAACCCTATACCCAGACATCAAACCGCCTAATCCATTTTGGGACCTTCCCTTAGTCTTAACATGCCTCACCCAAAAACCATTTGAACCATTAGCCACATGTTCCCTCCTACATCTCTCTATGAAAACTGCATTTCTGGTAGCAATTGCCTCTGCGAGATGTGCAGGAGAAATTGCAGCACTCATGGCAGATCTGCCATACACCATATTTTTTAAGGACAAAGTCATCCTACGCTTACTCCCCGAAATTCTCTGAAAGTGCACTCATCTTTCCACGTCAATGAGCCTATACATCTCCCTACCTTTTCCAAAACTACATGCGAATTCCTTTAAATCTACGATGCACACTTTGGACGTGCATAGAGCTTTGTCCTCCTACTTCGACAGGACTAAAACCTTAGGTGTTCCGGCAAGCTATTCGTCCCCATTGCAGAACACTCTAAAGGCTCATTTATCTCTAACCACAGACTTTCCAACTGGATCTTGAGTTGCATTTGTCTCTGTTATCAACTACAGAATATGACTCCTCCTACTTTTATCAGGACTCACTCCACCAGATCCATGGCAGCCTCAGTGACCTTTCTACATAACGTCCTGCTTAAGGACATTTCCAGAGCTGTCATTTGGTCTTTTGTAAACACATTTGCAAATCATTATGCTCTTATACAGACACCCATCACCAATAAACGTATGGGCAGAGCTGTTCTATCTACTGCATTCTTTCCAGATCCGAAGTCCCTACCTCCTTGAGAGCTACTGCTTTTCAGCCACCTACAGTGGAGCACACACAGGGACACCTCTCGAAGAAAAGGAGGTTACTCACCTGTGCAGTAACTGACGTTCTTCGAGATGAGTGTCCCTGTGGGTGCTCCACTTCCCACCCTCCTCCCCTCTACTTTGGAGCGGGGGCGGCCTCTGTTGTAGAGACGGAACTGAGGAGTTCGGCCACGCATGCGCACTATTAAGACAAGACTGGTATGTGAGACAGGCTCCGCGCATGTGCAGCCAATGCGGGTACTGCTGTGAAAATCTCCGACCAACGGCGCAGGGGCGCACTGACACCTACAGTGGAGCACCCATAGGGACACTCATCTCGAAGAACATCAGTTACTGCACAGGTGAGTAACCTCCTCTTCCCATAGCTAACAGGAAACTGGAAATGGGGAAAGATGAATTGTTGAGAATCCTTAAAAAAGTGATAATTAAAGGATGGCCAGAAAAAATAAGCAGTTGTTGTCCGAGTATAAGAGACTATTGAAACTGCAGACAAGAACTTACAGTCATAGATGAGGTGATTGCCAAGGGCAGTAAGCCTGTAATTCCAATGAACCTCTGGGAAAAAAAATGCTACAGAAGATCCATGAGGGTCTTTTGGAATCGAGAAGTGCAAACAATGAGCACGAGAGGTGCTGAATTGGCTGCGGATCAACCACATCGCTAATGCGCTAGGAAACTGCTTTTCATGCTTGAAACATAGGCAATGCCAACAGGCAGAGCCATTAGGCCTCATCCAGTTCCGCAAAGGCCTTTTGAGAAGATAGGCACTGACTTATTTACCTGGCAATCAAAGGATTACTTAATAGTCACAGATTATTATTCTCTGTCTCCAGAAATTTGCACATTGCACAGTATTAATAATAAATTGGTGATAGCCAGCATGAAGGGAATCTCCACAATTTTCCAATGCAGATTTTAAGCAATTTGCCATAGATTTGGATTTTTATCACAAACCATAAAGTCCAAACTTCTCCCCCTCAAATGGACTTGTGGAAAGGTCTCTATGGACAGTAAAGAACCTTATGAAAAAGACTTGACAGTGGGGGTGATTTGTATAAAACGTTACTGGTTTATCAAAGTACACCCCTGGAGAATGGCTTTTCTCCAGCTCAGCTGTTAACAGGAAGAAGGATCAAATCTAATTTACCAATTACTAATAATTTGTTGAAATCTCATAACAAGGAAGATCTTACAGAAGATGAAAAATATCAGATATGGAAGCAGAAATTATTTTGACAAAAGGGCCTGGGATCTCCCATCTCTTAACCCATGTGATAGAGCATGCCTGAGGAATCACACCTCTAAAACTTGGGGCCAAAGGGTACCTTTCAAGAACAACTGCATTCAAGGTCTTATGTTATCCAGACAGATCATGGGGACAAATTTCAGTGTAACGAAGGAATTTACAAGTAATCCCAGAATGTTCCAACACATTGATAGTAGATGTGGACTCTGGCATTTCCCATCTGAGTGATCCTTTATCATTAGGGTCCTACCAAATTCACGGCTATGAAAAACATGTTATGGACTGTGAAATCTGGTCTTCTCCATAAAATCTGGTCTTTTGTCTACTTTTACCCTATACTATACAGATTTCACAGGGGAGATCAGCGTTTCTCAAACTGGGGGTCCCGACTCAAAGGGGGTCATGCAGGGGTTGCAGTATTGCCACCCTTACTTCTCGCTACCTTCAGAGCTGGGTGACTGGAGTGCAGTGGCTGCTGGCCAGGCATCCAGCTCTGAAGGCAGTGCCATTTCCATGAGCCGTGAAGAAGTAACAGTAGCAATACCATACCATGCCACCCTTACCTCTGCGCCGCTGCCTTCAGAGCTGGGTGGCTAGAGAGTGGTAGCTACTGGCGGAGGGCCCAGCTCTGCAGGCAGCAGCGCAGAACTAAGAGTGGCAATACCATACCATGCCATCCTTACTTCTGCGCCGCTGCTCCAGCTGCTGACAGCGCTGCCTTAAGAGCCGGGCGACCAGCTAGCAGCTGCTGCTGCTCTCTGGCCACCCAGCTCTGAAGGCAGCGCAGAAGTAAGCATGGCAATACTGCAACCCTCCTACAGTAACTTTGCAACCCTCCCCCCCAAAGCCCCCTTTTGGGTCAGGACCCCCACAGTCACAATACCATGAAATTTCAGATTTAAATTTGATCTGAAATTATGAAATATAAGATTTTAAAAATCCTATGACTATGAAATTGACCAACATGGATCGTGAATTTGGTAGGGCCCTATTTATCATCAATGCACAGAGGAGAAACTGTCAAGGAACAAGAGAACAACCCAGACTCTAACGAAAGGTTGATACCGAGAAGATCAGAGCAGGAGATTAAATGTCCTGAAAAAATAGAGACTTGCTAACCTGCCTGAAGACAGGGTATTTGAGGAAAGTGAGTTGTAAAGACTCACGCCAGAGTGATGTGCTGGTAACCTCACCTCTCTAGATCAGGGGTCTCAAACTCAAATGACCATGAGGGCCACATGAGGACTAGTACATTGGCCTGAGGGCCACATCACTGACCCCTGCCCCCCGCTGCTCTGGCCCCACTCCTCCCCTTCCATGAGGCCCCGCCCCTGCCCCACCTCTTCCCTGCCCCCATTCCAACCCCTTCCCCAAAATCCCCACACCAACTCCGCCCCCTCCCTGCCCCCAGGGGGTGCAGGAGGGGTTCAGGGTGTGGCAGGGGGTCGGGGTGCAGGAGGGGGCTCAGGGCAGTGGGTCGGGGTGAGGCAGGGGGCCGGGGTGCAGGAGGGGTGCGGGGTGCGGCAGGGGGCTCAGAGCAGGGGGTCCGGGTTCAGAGCAGGGAGTTAGGGTGCAGGAGGAGTTTGGGGTGTGGCAGGGGGCTCAGGGCAGGGGGTTGGGGCGCAGGAGGGGTGCGGCAGGGGACTCAGGGCAGGGGGTCCGGGTGCGGGAGGGGTGCGGCGTACGGCAGGGGATTCGGCTGCAGTAGGGGCACGGGGGGCAGGCTCTGGCCCGGCGCGCACCGGGGGCAGGCCAGGCTCCCCGCCTGCCTGCTCTGCCCCTGCACCGCTCCGGGAAGCGGCTGGAACCTGTGGGGTTGGGGGGCACAGGGGTCTGTGTGTTGCCCTGGCCACGCCTCCAGGCACTGCCCCCTGCAGCTCCCATTGGCTGGGAACGGGGAACCACGGCCAATGGGAGCTTCGGGGGAGGTACCTGGAGGCGCAGCCAGGGCAACACACAGACCCCAGTGCCCCCCTCCCCCGCCCAGGTCCCGACCGCTTCCTGGAGCGGCGCGGGGGGCAGGGTAGGCAGTCTGCCCTCGCCCCCGGTGCGCGCCAGGCCGGGCCGGAGCCGCTCTAGGTAAACGCTGGGAGGGCCGCGGGGAGCTGGCAGGCCGCAGAAAATAACCCCACGGGCCGCATGTTTGAGACCCCTGATGTAGATTGTGGTGTATTTGGTTCCGAGCCTACATAACATTTGGTTGAGTCTTTGTTTCTGTGGGGTTTTTTCTCTGATTTTTCTCTGAGCCAACAAAAACAGAAGGGAGTATTTATTCATTTTCAAAACTAGGCTGGCATTTCAATGTAGGCTGCAGCTTAAAACACTTAAATTGTTGGGAGAAAATTCCTTAAACAATAACACTTAAAGAACTGTTAACAGTAGAAGAAACCCTTTAATCTGGATCCCTACCAAGATCATAACTTCTATTAGGCTAAGTTATTTCACCGATTTTCTGCTACTGCTTATACTTCACCGCTTTTATAGTGTCCTCCACCAAGAACACTGTAACAGCACAATCCGCCTGCTGAGGACCCACTCATGGTGAGGTCACTCTGCAGCACCCTGCCTCTGTTTCTTCTTCAGTTGAGAACTAAACACAGGCTTCTCTCAGGGTTAGTACCATCCTACCTGGGGCTGGTTTAACAGACCATTCAAATCAGGGCCCCAGAATAAAGTCCCTCACCACAGCACTAAAGTTCACACTTAGCTCTATCATCTTCCATCACAAGAAGAGCTCTTCTTATGCCCCAGTCTGTTCTCACAGACAGCTCTCCCTGTTCTTCCTACCTGGATCTGAGCCTTCTAGCTCTGGCTCTGGCTCTAGCCTAGGTCTAGGCCAAGGCCAAGGCCCAGTCAGGGCTTCCAACAGGAGCCTCCTGCTCACACAGTTCTGGCCTCCAAATTTCCCTTGTGTCAATGTTTCCACCGCAGGATCCAAACTTCCCTACAACTATCATTACCTCACCTTTCTCACTGCAGGCACCATCCTGCTGCTCTTTATAGGGAAATCATCTCATCTCACTCAGGTGTGGTTCATGCAGTAATCAGGTTGGCTAGCCCCAGGCCCTCCAGCCCTATTGCAGACCCCAAAGCATTTTGCAAACAACATGGGACAAATTAATCTCTGATGTGACTTCACTGATATCACTGGATTTACACCAGAAGTAAATTTGGCCATTTATATTTATGTGACTTCCCTGAAAACCATATAATCAAGATCCAGTACAATTAATCATAACAGAATTTCTCAGCTGTTAAGATCACTCAATAGCTATAGCAAAATTTAGAACTAGATTCAGCCGGGGTGTAAACTCCAGTGATATTGATTGATATCAACTGTATTGATACATGGGAAAACTGATATACATATAAAAATTAAGGGTTCAGTTCAGCAAAATATTTCATGATACAATGTTTTGGATACAATGAACCACTGCTAAAGTTTGGTCAGTCTAAGTGTATCAATAATATGGGTAGTTCTGATCTCACGAGCTCTATTATTACGGCTGTGTACCTATCAACTTAAGTGGAGTTACTCACATATCTCAGAGCAGAATCAGGCCCATAGAACTTTACCAAAGCTTTACCTTTATGCAGGGATCCAGTTGTTTTGCATTTCCTTTTCCACTTGGCTTTGCTGATTACCAACACATCTCCATCTATGTCAAAGCATTTCCTTGTATAGTCAGTGTAAAAGTCTAGTTTCAGGCCCTACCCCTGTTAAACAGAGGCAAACTAGGCACACGCCTGGGGTCCAAATTTTGGGGGGGGAGGGGGGCGAAGGGTGGTTTTTTTAAACAGATGCGGATTTGAATGCAAACTGAAAGAACTTCATTCACTTGAGTGAATTTTGATTTGAATTTGATGGCGGGGCTACGAGGCCAAATTTGAGTGGGCTGGTGACCTTGTGCGCCAGGTCACAATGTCCCCCATTCAAGTGAGAGAAGTTCTTTCAGTTTGTCAACTGCACCAGTGGGTGAGTGGGCAGAGACAGACCTCTCACAGCACTGTGACTCAATTCCCATTCCCAACACAGCCAAGGCAAGAGGAAGGCTCTGGGTAAAGAAACTGCTTCCTTCTCCAACAGCAGTGCCTGAACAGGCAGGGCTGGGAATTTATTAAAGTGGCATGTGTGGGAGAGAACATCACTGAAGTGTATTTTGTCCCCTTCTTTCCATTTATCTGCTGTTTGTTGTTATTCAGAGTAGAAGGTAGGGGCACAGAAGTGTATGTTTTCCTAGAACCTCGTGATGGGTTAATCCATCTGCACATGACCCTGGACTCATTCCCTCCGCTTGAGGACGTGAGCCAAGCCTGGCACAGATACCAATGCAGCGAAGCCCTGACCCTCGTAAAGGGCCAGCTCACAATGTGACAACTAGCCTCCTTCTGCTGCATCATTCATTCAAGAGAAGTCACAGTCCAATATTTATGAAATCACAGTTCATCACCATGGCAGCAAATGTGATGTCACTAACACTTGACTGTGGAATTATTCAGGCAGCAGGAGGATACAAAAAAGGAGAGATTCTCTTTATGAACAGCTATTGCGGCAATCCGCATAGATGAGAATGGAAATATGTTACAGGAAAGTTTACTGGGTGTGAGTAACCTAGTGCGTGTAACCGTGTATCTTTAAGAAACTAGACTAAAGCACTCCCTTCTCATGCACTGAAGTTTGGATGAAACATTTCATTAGCCAGTAATTTTGGCTCTCTCAATGGGAGCTTTACATAGTGAAGAACAATGAAAAAGTTGCTGATTTGAATAGCTGGTAACGTTGTACATAGCTGGCAAGAATAGCCAGTGCCATGACATGAGACAGATTACGGGGTAGGAGAGGAAATGTGTCTAGTCTGTTAGCCAAATGTAAGTTTTTGGGAGAACCTTGTTTTTAGTGTCAGTACAACGTGCTTTGGGTGGATTCTGAATTTCAAGATCCTAAACTCAAGGAAACTGCTTGCTGTTGAGCATTCTGAAATAAGAGCACTTATTATTATCCACCTCCTGATTCACAAGCCAGGTGACAGTGAAACCACTTTCACTGAATTTCAATTACTTTTAATAAAACCGTCACACTAACATTTTTTTATGGAACGTAACTGGCTAGGAGGTACATTTGTTATGTCTGTAGTAGTGTCTATATTATCAGCATACCTTGCGAGTATGCCCCCTTCTCTAACCCAGAACGGAGACACAAGGCATATACTTCTTGTACTCTCTGAGTTTGCTCACCTAAGAAATTCTCACGCATTTACTCGTGAGAATTAATTTTCTGATGTTGGACAATTAACAGATTATAAACCAAACACACAGTCAGATATTTTCTTCATTCACCTTTTGTGTTCTTCTGGAGCGACATGTATGTTGAAACCACCTTCATGAGGCATGGCCATGACCATGGTGGCATCACTGCGCTCACGCTGAAACCAGAGACTGTCAAGACTTGATCTCTTATCCTCCACACGTGCAGCTGGCTGGTAAAAGACATGGCAAACATAAATGACACGAATGAGGCACAAGTACAAGAGATCTACAAGGAAGAAATGAAGTCAAGGATTGCTGCAGATGCAAGGGACAGAGAGGCCATTAGTGAAAAGCTACTGCTGTGCATCGATCCCTTAAACCCTACTTAGCACCCAGAGGCAAAAGTAAACATTGTCAGTGATAGAGTGGCACCACCATCAGCCAGTGTAGACAACACATATACACTTGGCATTCTCCAAATGCAATAATTTGAACATAGCTGGCACACAGGATTCTATTACACAATGGCAAAGGTAATAGAGACACTGACAGTGATAAAAAAGGATGTACAAGTTAACTCAACAAAGGTATTTGACACCAATCTTATCTATTCAAGAGTGATAGGCCTGCAAGCAAGTCCATGAGAGGCTGACATCAAGAATATTTTTGTCACATGAGTTGGCTACTGTACCAGCATCAATGTTCACTGACTCTGGTAACAGGAGGATTGCCAAGGCTAAGTCTAACCTAAAGAACCAACTGCAGACAGAAGTGTCAAATAGACATACATCACAAGAAGTCACCTGCACAGTCATTGACAGTTCTGCAGTTCTTCGAGTAGTACACTGGACATCAAGTGGTATCATCCAAGACTTCGTGAACAATTTCAGAGTGTATATATTACACACGCCAGCACCAGGTGACACATGTCTTGTCTTTGACAGGTATAAAGACTTCAGCACAAAGGGTGTCACAAGGTCTAGCAGAGCTACAGAAGCAAGCAGAGCGCATCAGCTGAGAACAAATACACTGCTACTTCCACAGAAAGTTGTCTTGATGGTTACTGAAAATAAGAAACTATTGATATCATTTCTATAGAACCCACTGAAGACCAAAAGTTTCACCAGCAACATACACTAAAACACAAGCTAGTCATCACAGACAGGGACAACACGCTGGTAGAAAAAAAACAGGGTGGTGTGGTGATCAACAGAGAAGATATGGCCATCTCACATGAGAAAGCTGACAACATCCTTGTACAATAGATGGTGATGGCTGCAAAAGAGAAACTGGTGGGAATATCAGTACTATCAGATGATGACGCATTTTTGTCTTACTACTGCACCATTACCTTGAATGGGGGCTAACACCTTTAGTGATTATGGAACCCTCCACTCCAAGAGAGAGCTGTGATATACGTCTGTGCTCCTGCAGAGCAACACTGGACCATTGTACCAGGACAGTTAGCTGCACAATGCACACTCAAGCTGTGATACAGTAGCTTCTTATTTTGGCCTCTGTAAAGGCACTGAGTTGAAGATTCTATGAGCTGGATACTTCCTCTGTCTGATGGGTTACATGAAAGCAGCAATGCCTGATGTCATTGAACAGGCAACCAAATTCATGGTTACATGTTACATACAAACTGTACCACCATGTCAGAAACATGGCAGAAACCATAAGCAACAAACTTTGGCACAGGTATAGGGTGACCTGATGTCCCGTTTTTAAAGGGACAGTCCCGTTTTTTGGGACTTTTTCTTATATAGGTGCCTATTACCCACCACCCCCTGTTCCGTTTATTCACAGTTGCTATCTGGTCACCCTACACAGGTACCACATCAACACAAAACCCCAGCTCCTTACCATCAACAACTGAAGCACTTACAGAAGATGTAAAATGAGCACATCTTCAGGCATATGCGTGGGAAAAGTGCTTTGGAGCCAGACACTACCACTTGATTCACTGCAGTATGGATGGATATGCAATGGCAGTTCCAAGTCACTGCTTTCAAAAACAGTACCAGACAATGTGCTTGCTCCTTCAGATATTTTGAAGTTAATCAAGTATTCTTCTGAGAGTAGTGCACCTAATAAATCTATAAAAAGTGGCTGTAACAGTGCCAAACTCCCATGTACTATATTCTGTTCATGCCAAGGAGGTGTGGGGTGTTGGAATGACCTGACAAAATCAGCGTCAGTATTTGCAGATGAAAATGGTGATGACAGGTAGGGGGGCCTGTATTACTCATATTAGGACACACAGCTGCGGTTTGAATGAGAAAGAACACAGTAATCATTTATAATGACTTCAAAATGAAGTATTTGGTTAAAATTATTATTATTATTATTATCATAGTAATTTTGTTGAAAACCACAACAATAATGTGCTGAATATTTTTCACATTAAAAAGATTGGTTGTTGCATTAAAAGAAAATTTCAGCCAGTGCTATACACCTAACTTCCTCCTTCATGCACCCCTATTATTCAAATATGCATTGTTATTGATTGACATTGCAAATGTTAAATACATGCATTTCATGCATTAAAACTCTTCTGCCTTGATTTTATATGCTCCAAATCATACAGACTCTTACTGATCATTGGAGGGGTGGCATGGGAGGAATGAAATATTGATATTTCAAAAGGCTCAGCAGTGAGGCGTGTCAGTCAGATTTTTAAAATGTACGGTCTTGAGATACAGAATCCACAGAAATATTGTGTGGACCCTAAAACAAGGTTGATCACAGTGGCTGCCAGACTGGTCAATATGAACCCACCACTGTCTCATTCATGATATTTTATTTTTAGGGATTTGTTTCCATTTTGAGTGCCAAATGAACATGACGGAGGAAATACTCTCTACTATGTTAAAAGAAAAGGAGTACTTGTGGCACCTTAGAGACTAACAAATTTTTTGAGCATAAGCTTTCATGAGCTACAGCTCACTTCATTGGATGCATCTATCTATCTCTACTATGTGGTTTCCCTATGGGCAACTTAATAGTTAAACATGCAAGCCCAGAATTGCTTCCAGAAAAGATAAGAAATGAGTCTTTCAATAGTATCACTTAAACTGATTTTAAACTGGTGTAACTCCGCCAATTTCAGTTAAGTTACTACTGATTTGTACCAGAGTTAGATCAGACTTAGGCCTACCAAGAATAGTGTTTCCAATGATTTCTAAAGATTCCTATTGTTCCTATACACTTTATCTCTCCGCTGTGAGATGTAACATTAAATTTCAGAATGTTTGTCAATAGAACAATAGCCAAAGGAAAAGGAAAGACGACTTCACAGAAAAGGCAGAGCCATTTAATATCATTCATTTGGCACCATGTAGCCATTAGTGGTGGGGTTCTGTTGTAAAATTTCCTTAGCAGATAGACTCCTCCCTAGAGGGGATATGATTTGAGATACTGTAACAAGTTAGGGCTGTCATTAGTTAAAAACACAATGAAGTATTTGGGACCATCATTGGCTAACATTTAAGATTCAAACAGTAAGAGATGAAAACTTTCTCTTCAAAGCTTCTTACTGATGTGGACACTAAAGGAATTTTGCCAGCAATTAAAAGCTGATTGGGCAATAGTCTGAAATCAGAAAATTAACCTGATTAGCTTACTCTCTAGTTTAAAACAAAACAACCCAGCAGTTGCTATTACAGCAACAACAACAACAATTTACTCTAAAGTGTACCAGTATGCTTGGGAGTGGTCTGTTTGCATAACTCTTGAAAGTTGCATCATTTAGCAAACAGCTTCAGTCATAAATTCACAACTAGGGTAAACTGGCATTGACTTCAGTGGCGTTTCATCAGCTTAAACCAAGAGTGGTCCAAGAAAGCTTTGCAAATACATTATTTAAATCCAGGTCTGTTTAAACAGAGTCCTTCAATAGCAAGCAAACATTTTTGAAGCAGAAATCCTGTTACCTTTAACCTTGTCAGTTTCCACATACCCCCCCAACTATAGTAAACACATCTTTTATATTGTTCAATCCTAGAGTGATAGAGGGATAGTCTGCCAAACAGAGGGAAGCCTGCCAATGAGTGATTACGTGTTTATGCGTGTGGATGAGAGATTAATGGACAATAGATCCTCACAGTAATCTGGATGTACTTCTCGCTGTGAAACAGAGCAGAAACAAAACCATGCTAGATCACTTTCAAGGTTCAGCTCTTGAAGAGTAATTAGAGATGGGCCAAACCAACTTTGGCATCTCCACATCAGAGTGCCTGCCAAACCAGGGGCACTTCACCACTGGCACTGAGATGATCCAGTCTAGAATACTAACAAAACACTCACTGAAATGAATGAGGCTATGACAGATTTCAATTATATGAGTACCTGAAAAATCTTCATAATTGCAAACTTCGCAGCTGTGATCCTGCTGCTCTCTTAGTGGCTACTGCATAGTGCTGACGTGCACACAGAAATGATTGGATTGGAGAACATATATTCTTATTTTCACACCCATGTGATGTAGCCTGTTGCTTCTGCCAATGCACTTGGATGCACTGTGGCAGTTTTCTAGGTTTATATCTTAAACTTCACAGAAGAGAGATTTCCCCTAGTTACAGGGGGAAAAAGAATAAGAGAGGTTGGATAGTCCAGTTGTTAGGGTGCTAGCCTGGGACATGGTAGGCCTGGATCTCACACAGATTTCCTGTGTGATCTTTGGTAAATCACTCTCACTGAAATCAAGGGGAGTTAGGTACCTAAATGCCTTGGAAGATCTGGGCCTTAATCTTTTAGGCACTCCCCCATGTGTAAATTGGAGATAATTGTGCTTCCCTACCACACAGTGGTGTTGGGAGGATAAATACAATAGAGACTTTGAGGTGTTCATTACTATGGTAATGGGGCCTATATAAGTAACTAAGATAGACAGTAAGCACCAGCAGTACCCACTACAGTTAATGCTGAATTCCCATTTCCATTCTGTTGCCCCCTTTTTGCAATCTTTTCTCAGGTGCGGTCTCAACCCAAAGGTGTTTTTGTTTTGTTTGTTTGTTTGTTTATCTTCTTTATGATTACTGTGTTATGTTTAAAGTTTCAGCAAAATCAGCTCTGCTGTTTTTGAGTTTCCATATGTTCTGATCAGTAAAACTGCACCAAGAAAATTCGAAGACAACAAAAGCTAGAAACTTCAGTGGTCTGTAAATACTGTAAGATTTTAATATCAAATCAAGTGTGAAGAAAAGCAGATAGGTTGCTTTAAAGTTGCAAACATTTTAAACTGGCAGTTTTGTGTGTGTCTATTATAACTTTACTGGTTATTATGGAATATATTTTAAGGAATGCATTTATTAAGGACAGCCTACTTGACTGGTGAAACAGACAGAGCTTGTAAGCATTGCAAGTCAAATAGTTCCATGATAATGATCTTGAAAGATCAGTTACAGAGAACCGAGGAAACCTTAAGGATGCTGGAGCCCGGAGACTTCAGAGTTTAGAATACTATTCTGCAAAAAATTCCTACTGAGATGAGACATCTTGTTTCCATGAATGTCTTGGGGCAGTAACGAAAAAGGCAGCAAGTTTTGTCGTTAGACCAACTCTAATGCAAGTTTGTATTTTAAACATTTTCATGGGGTTTTGAACTCTGTATAGTAAAAGCATTAACTCTTGCTGTGGGAATTGTGATTAGCACACTTTGTGACATTGGGAAAGCTGTGGCATTGCCTATTACGGAAGAGTTTACCACACTTACACTAAAAACCATCTGCCATGTTTTTTCACTGGCCCTGGTTTTGTAAAGAAGTGAGAGTCCTGGTCAGTTACAGAAGTGGGGGCAGAGTAAAGGGTAGAATTTAATGGCTTGCTCCCTGTAACTGGAATAAGTTTCAGGCCAGTCTATGGCTGAAAAGCACCTAGCACATTGTGGGTGCTGCTGCAGGCAATAATAATGAAGATGTTGCGTGAATAACATTGAGCCTCCTACAGTTCCCACCTGGCAGCAACAGGAGGGTGGCAGCATGAGCAGCCCAGCTGTGGGACAGAAGATGGCAATACTTGGGCTTCCTACTCTTAGCAAAGGAATGTGGAGGGGCAGAATCAAGCCCCTGCTCCACTCCGTACAATCCTCTATTAACGGTGTTTTTCAGGGAAGGCTATCATCAACATACATGCACATACGTGCCTGGGGGTTCCCAGACCATGACTTAGAGATGTGTGACCACAATGGAGACTGGAACAATTCTCCTCTGGAAACCAGATCACCTGGTAAACTACAGCCCAGCCTGTTTGGATTGAGAGCAGCACTGGAAATGACAGCACCTCAAATGCTAAAGTGGCTGGTGTGGGTTAGCAGAGAGCAACAAGAGACTGCACCTTCAGCAGGGAAAGTCAGTGGTACCTTGATCATGCCCCGTTGCAGTGGGGAAGAGCTTTGCAGTGCCAGATCAGACCAGTGGCCCAGCATTCAGTCCCCGATGGTCTAAATCTTAGACTGGAAGCTCTCTGACCCTGATTCAGCATGGCCCTTAAACATGTGTCTTACTTTAAGCATGAGTCTTCCCACTGAAGTAAATGAGATGACTTGTGTTTAAAAAAAGAAAAGGAGTACTTGTGGCACCTTAGAGACTAACAAATTTATTTGAGCATAAGCTTCCATGAGCTACAGCTCACTTAGCTTATGCTCAGATAAATTTGTTAGTCTCTAAGGTGCCACAAGTACTCCTTTTCTTTTTGCGAATACAGACTAACATGGCTGCTACTCTGAGACTTGTGTTTAAAGTAAGGCACATGCTTAAGTACCTTGCTGAACAGGTGTCTCAATGCAGGGACTGTCTTTGTGTTATTAGTTTGCTCAGTACCTCGTACCATGGCACATTCATCCCTGATTGGGGTCCTCAGTTGCTACCACAATAATAAAGTTAAGGAAATACAGTCTGAAATAAAATCTCTATTGGATATTGTCTTATTGCTTGAGACAGAACATGGTGGGTTAAGTAGGGGAGAGGTGACACACTGAATGCCTCAAGGATCAGTATTTGACTCAGTCTTAATCACATACTTTAAAAAAAAAAAAGTCAGTGACTCACAAGAGGAAATATGCAATGAAGTGTGAGAATGTGCAGATGACCTTAGAAACTGAATTAGATATATAGCCAGTGCACTGTAACTCACACCTCTACCCTTGTGAAAAATTTAAAAGTGTATAGAGCTAGTAGGAAGGCAGATGTATTTTTTTAAAGAATTTGTTAAAATACATGTGGTAATGCTTTGTAGAGATAATGGAAACTTGAGATTGCTTTCATGTGTGACAAAGTTCCTCCTCTACCTTGGTGAGTCTTGGGCTTATTGGCGGATTTGCTCACCTTAGAGCTTCACGGCAGCCCTTAGTTTGGCTGTTTTCATGAACCCACAGTCCAGGTCAACTCCTCCTGTGTCTGACCAGGAGTTGGGAGGTTTGGGGGGAACCTGGGCCCGTCCTCTACTCTGGGTTCCAGCCCAGGGCCCTGTGGAATGCAGCTGTCTAGAGTGCCTCCCGGAACAGCTGTGTGACAGCTACAACTCCCTGGGCTACTTCCCCATGGCCTCCTCCCAACACCTTCTTTGTTCTCACCATAGGACCTTCTTCCTGGTGTCTGATAATGCTTGTACTCTTCAGTCTTCCAACAGTCTGCGTTCTCACTCTCAGCTCCTAGCACCTCTTGCTCCCAGCTCCTTACTCACACACCACAAACTGAAGTGAGCTTCTTTTAAACCCAGGTGCCCTGATTAGCCTGCCTTAATTGATTCTAGCAGCTTCTTGATTGGCTGCAGGTGTTCTAATCAGCCTGACTGTCTTAATTGTCTCCAGAAGGTTCCTGATTTTTCTGGAACCTTCCCTGTTACCTGACCCAGGGAAAAGGGACCTACTTAACCTGGGACTAATATATCTGCCTTCTGTTACTCTCCAGTAGCCATCTGGCCCGACCCTGTCACACATGATATTATACTTTATTATTTGAAAACTAGTGTGAAGCATGTAACTTACTCTCTCTGGGGAGATCTACTGATGGGTGTGCTGCAGCACTGCTGGGGACTGTGGGTAGCATTGAGGACGGTGCCTTTAAGGGGTGAGTCTGGGCAGGGTGCGGTGAAGCTCTCCCAGCTGTTGGAACCAGACAGAGAATAAAGCAGAGCACTGTGTTTACTGCTTTATCCTTAGTCTGGTTCCAACAACTGCCAGAGATTAAAAAGAAGAGCTTCACAGCACCCTGCTCAGACTCTCTGGGAAACTCATCCCATAATGGCATTGTCCTTAACTCAGTACTGAGCACCCATAGCTTTCATTAACTCTAACTCTGACAATCAGGTCCTCCTTGTCTCTGACCACCAGACCCTTACAGTGTAAGCTTATTGCTGTATGGTATTTTCTCTGCCCTTCTGGCATGCTGTGTTCCATGTTCCCTCCTTTTCTATGGCTTGTCTATCTTTCCTCTTTGCTTTGGTTCCTTTCTCCCCCCTACCCCCCGAGTTTTCTTCCATTAAACAGTGAACAAATGCATGTTATGATGCAATGAATGTGGCTTTATACTGTACTGACCTTCACCTTCATTTATTTCACTGTAATTGTTACTGTCCTGATTTCCTTGTTACAATAAAAACCCTGAAAAAAAACTGTACTGTAATGCTACACACAAGGAGGGAGAGTTAAGGTGGTGGCATTAACTGTAATAGTTCCTAACTTATCATGCAACCTTAATGTTCTCTTGGATAGAATACATGGAAGTACTTTGAGCATTACTGTACGCTGAAAGGCTTTCATAGACAGACAGATCCATAGATATCCGGTGCAGTGCAATCCTGGCTCTATTACAGTCCATGAGTGTTTTGCCATTGGCTTCCAGTGGGCCAGGATTTCTCCCAGTATGAAGGTGTTATTTATTTTATAAATGAGACTTACACATATGTATTGCTCATCCCCACCCATATTAAAACCTGTGGGAGGAGATCTCCTGACAGAGTTTTACCTCTAGTGTCCTGTTGGGGCATAGGATTTGGGCACCTTACCTCTCCTACAGAAAAAGTTGTGGGGCTTAACAGAAATCATCCACATGGAGACCTTCTGCCTATAGCCCTCAGCAGCCCTTCTTGGCTTCAGGACATTGGAGCTCCAATGTCTTCCCTCTACAGAAAAGGATTATCTTTTCCATTTAGTCTCTGTGAGGGGCAAACGTGTAACCTACCCACCCACTCTCAACATGCCTAGCCCATCTAGTCTCTAACCTTCTCCACGCCCCCACTGTGTAGGGGTCCTCAACATTGAAGGAAGCTCCCACAGGATCTAGAGGAGACTAAGCCCTTGGTTTCCATGCAGGATGGGAAAGAGATTTGTACATGAATGGCCCCCTGTGCAGAAGGGGGCCATAGTATTTACTATTTACGAAGAATTCCAAACTGCATGCCCTTTCCTCAAACCCTACTCAGAGAAAGGAAGGATTTCAAAGCTCAGTGAATGACTCAAAGGAAGTGATGTAATTTTTTGGTGCTATTTCTCAGTTACCACCAATTTAAGGATGGCAACTTAAAGGGTTTTGTGGTGAACAACAAACGGACTTTATTCAAATTTTCTTGGGTATAGAGAGTTGACAAAGGAAAAAAGTGAGTTTGACAAATGGGGAAAATGTGTTTGGCTTAGTGCTTGAGTTTTTTCTTTTTAACGTACTTTGAGCAAGAGAACAAAGCTCCTGCATCATTGTTCAGTACCAATGGGGACTGCCAGGAAAAGCAGCTCCAAATTGTTTCAGAATTGGTTTTTGGAAATGGTCATAGAAAAGCTACATAAACAAAAGTGGGCAAGTCATTTAAACTACACAAAATAAAGGTTTTTAAAACTCCAGATCTGTAGGTAAAGAACACAGCTTTGTGGGCCCACGCTCTCAGCTGTACCTACTTTACACTGAGACCAACTGGGGAGAAGAGGAGGCTATATGGGTAACATTTTCAAAAATACCTAAGTGATGTAGGGGCCTAAATTCCATTTTGAAAATGGGGCATTTAGGCTTCTAGGTCACAAAGGTCTCTTGGGGCAGGCACCAATCTTTTTGGTCCTTGTTCGTACAGTGCTAGCACAAGGGGGGTCCTAGTCTATGACAAGGGCTCTGACGCATTCCTAATGGCATTTTCAAAAGTGCCTAACAGGTTAGGCACCTAACTCCCACAGGATGCCTATCTGCATCTTACCTGTGAAATTCTCCTCCTTGAATGGTAACACCTGATTTAGATCCCATCATTTTGAACATATTGCTAGGATTATATTTTCTAATATGTGTTACTATACATTTAACAACACTGAATTTCTTCTGCCATTTTCCTTTCCATTCACCTAGTTTTGTGAGATCCCTTTGTAACTCTTGCAGATAATTTAGGAATATGTTGAACAGAACTGGTCCTAGTACAGATCCTTGAGGGACCCAGTTATTTACCTCTCTCCATTGTGAAAACTGACCATTTATTCCTACCCTTCATTTCTTATCTTTTAACCAGTTACTGACCCGTGAGAGGACTTTCCCTCTTATCCTAGAAAAATAACAGTTAAGATTAAATATTGGGAAATCAAAAGTAAATGAATAAATCATTTCCTTTCCTATGCATAAAGCCTCTTAACCAAGTTTTCATGTAAAGACCCCCTAGTAACCACCAGAACGGAAGAATCAGATGAATGTAGAATTTTCGCTCAGTCATTAAAAAAAAAGAATTAATCCTGCTATTAGGACAAATATACATGAGGGAAAAGAGAGAACAGAAGACAATAGGAAGCTTCAGTCTCTGATACTGCCTCACTGGTTTGTTATTGACAGGGTACAAAGGCAGATCAAACAAACACTCAGCCCCCTGGATCCTGGCACACATCTCTTGCTGGGGGAATCATTTGGCTGCCGGGGTCTGGTTTCTATCCAGCCATTGTCTTTCACACCAGGCCAAGGTTGCACATGCCATTTCAACCTGCCACGCTGGTTACAGCAATGATATAATGGTCTGAGACCGTTCCAAAGGTAGCTCTGCTTGAAAATCTGTTAGACAGCAGATAAAAGGGAGGACAGGGGAAAACAGGGCAAACAGAATGAAAGGAAATGCCACTGTAGGAAAGGGGTGACAGGAATGTTATGCTTTACAACTATGGAAATATTAGGAGGAAAATGCATATGTATTTATTTCAATTTAAATAATAAAAATGGCAGTTATATAAGGCTTTTGGTGCACACCCTTAATGTTGCAACATAGCAGCAGCAACATCAAAATAATCATCCAAAGAGGAACTCTGCCAGTCAGCAAACTACACAAAAGCTCCTTTCCAACCCTTCAGCATTCCTGGAAACATCTTCAACCTTCTCCAGAAACTCTGTCCATCAGATTCCTTTTGCAGAATGCCAGAAAGGTCACCTATTTCAGAACAAGAGGGGGAGCAAGTTCCAGAATCATGGAGCCTTCCCAGGTAGCAAATGTAAGAGAAGACCTGCAGAAGAAAGCTTCTTTTCCATAAGACTTCTTTATGTAATGGCCTCTTTCACCATAGGCAAATACAAACAAATGTCAACAGGTGTAACAATAGCATCAGTTAATTAGTACAGGTTATAATACGCCTACACACCTATCTTCCTAGCACACAAATCTGACTGTGCCTTTATAGATTGGCTTATATTTGCATTTAGTAGCTTCAGCTCTATAAGTAAATATTCATATCTGTGAAGAAGCTACAGTATCATAATTTACTCCCTATCCAAATTTGAAAGACTAACAACCAACTATACTGGATTCTACTTTCCTCTGAGCAGACTATGTTGAATATTGTAGGAACTAATACATCATATTTGTTCATGGTTACCAGTTGTTTTTCTTCCTGGGGTAAAGACAGAAATTGAAAGTGGCTTATTGTTATTCCAGTGAGCAGAGCCAACTGGAAGCCAGTCTGATGTCTATGTCACAGTTGTTTCTTATCCAGGGCACAAATGTTCACATTTTGCAAAACAGTTTTATTATGTCCAGAACAGAAAAATACTTTCCTTTTCCTTGCAAATATACAAATGGCAGCCACTGGGAAGAGAGAACTGTTTCAGGTGTGTTGCTAATAATGGGAGGGGGAAATAAGAACAGAGGAAGATCAGTCTTGATGAATGACCAACTTATGCCCAGTATCTTACTTCACATCACTATCCAGGTTGTCCTTGTGCCAGAATGACACTACAGGATAATACCCGTTAAAAATACATTTAAAATCAAACATTCTAAGTTGCATCATTCTCTGTATGGGGAAAACCCTCACAGTTGACAGGCAACTCTCTGTCTTAACTAATTGTATTCCCTATATAACACTCCTTTGGTTAAAACTTGGGGATAGTTCTACTAGAGATATTGGACCATCTGCTGAGAGCTGGATTACTTACATGCAAATTCATTGCCTTGGCACTTGTGATAAATGAAAGGGGGGCCAGCGTCCTTTTATGGACACCCAGCCAGCCAGCTAGCTATAAAATCCCTCTTGGTAGCTGTTCTCCTCTTGCTTTACCTGTAAAGGGTTAAAAAGTCTGACTGCATGCATAGGTAAAAGGAAGTGAGTGGGCACCTGGCCAAAAGAGCCAATGGGAAGGCTAGAACTTTTTAAAATTTTGTCAGTGTGTGGTTGTTCTCCAGAGAGAGGAGACACAGAGCAGCAATGCTGTAAGAAGTTTTAAGCCAGGTATGAAAAACCATCAGATCATACCTAGAAGCTACTTATTTGAAACCCCAGATATGTAAGTAGATCAGGAAATGTCTAGGAAGACACGATTAGGTTTATCTCTTTTATTTCTTTATGGCTTGTGGACTCCTCTGTGCTAACCCCAGATGCTTTTGTTTTGCTTGTAACCTTTAAGCTGGACCTCAAGAAAACCATTCTTGATGCTTAATTATTATATTTGCTCTTTTTAAATCTTGCAATAGCCTAAGTTCCAGATGCATTTTCTTTCTTTTTGTTTTTAAATAAAATTTACCTTTAAGAACAGGATTGGGTTTTTTTGTCCTAAGAGGTTTGTGCATATGTTGTTTAATTAGCTGGTGGCAACAGCTGATTTCCTTTGTTTTCTTTCTCAGCTCTTCCCCAGAGGGGATCGGGGGGTGAAAGGACTTGAGGGTACCCCACAGGGAGGAATTCCCAAGTGCTTCTTCCTGGGTCAAAAGAGGTTTTTTGCACTTGCGTGGTGGCAGCATCTACCCATCCAAGATCAGAGAGAAGCTGTAACCTTGGAAGTTTAATACCAGCCTGGAGTGGCCAGTATTAATTTTTAGAATCCTTGCAGGCCCCCACCTTCTGCACTCGAAGTGCCAAAGTGGGGAATCAGCCTTGACAGCACTATTCTCCACCCCTCCCTGTCCTATGTCTGCATGGCTTCTTTCAGAGAAGGACTAAGAAGGGAATATGTTGCAGAGAGCAACAATCCCTAGGACAGGGTCTCTTCTTTTCATTCAGTTCTATTTATGTTCTTATACCATCCTCTTCACTATAGTATCTGGGTGCCTTACATATTTTGCTATATGTTTATATCACCAAAGGAAGGGGAAAGAAGTGCATTTGGAGTGGAAGCTGGTGATGTCTGTGAGGGTCCTTTTGACCCTTGGGGAATTAGTTCCACAGTCACAGACCAGCTCCCATGAAAGCTTTGTCTCCTGCATAAATGAGCTTTACCTTTATGATGGAGTGTTTCATTGTGCCTGAGGAGCTATGTTGTTGACCACAATCTTCATCCTGGAGCTTTAAACAACCTTCTAGATATTCTGGGTGCAGGCCACTGAGGGCATTGAATATAAGGACCGAGACTTTGAACTTTACTCGAAACTCTAGGGAAAGCAGAGAGATCAGAAGAGAAGTCTGATATCCTCTCACTAGCCTGTGTTGCTGAGGAGATGCGCTGTAGCAGTCTGTACTAGTTAGAGTTTCCTAAAGGCTGATGGCTTCATGTATTGCCATAGCCAAGACAGGAGGTGATGAAGGCATGCGTAACTGAGGCGAGATCATCAATCACCAGGATGGGATGTAGTCTCCTAGCCAGCTGGACATGGTAGAAAATGTTATTTGTGGATGCTACTAGGTGAGAACTTATCATCAGCAAGGAATCCAGGAGCATTCCTAAACTAAAAACTGAATTGACCAGTCTCGAAGGAAACTGCATGGTGGCTTTCCACTGCCAACATCATAACCTCTGTCTTGCTCAGGTTCATCTCCAATCAGCTGTTCTTCATCCATGAGCTGATCTCAACCAAACATTGCCCCATCTTGGGGGTAGTGGTATAGCTGTATATGAAATCAGTGGGAGTTAAGCATGAAATACCTTTCAGGATCTGGGCCGAAATATCTGGTCCAAAGCCCATTAAAGTATAACTCATTAGCCAAACATGTTAGATGCCTCATTCTGTATCTGTTCTGCAGAAGATAGTCACCTGCTACAGCTCTCAGCTAATGGGCTTGACTTTAGCTCAAGTGTTTGGGGTCTGTGCTTTGGAGCTAAGGTCCTGGACTCAATCCTTTCTGATAGGCCCAGCAATAGGATCATTAGAGAGTCAAATATCAGATTCCCATTTACTTCAGTGGGTTTTGGATTGGGTCCAGAGTCATCTTGGTGGGTTCTGCTGACATGTTTTATTTTATTATTATTTAATTTTTAACCTGTCTTGAAGATGCCAATCACCAAGCATTTCAGCATTGTACAACACCACCAAACTACAAAATATTTTTAAAGATTAGTCAAAGAATCAGCCAGGCCAAATGCATGGCTGGCCAGAACCAAATAAATCTGACAGAGAGAACTCAGTCATCTTGAAAGCAAGCCTGCCCACCAACAAAGGACATCAATTTCCAACTGGTCAAGACAGAAGGGGTTAGAATTCAGGGCAACAGCCGATAAAGTGTCAAGAAACCAGGGAAAGGACACCAGCAGCTCAAGGTTAATTGGGAATACTGAGGTCTTGTAATAAGTATTTGTCTCATGAGTGTCTAGAATGTCTTTATGGGTTTAACAACAGCTGTGGAAGTTAAAGATGGAATGTCTGCCTTCATTTTCCATCCTTTTGTCAAAATTTGCAACAAACAATGTACATTCAATATATTTTTCCATGAAAAAATATGCATAATTGACTACAACACTTTTCTTTATATTCATGGGTCAGATTCTTGGCCCCAGCTTTGTCTGAAGCAAGTGGAAATCTGCCTTAAGAACACAGGAATGGCCAGATTGGGTCAGAAACAATGATCCAGTCTAGCCCAGTCTTCTGTCTTCCAATAGTGGCCAGTGCCAGATGCTTCAGAAGGAATAAACAGAACAGGGCGATTATCGAGTGATCTGTCCCCTGTCATTCAGTCCCAGCATCCAGCAGTCAGAGGTTAGGGTTGCCCAGCGAATGAGGTTGGCTAATAGCCATTGATGGGCCTATCCTCCATGAACTTATCTAATTCTTTTTTAACCCAGTTGTACTTTTGGCCTTCACAACATGACCTGGCAACAAGTTCCAGAGCTTGACTGTGCATTATGTGAAGAACTTCCTTCTGTTAGTTTTAAACCCTCTGCCTATTAATTTAATTAGGTGACCCCTGGTTCTTGTGTTATACGAAGGGGCAAATCACACTTCCCTATTCATTTTCTCCACACCATTCATGATTTTATAGACCTCTACCATATCCTCCCTTAGTTATCTCTTTTCTAAGATGAACAGTCCCAGTCTTTTTAATCTCTCTTCATATGAGAACGGTTTCATATCCCTATCATTTTTGTTGCCCTTCTCTGTACCTTTTCCAAATCTAATATATCTTTTTTGAGATGGGGCAAGCAGAACTGCATTTAGTATTCAAGTTCTGGATGTACTATGGATTTATACAATGGTATTGTGATATTTTCTGTCTTATTATCTATACCTGTTCTAATGGCACCTAGTATTCTGTTAGCTTATTTGCTTGCTGCTGCACACTGAGCAGAGATTTTTGGAGAACTAGCCACAATGGCTCCATGCGGTGGCTTAAAGTGGTTCCTACCTGTCAGCCTCGGAGGAAGGCCACTTCACCTCGCTACACCACCTAGCAGCTGGTAGCCAACTGACAGGAGATTAGCACGGTAAGTGTCAGTAAAGAGTCTAGGACGCTGCCTCTTGGGGTGGGATGGGGCAGGGCACTTGGCAGCCTTTAGTCCATCTCCCTGGCTGGGGCAGACAGCAAACACAATCAGGCTCAGGCCCTCTAAGCAGGGCAGAGCAGGAGCAGTCTATAGCCCAGGTTTCTGGCTGGGACAGTCAGCAAACACAGACAGACCATCCACCCTAAGTTGGGTAGGCTACCACACCAGGGGTGGGATTGGTAGCAGGGGATATGGGGACTCGGGGCCCCACTACTCCACCTGGTCCCAGCCCAGGGGCCCTACCAGTGGCAAGTGGTCCTGCCCCTGCAACAGCGGGGATCCTCCTGAAACACATTGACTCTGGTTTTGACAATGCAATCAGACTAATGCCTGGTTTCCCTGGGCTACTTCTTTCCCCTACTGGTTCACAGGGCTTCATTGCTCACAGGCCCTCCATCTCCTCGGGGTACTTGGCAGACAGCACTCCAGGAACTCCTTGGGGTATTCGTCTAGAGGCAGTCCCAGTAGCTCCTCATAGTATTTGGCCGATGGCAGCCTCAGCAGTTCCCCTCCCACGGAGCCTCCCCCAGGGGCAGGAGTTGGCACAGCTCGGACTCTGGCGCAGGGTCCAGCCTCAAGGCAGAGGGGTCTGACTCCTTCCCTGAGCTGGAGGCCCCGCCTCTTATACTTCCTGTTCTGCCCTCAGTTTCCCTCATGAGGGGCAGGCCCTTCCTGGCTCTGCCCACCAGACGGCGGGGAGTGATTCCTCCCTGTCAGCCTCAGAGGGAGGCCACTCTGCCTCGCTGCACTCCAAGATCTCTTTCTTCAGGGGTAACAGCTGATCTAGACACCATCATTTTGTATGTATAGCTGGGATTATGCTTTCCACTGTGCATTAGTTGGCATTTCTCAAAATTGAATTTCATCTGCCATTTCCTTGCCCAGTCACCCAGTTTTGTGAGATCCCTTTGTAACGCTTCAGCTTTGGCCTTAACTATCTTGAGTAATTCTGTATCACTTGCAAATTTTGCCACCTCACTGTTTTCCCCCCTTTTCCAGATCATTTATGAATCTGTTGAGCAGAACAGGGGCCAGTACAGATCCTTGCAGGACCCTGCTATTTATCATTCTCCATTTTAAAAACAGCCCATTTATTCCTATCTTCTATTAGTTACTAATCCATGAGAGGAGCTTCCCTCTTATCCCATGACTGCTTACTTTGCTTCAGGATCTTTTATGTGGGACCTTGTCAAAGGCTTTCTGAAAATCCAACTACATTATATCCACTGGATCACTCTTGTCTATATGCTATTTTTACAAAAATTCTAATAGATTCGTGAGGCATGATTTCCCTTTACAAAAGCCTTGTTGACTCTTCTCCAACATATCTTGTTCATCTATGTGTCTGATAATTCTGTTCTTTACTATAGTTTCAACCAATTTGCCTGATACTGAAGTGAGGCTTATCAGCCTGTAATTGCTAGGGTCTCCTCTGGAAAGTTTTTTAAGAAGCCAGCATTACATTAGCTATCCTCTGGTCATCTGATACAGAGGCTGATTTAAGTGATAGGCTCCATACTACAATTCATACTTCTATAATTTCATATTTGAGTTCCCTCAGAACCTTGGAGTGAATATCATCTGGTCCTGGTGACATATTACTGTTTAATTTATCAATTTATTCCAAAACATCCTCTATTGACATCTCAGTCTGGGACAGTTCCTATAGTTTAAAAAGAATGGCTCATAGGTGAGAATCTCCCTCACATCCTCTACAGTGAAGACTACAGCCTGTATAATGCCTCCCCCTTTTACTAAGTACTGTGCAAACCTTTTCCCAGACCTTCAGATTTTAAGATATTGGGGGCAGGGGATTGTGATGGGAGCTGGAAATATATTTCTATCCTAATAACAGTCAAAACATTGTTTTCAAGCATGAACCTGCTTGATATAAAATAAACCCCATTGCAGAGTGGCATAGATACTTCTCTTCTGGTTGCTTTTGCTACAGGCTCATGGATATAATGTATTTCTCTTTTTAGACTATAAACAGGCCCTGCCATTGTACTAATGGGTGCATCGACCACAGCACAAGAGCATAGGTGTTGAGAACATCTCTGAAGAAAGCTTTATTTAGCTTAAACAGCATTTTTTAAACAAAGCCAAAAAACCCTCAAGTGTTCCCTTGTCTGTTACTTAATCAAATCATTGATGCTGTATTTTCACTTAGCGTCTGACACTGTTCACTCAGCAAAATGAGGCAAGTTTTGAACAGGTCATTTCCAACTCCAGTGACCTGCCAAACTGCTACAGGTGTATGCCTCAACAGGAGTTAAATAAATTTGATTGTGAGGGTTAATATGACAGTTGTGAGATCAGCTGTGAGCTAGCAAGAGATGTCAAGAGTAACAAGAAGGGTTTCTTCAGGTATGTTGGCAACAAGAAGAAAGCCAAGGAAAGTGTGGGCCCCTTACTGAATGAGGGAGGCAATCTAGTGTCAGAGGATGTGGAAAAAGCTAATGTACTCAATGCTTTTTTTGCCTCTGTCTTCACTAACAAGGACAGCTCCCAGACTGCTGCGCTGGGCATCACAACATGGGGAGTAGATGGCCAGCCCACTGTGGAGAAAGAGGTGGTTAGGGACTATTTAGAAAAGCTGGACGTGCACAAGTCCCTGGGGCCGGACGAGTTGCATCCGAGAGTGCTAAAGGAATTGGCGGCTGTGATTGCAGAGCCATTGGCCATTATCTTTGAAAACTCGTGGCGAACGGGGAAGTCCCAGATGACTGGAAAAAGGCTAATGTAGTGCCAATCTTTAAAAAAGGGAAGAAGGAGGATCCTGGGAACTACAGGCCAGTCAGCCTCACCTCAGTCCCTGGAAAAATCATGGAGCATGTCCTCAAAGAATCAATCCTGAAGCACTTACATGAGAGGAAAGTGATCAGGAACAGTCAGCATGGATTCACCAAGGGAAGGTCATGCCTGACTAATCTAATCGCCTTCTATGATGAGATTACTGGTTCTGTGGATGAAGGGAATCAGTGGATGTATTGTTTCTTGACTTTAGCAAAGCTTTTGACATGGTCTCCCACAGTATTCTTGTCAGCAAGTTAAAGAAGTATGGGCTGGATGAATGCACTATAAGGTGGGTAGAAAGTTGGCTAGATTGTTGGGCTCAACGGGTAGTGATCAATGGCTCCATGTCTAGTTGGCAGCCGGTGTCAAGTGGAGTGCCCCAGGGGTCGGTCCTGGGGTGGTTTTGTTCAATATCTTCATAAATGATCTGGAGGATGGTGTGGATTGCACTCTCAGCAAATTTGCGGATGATACTAAACTGGGAGGAGCGGTAGATACGCTGGAGGGCAGGGATAGGATACAGAGGGACCTAGACAAATTGGAGGATCGGGCCAAAAGAAATCTGATGAGGTTCAATAAGGATAAGTGCAGGGTTCTGCACTTAGGACGGAAGAACCCAATGCACAGCTACAGATTAGGGACCGAATGGTTAGGCAGCAGTTCTGCGGAAAAAGACCTGGGGTGACAGTGGACGAGAAGCTGGATATAAGTCAGCAGTGTGCCCTTGTTGCCAAGAAGGCCAATGGCATTTTGGGATATATAAGTAGGGGCATAGCGAGCAGATCGAGGGACGTGATCGCTCCCCTCTATTCGACATTGGTGAGGCCTCATCTGGAGTACTGTGTCCAGTTTTGGGCCCCTCACTACAAGAAGGATGTGGATAAATTGGAGAGAGTCCAGCGAAGGGCAACAAAAATGATTAGGGGTCTGGAACACATGACTTATGAGGAGAGGCTGAGGGACCTGGGATTGTTTAGTCTGCAGAAGAGAAGAATGAGGGGGGATTTGATAGCTGCTTTCAACTACCTGAGAGGTGGTTCCAGAGGATGGTTCTAGACTATTCTCAGTGGTAGAAGAGGACAGGACAAGGAGTAATGGTCTCAAGTTGCAGTGGGGGAGGTTTAGGTTGGATATTAGGAAAATCTTTTTCACTAGGAGGGTGGTGAAACACTGGAATGCGTTACCTAGGGAGGTGGTAGAATCTCCTTCCTTAGAAGTTTTTAAGGTCCGGCTTGACAAAGCCCTGGCTGGGATGATTTAATTGGGGATTGGTCCTGCTTTGAGCAGGGGGTTGGACTAGATGACCTCCTGAGGTCCCTTCCAACCCTGATATTCTATGATTCTATGATCACTTTCCAAAAACTTCCTGGATTGTCTGTGCACTGCTGTATTGCTCTCCCAGCAGATATCAGGGTGATTGAAGTCTCCCATGAGTACCAGGGCCTGCGATCTAGTAACTTCTGTGAGTTGCCGGAAGAAAGCCTCATCCCCCTGGTCTGGTGGTCTATAGCAGACTCCCACCATGACATCACCCTTGTTGCTCACACTTGTAAACTTAATCCAGAGACTCTCAGGTTTTTCTGCAGTTTCATACCGGAGCTCTGAGCAGTCTCTTACATACAGTGCAACTCCCAAACCTTTTCTGCCCTGCCTGTCCTTCCTGAACAGTTTATATCCATCCATGACAGTACTCCAGTCATGTGAGTTATCCCACCAAGTCTCTGTTATTCCAATCACATCATAATTCCTTGACTGTTCCAGGACTTCCAGTTCTCCCTGCTTGTTTCTCAGGCTTCTTGCATTTGTGTATAGGCACTTGAGATAACTTGCTGTTTGTCCTGCTTTCTTAGTATGAGGCAGGAGCCCTCCCCTCTCATGCTCGTGCTTCCTCCCAGTATCCCACTTACCTCAGGGCTTTGGTCTCCTTTCCCCGGTGAACCTAGTTTAAAGCGCTGCATGATTTTAAGCAGAAGAACTACTCCCACGGATGTCAACCATACTTTATCAATCCAATTCTCCATAACCTAAATCAAGGGTCATTTGCAAATCAAACATTTGCTAACAATTCCTCTCTCTATCTGGAATCACTGTGGAGAAGCAAGTACGCTGTTAGAGCTTCCTGCTCCCACAGATAAAGCATGTGAGTGCATAAGCATAATCTTAAAATAAAAACTCAGGTCTGCTTGCCTAAATACATGTACAGTGAAGACTTTGACATAAAGGGATGTGAGAACACTCAAACACAAAGACCAAGTAGTAGATAAGTGAAAGGGGATATTGATAGAGCCATGACTGCCCTAGTGAAGTGATTTAGATGGAATGAGTAATGGAACAGCTCTTCTGGGTTATTTCCCCCCTGCTTTGGACATAATGCACTTGAGTGAGACCACTGCAGAATTGTCCTTCCTCTGCCCCATTATCTTTTTCTGTGTGCCAGTGAAAACAGAAGCACTCTGAGCCAGCTTTGGCCTCTTGTAGGTACTGATCCTCACATTAAGACCCCTTTACAGTGTCTGGCACTGTAAAGGGGCTTTAAAAGTAACATACACCTTATCTACTATAAATACCCTTTACGTTGCCAGAGTGGAGCAAAGGGACCTTGGTGTAAATAAGAATCAGGCCCTTTAACTGCACAGCACTTGATTCAGTAGAGTTTCTAATCAATTGAACTACATTGAAAGAAAGAACCATATCATTGCATCTGCTCCTGGGGATGTACTGGAAGAAATGTTGCTCAAATGGCCAAAAGTCTGCTGGAGGGAAGGGAGCTGAACCAAGCAACATCATCCCTCCCTCTGAACCGGCAAACTCTATATCAGCCTTTGTCAAAGCAGTAGAAGATAAATTACAAATAAACATATAAATTCATGTCTGCTGAGTCAACACTATCTTTCACGGTGTACCCAAGACATCTCCATTCCTGGCAGGTCCACTTATTCACCCTGAGGATTGCCTCCTGTGTCCATGCACCTTGCGTTGCCAGAGCCCACTAAACTTCTAAGCAACATGAACAGCTCCTCTGTCCTCTTCTTACCCCTCTCCTCTGCAGCTTACACTCTGTTCAGTGATGGCCTGGGCAGGCTCTCTGAGAAATTCTGTGAGAAATTCTCATAAGGATCTTCATGGAGAATGACTGATCAGGTAAAACGGCTGTGAAATGAACAGGAATAGAATTAGTTTCTAATTCAGATTCAGATGCATAAAGAAAATAGTCCAGTAGTTTTTGTTGGATGCATTTAAAGAGATCCACAAGGATCTGCTTTCATCCTACCATGCGTTTCCTGCATGAGTGTCTAAACTGGTTCTTAAAGGTTACTTTTAAAAATAAACTTCATTGACAATCCTTAAAATTCCAAAACAGTTGCTGTTTAGATGCCATTTCAGATTTTTTAAAAAAAATCTGATATGTTTTAGAGCACAATCCATTGTATTTATAACCCAGTCACTCTTGAAGTAGCAATGATATTTATGTCATGTAAGTTAATTCATACCTTCCTGGTGTAAGATTGTTTTCTTGCAAGCTGTATAAGTCAGAACCGCAAAGACATACTGAGTGGTCTGGCAATTTATTAAACTCTTGTAGCATGTAGGCTCAAAGAGAAACGTTAGAAGGTCCCAGAAAGAAAAGGAGTACTTGTGGCACCTTAGAGACTAACCAATTTATTTGAGTATAAGCTTTCGTGAGCTACAGCTCACTTCATCGGATGCATACTGTGGAAAATACAGAAGATGTTTTTATACACACAAACCATGAAAAAATGGGTGTTTATCGCTACAAAAGGTTTTCTGTCCCCCCACCCCACTCTCCTGCTGGTAATACCTTATCTAAAGTGATCACTCTTTAGAAGGTCCATATTTTTTAAACAGGAACAATGAGACACACTACCCTAGCTAAGGCTATTGGAGCTCAAAATACACTCTGTTCATGTGGGCCTCCATGCTCAAATCCATCCCTCAGACTAGCATTTAAGCAAGGAAGATGCTTTCCTGAATCGACACCTTATTTTGGCAATTGCTTCATCTCAACTGTATGTCGAAAACTAGAGGCAAACACAGGGCAAACTGAAATTTGAAAAGGGTATATCATAGAACTTACTTTAATTTTCAAGCACCTTTAAAGGGAGAATTAAAAACAGGATCCAACATGCATTTTGACCTCTGCCATCACTAATGAAATCTCTGGTATGGGATTGTCCTCTGCCATCACTAGTGAAATCTCTGGTATGGGATTGTCACCCAATATGTGTGGCAATTCATAATCAAATACGCCATTTGACCAAAAAAAAAAAAGTGAAGTTGCACTCAGTTTGGGTGAAATTCACCTTGTGCAAAGGCCAGAACAAGCCCTATGCACCACCTAGCTCCTCAAAATAGAGCATAAATGGGAGTTAAGTTTTGCATAGGCCTTGTGCAGGCATCCTGCACACGGATGAATTTTCGTAGCTTTGTAGATTAAAGCCAAAAGGGACCATTAGATCATCTAGTCTGGCCTCCTGCCTAACACAGGCCATAGAATTTCACCCAAAGGGATCAACTCAACTTCCAGCAAAAACAAAGTCTTTCTGTTGGCATTAATGGCTTTTGGATTAGTCCCTGAGGGCATCCAACTCTCATGATTTCCTCCATCTTAGGTTAAATGTGTCTGTGACAGGCATTTGCTGCTCCCTGCTGGAGGCCCCACCACCTTGGTGGTGCACCCCTCCCGAAGGTGTACTTTTGGGGAAAAAGAGCACCAAGTTTAATCTTCCAGGAGCGGACTAGAGAAACCACCCAGGATCAGTGGCGGGTAGAATCAATGAGGACTGGTCCTTCAGAGGCTAGAAGGATTGGAACTGGCAGAAGGCAATCAGGGCCCAGTAGGCAGGATGAAAAGGGCTGGCTGTTGCTTCCCAGGGGCCAGTTCTGGGTGAAGCATGGATAGGGGAGGAAGGATCTGCAAAGGAGCTGAGGCCTGGCCTGACATGAGTAATTAACACAAGGAGAAAGGCCTCATTTCTTGGAATATAGAATTAGGGAGGGAAATGAATCATCAGGTTGAAAACAGAATGTCTGTGCTAAATAAGATAAGTAAATAAGTTAATAGGCTAAGAACACAGAATGTGTGAGCCAACTAAGATAAGAGGAAGTACACCCAAGGAACTATTCACTATGAACTAGATAACAAAGGAACAATGTAAGTTAGGAATGTATAGATGAGGTGAAAAGGAAGTCGAACCCTGGACAGTGCATGGACAGCATGTGCTGCAAAGGAATTAGTTCCTGTGAAGTAACCAAGCCAATCCAAAAGTGTGATGCAATGTATAATAAATGTAATGAGAGGTGTAATGTATATAAAGGGAGAGGGATTTTGTGTAACCTTGGAGCTGTGATATACTCTGCATCCACTCCACCTGCATTTGAGCCTGATCAACTCAGCATAGCATTGTTGTGTGCCAAATAATGATACCCGAGTGGCAAAGTCTGGAGTCGAACTGCGTTCTTGGGAAGCCAAGTGGAACAAGTTCTTGGAGAGAATCCCCAAATCCATCCCCTCCGTATTAACCCAAAAATCTGAACTGATCAGGCCCTACCTCTGACTGCATCTTTTTGTTTGTGTCAGCGAAAGACTGTTTTGTTTACTTTGTGGAATATGAGGCCAAGCTGGGCCATCCTGAATTGAATATTAATTTGATTGCTATAAGAGTAGGTGTGCTCACATCATGAGGCACTCCACAGGCTAAGACAAGTCATTGGCAATGTCACTTGAGTGGTAGCCATCCAAAAAAAAGTATAGTACAAAGCATATTCAAAATGAGGTGATTACAATAACAATGATCTCAAAAAAATTGAGACATCATTCTCATTCATCAGTGTCATTCAAAACAGATAGTCATAATACAGATACGAGGCAAAATCCAATAAACTCTGTGCTGACATCTGTTAATTCTATCACCTGCATTTTGAGGTCAACAGATCCCAATAAATGCAAACTGATGATAGGATTATTCATTTCCTTTAAATATTTACAAACGGGAAGGTGATAGGACTCTCCTGATTGCAGGCTTTTGTTCAGTCATTTGTTTTAAGTGGTTTTATAGTTTCTCCTTGTAAGCAGTGTCAGGATGAGCTCCACCCTAACATCGGGTGGTGAGGTGTGGCAAGTTGTGGAAAAGAACTTCAGGGGCCGAGCTCATTTGCATAGGCACACCCACCCCGCCTAGAATGAGGCCATAGCTGCCCAAATGGTCACTTTGGCTGCTGTGGGATCCCCAGTGTCTCTGTTATTGGGGCAGGAAGAATAAATTGTTATTATCCTGATTATGGGAACTGTGCTTGGAACTGTACTTGGCCTTTCGTTATGATGGAGGGACTCACCATCAACTAAGTAGCACTCCCTAGGCAAGGGTCATGGGTTCCAAAACTCTGTGACTGGAGAGAGGCTGGGGACAAGTATTAATACTTGGTGGCATGGGCCCCTTGGTGAGGGCCTTACATGCTAATTGCATTGCCTCCTCTCTCCACTGTGGAATATCAGAGCTAATTTTGATTTCATTAGGAGTCTAGTTACAGGCTGCTGAGCTCACTTTGGGCTAATGATGCACCAGCACTGAGGCTCCCCTACTACAAGCTGAATTCACCAAAGAGCTGAACTGACTAAGAGCGGAAATCACTGAGCGTTGTGTTAAGTAGTGGGGGAGCCTGAAGCTATATTGTGGAGAAGTTTGCGGGACGGCTGGAGTGCCTTGTGGACAGGCTGGTGGAGCAGGTTCATAGGACGGCAGGAGCTGCTGGTGGGACGCAGAGCAGTTTGTGGGACGGCGGGAGCTGCTTGTGGGCCGCGGAGCTGAGCAAAGCAGTTCATGGGGTGGCTGGTGGAGCGGAGCGAAGGCCTATGGAGCTGTGGGGCGGATCATGTAAGGTGCCTTTTACCCAGCCCCCATCTCCACCCAGGTTGGGAGGTAAAGCTCTGCAGATAAACTTTTGAACTCTGGGGCTGCCCTGACCAGGGACAGAGACTTTTGGGTCATTGGACTTTTGGGACTTTGGGTGATTTGGGGTTGCTGGAGTCAAGAACCAAAGGGAAAGGGCATGCCCCAATTTGCTTGGGGTTGGTTTTTTGCTCATGGGTTGTGTTATGAATCCTGTTGGTGGTGTTTCCCCAACATAATGCCACATTGTTTCTCTCTGTTATTAAAAGGCTTTTTGCTACACTCAGACTAGGTGCTTGTGAGATGGGAAGTATTGCCTCTTGGAGGCGCCCAGCGGGGGTGGTATATATTTGTCCCAGGTCACTGGGTGGGGGCTTGAGCCGGTTTGCATTGTGTTATTGGAATGGATCCCCTAGATATTGAACCCGGCCCTTGTTGCTGCCAACTCTGACGGGCAGAAGGGTTACATCCTTATATATGACAAACCTCATCTACATGTAATCACGTCAATTACATTAATAACACATGTAATTCTTCATGCAGTCTTCCAGTTAATAGATAATGAAGAAAATAGACCCTTAATCATACTACAGTTTCTACCTTATGGGCAAAGAAAAGTTTCAGGATTGGAGATATTTTATAGCAGAACTTTTGTTAACTAACTTATAAAATCTGAACATTTTAGATCACAGAAGTTTCTATTTCACTTACAGGAGATATGTAATAAATCTTAGAGTATTCTAATTTAGCTGTGCTGTTTTATATCAATATAAACTGATGTTTATTATTTCTTTTTGGAGGATTAAATAAATAGATGTGTAAGCAGGGCCTGAATGAGCTCTCCACTGAAATCCAGTGATGAGCTGGGGGGGGGAAAAAACTTCTGGAGCAGACAGTGTTTGCATACACATGCCTACTCTGCCTTGGTGTGCAGCAGATGGAGCTGCTTTGCCAAAACAATCAATTATGTCTGGTTTTGGGTTACAAATAACTCTAGTACACATCTAGAACACATCACCACACATTGGCAATACCGGGAGAGATGAGCTGGAGTACCGATTAAAAACCCAGTTAGAAAAGTAACTGAAATACTTCCCTGATTGATTGTATTTCCTAAATTCTCAATTACTGAGGGACAATCTTCACTCATTGATATATCTGGTTCCCACAACCAATTCTCTGTACAACTTTTCATGAGTGATGTACCCGAATATTTTGGAGGATAATATCTAAAGTGTATCATTAAATTTAATCTTATTTGGGTTATTGCTGATTATGTACTATATATATATATATAGAGAGAGAGAGAGAGAGAGAGAGAGAATTACTTTTAAACCAACCTTTGTACTTTGGGATAATTTAAGCACTATACCCAAATGTACAAACTCTGTTTTCTTAACCTATGTATTACATAATTTTAAAGTTAGCTTTAATAACATCTTTAAATTTGAATGCAGGGGTAATGAAATGTTATCCTTATTGTACGAGTAAAGGGCAAGATAACTGTCTTTAGCCTGCCTTGATTGATGGGGTCACCCTAAACTGAACCTCACTTGCTAAGCAGGGGGATTGGGATCTCGAATCCCAGTGAAAAGGCGTGTGGGTGGGGACAGGTGTTCTATCTGGTGGTATGGCTTCTGCCTAAAGAATCCTAAACACCATTTGACCTGCCCGTCTCCAGCATTTAATAACTGAGCTGATTTGACTCACTTGAGAGGCCCTGTTTCTGGCTGGTGATTCCTAGAACCACCCTCACCGCTGTCTATGAGCTAAGCCTTAGAACTTGTGTGGGGGGATAGTGAAAGACAACACAGAGACTGCACAGAGAAGCAGTGGCAGCTGTGAGCCAGTTGCAGAGGCATTGCTTGTTGCCCATCTTCCCTAGGGGTGGGAGGTGAACCCCCAAGAATACGTCTCTGAACTCTTGATCTTTGCTAACCAAGGATCTCCCCAACTGTAAGTGGAGTGGAGCGGAGCGGAGGGGAGGGAGAGAGAAGTGGTGTGTTAAGGGATATTTGTTTGTCAGATTTTCCCCAGCATAAGGTGAGAAATGGAGGCAAAGGACACTACCTAACATACTGTGGGGGTTTTTGCTTACGGTCACTTGCTTTAGAATGTGATTGTGGCATTTTCTTAAATTAATGTTGGGTCCCCTTTTAATAACAGTTGTATTTTCTTATACACAGACTCAGTGCTTGCGAAAGGGGAAGTATTGCCTGTTAGAGGGTCCCAGGGGTGGTGTTTAGCTTTCCCAAGGTGGCTCAAGCTGGTTCTACTTTCTGGTCTTAAGAAAAACCCCGCCCATTGAACCCAGCCCTTGTAGCTGCCAACTCCACCTGGCAGAAGGGTTACGTTTTTGGGGGGCTCATCCAGGATCCCTGGGTCAGTACTCCTCACAAGCTCATCTTGAGTAAACTGTTCATTTGGGGAAACAATATTCCTGGGCCAAGGGTTCTGCCTTTCATCGAAACATTCCATGAACCCCGGAATGTGAGTGGCAGGAGTTTCTGCACCAGAGATGCTTGGTGCCATCTGCCCATTCCGAGGATAATGGCTCTTAACTAACCTGTGGTCAGAGGGTGTGGGGTGTCTCTGCCTTGTTCCTGTGGGAAGGTTAAATAGGAGTCTCTAGTAAATTCCGGGCATGTCTTCATGGGGATGCTCAGGAAACTTAAGCTGAATTAACTCAAGGCATGAATTTGAAGTATCTTAAAGGCCACTTTACATCTGAAGGAAGAGCATGGACAGAGGGGTTTAATATGTATTAAATAATGTACTTTAAAGTCACCCCTTTAGTTCATTCATCTTTCCTGAGTGTTCCCGTGTAGACATGCCCTTAGAGAGGTATGGCTACACAGCCACGAGAGGTGTAATTTCCAGCTCAGGTAGATGTAAATGCACTAGCTTCAATCGAGCCAGTGTGCTGAAAATACCAGTGTAGACACAGCAGCCTGATCTAACTGTCTCAGTACTTACCCAAGGTTTCAGGTGGGATTGTACTTGGGGCAGCTAGCCCACCACACTGTCCTTGCCGTTCTAAACATTATATTGAAGCTTTTGATAATTACACTTTACATCTGAGGGCAGGAGAGATGTTCATTTGAGAGAAAGATACACAGTATGCTACAGGAAATGGCTTGTTCCTAAAATGCCCCTTAAAATAAAGCATTGTCCCTTTCTTTCAATGTGTTTTTTTTCTTATTTCCATCCAACAAAGATGGTCACCCTAATTATGGTAGCACCAGTTATGGCTCCATAGTTTTGGCTGAGTTGAATATTACAGCAACTAGCACTAGGTGATAGTGTACTAAAGATAATAAATACTAAATTTGGCACTTAAAGCCGGGAATGTATGAAAAACAAAAGTATATCCTCTCCAAACTAACTGATAACTAATGTCGTGCTACATATTATTTCCTGGTTTCCGTAGGTAGCCATTATATCTTATCTTCCTCAGCATAGCCTGTCCATTACAGCAAGAAAAAATCCTTGTTTATCACAATACCTTTACAATATGCAAGAGTAACCACTTTTACACCAGTCAGGTTAAGATCACAAGAAGACACAGTCCAAGAAAACATATGGAAAGAATTGGGGTTTCAGTTCTTAGAGAGAGAGCCAGGAAAAAAACCCCAACCACCTAAAGCACCATTCCACAAACAGAAAAAAAAAAACCAAAAAACACAAAACTCTAAACTCCCTTCCCCATAACACAAACAATTAAATCAACTTTGGTTGCTTAAAATTGCTGGTTACTTTTACTAAAGCTAAAAACAAGCTACAGCATATTTATGACCATTAAAACACACTGAGCTTGTACAAAGCAGAAAAATAACTAAGAGAAAAAAAAGAATAAAAACATCTTACTTTACTCAGTGTTACTTCATAGCAGGTGATTAAAATAGCATCAGAACCGCTAACATTTCCACATAGTGGCTTCCTCAGAGCTCACAAACTGTACTGAGGGAATGCACCAGTATCACATCACATTATATAACAAAGCTACAACTCATCAGGACAGGCAGTTGACCAGCAATGCAGTAATTAGTTACAGCTGATCACAAGAACTAGCCATCACTTTGAAGACGGGGTGATTACATACTACTGAAGCAATTGCATCAACAACAAAAAGGGAAATTATATGCACGGAACCTTGAGCCTGACTCTCCACTATCTTATAAGGGCTTTATGCCCGTGTAACTCTGTAGATGTCAATGGCATTACACTGACATCAAATCAGAGTAATGGAAAAGAATGAGGCCTAAAGGAAAGACATCAATAAACCACTTTATACAGAAAAAATTATATATATCCTACAATCAATCAACACCCTGAACACCACCATATACCTGTTAAGCCCTTTAAGGAGCTATCTTTGGCACTGCCTTCACCTTCCATTGAGTGCATCCATCAGCTAATCCTCAGAGTAGGGCAAAGTCATATTTCCTGGAGTCAGGACTAGTTTTGGATACACAGACCGCCACAGTTGGAAGAAATACCTTTTTTCCACCTTGACATGCACAGGGCCTAACTCATTGCCATATGCGGGATCAGGAAGGAATTTTCCCCAGGTCACATTGTCAGTGACCTTGTGGGTTTTCCTCTGCAGTGTGGAATGCAGGTCACTTGCTAGGATCATCTGGGTATCTGCCACTTCATTGATTCTTTGCCGTTGCAGGGGCCTCTGAACTTAGAATCTCCTGTGCGTCGTGGCACATGAGGCAACGGATTTTTGCTACTGCTCTCTGTTCAGAGCAAGATGTTTGACTCCATTATAAGTTGTCTCCATGATGGCAGCACCTTTTTTGATTGGCCTGGTATGAGTCATTCTTTGCTCTCCACACCTTCTCTTGTCTCCAGATGGAGTCTAATCTATGACAAACCTGGTGCTTCTGCCATGGGGTAGCCTGGTGACATGGCCAAACCACTGGGCCTCGGGAATTGGTGCAACTTAATCCCTCTTATTCTCTGCCAGTGGCGCACAATAGTTTAATCTCCTGAGAGCTGTAATACTTTGGTCTGACTTTGTTTGTTGGGTGTAGATTATGGGATTCGCAATTTTACAGTATTTATCTATTTACATTTTCACAGTTGTAGAAAATTATAGCAGGGTTAGACAACGGGGATAGCCAGACCATAATTATTTAATGAAAGTAGAGGTTGAGATTCAAAAAGTTAAAGCTTCATAGCCATTAAAACACAGACTGTCAACATCACCTGTCAAAATATACAAAGTAAGTAGCCTTAAGTCAAACTCTAAAAAGTTCTCAAGCAGCATTTTTCTTACTTTGTAATTTACTCTGTACATTTTAATTACTATTGATGGAAATATTTTTCCACCGGTTTGTGTGTGTAGGTGGAGAAATGGACATTTATCGATATTTACCTATAAAAATCTACTCCTTCGAAGTCTAAGTATATCACACACTACACTGACCCAACTTGTTCCTAAATACAATTATAGATCCTGGTCTTAGTTTCTGCTTTTGCAAGGCCTCTTGCATATCTGTGCTAAGAGATCTGGGGAGCACAGAGAATTGCCAATACCTATTTATATGTCCCAATACAACAGCTACAAAGGCCATGTGCTATCTTACCACATGGATACAGTTTGCTATTTTGTTTTTTGCTTTTCAATCTACTGAAGAGTTGGTGAGATCTTCAGTAGAATCAGTGCTGCCAACCGTTATCACAGAGTGGTAGCTAAAAGGCCAAATTTCCCCTATATTTAGAGTAGAAAGCAACTCTCATTATTGGTTAGTCTCTGTTGGCAAATGTTAACTTTTTAAGGGGACTCAAACAATGTAAGAAGTACTGAAAGGTTTCTAATCTTCACAGGTGTAGATGAAAGTGAGGATGAAGTATAGACAGCACTACTGCAGACTGTAAATAGGTGGCCACCTCCTATGCACCCCCTCATGGCCTGGGGTGGCCCTGCAGCATCCCTGCCTCAGTTCCCACCTCTTCAATAATTCCACCAAGGCTTATCTGTCCAATAACAACATCCCTTCTTGTCTGGGGTTACGTTCGTTGACATAAAATTCAAAACAAACATAAAAGTCTGTCATCCCAGTCTCCAGGTGGGCACAGCCCCTGCTTTCTGAGCTCTGTCTGTCTTCAAATTTCAAGGCCTCTGCTCAATCTCTCCCCTCATCCTACTCTGGGTTCCTATAGGTCACTTCCAGCTCTCTTCTGAATAGCCACTCCCAGACCTTTCTATCTGAAGTCTTTCTCTGCAGAACTCCCAAGTTTTCCTAGCTGGAGTCTTCCACAGGTTCGCATTGTCCAAGTGTCCCTCTGGGCCCTTCCCTGGGTCAGAGGTCTCCTGCAGAAGCTAGTGCTCACTACAGCCCCCTCTCCCTGTTTCCTGTTCTCCACTGGCTCTTTATAGACACCAGATGCCCTCTGTGGGTGAGTCTGCGCAGCCCACAGCAGCAAGTCTCCAAGCCTGCTAAAGGTACCTGTGTAGACAGCTCTTTCAAATTGGAGCTTGGGCTGGAGCTGGGCCTCTGAAACTCACCCTACTCCCTAGGCTTCAGAGCCTAAGCTCCAGCCTGAGCCACAATTTCTACAAAGCTATTTTTAGCACGGTAGCACAAGACCGAGTCTGTGAACTCAGTCTTGGAGACTTGCTGCCATGGGCTATATAGACATGCCCTATCAGGCACCATCAAGAAGCTGTCAGTAAGGCACAGGTGGACTGGACCCATTCCTTTAGAGGGAATGGGTCCACACTGTGACAGACACTTGCAAAAATCTATTCATCAGCTGCTCTCTTACCTCTGATTGCTATTCCATTGTTTCACAGACTTACAGCAGAGACCTTTCAATGGATATACAGGATGAGATTAGGAATTTGCAAACTTCTCCAGATTTTCAGGAAAAAAATGGTGAGATAACAAGAAGGATGGATGAAATTAAATGTTATTATACAGTGCAATAGGATCTGAATACTTATAGCTTTGTAGCATAAATGTTGACAGCCTTTGAAAACACGTGTAGCCAGATGGCACTCCATGGGATCAGCACTTGAGAACATTTAATACACATAAGTTATTCCTATAAAAGTCAGCCTTAAGTAATGTCTCAAATTGGGCCTAAATCTATTCTAAACCTATCCTATCTAAAAGATAGGAACGAACAGAAAAATGCTACCATTCATGCAGACAGACAGCCTGTAGATCTGTAAATATGCACATTTGGGAAGTTGGTACAATACAAGAAGATCACATTCTCATTCACTTAGCTTCCTACAAAAAATAGATATGAGCCCAAATCCTGATCCCATTGAAGTCAATGGGAAACCAACTCATTGCCTTCAGTGGCACCATGATTTGATGGATGGTGTGCAGACCTGATGGCTAAACTAGGCATAAAATCACTCTAATTTTAAAGGATACTGATCATGCCATAAAATGATCTAGCAAGCAGAGGGGCTCCTAAAAATGTAGGTCATGCAGAGATAATGTCCAGCTTTTCTGTACTGGGTACTGCTCCACAATGCCGTCTCTGACGGAATGTTAGTTTTCCCTGTTTTTAATCTACCTCTCTGTATCAACATTCATACCATATGCATTACTGTCACATTTGGAAAGAAGGATGGCCCAGTGGTTCGAGTTCGAACCCCAGGCTCATAAGAGCTAGATTCAGTTCCCTGCTTTGCCATAGACTTCCTGTGTGACTTTGGGCAAGTGGAATTAGGCACATAAATACTTCTGAAAACCTGGGCCTTAGTCTCAGTTCCCCATCTGTAAACTAGGGACAATAGCACTTCCCTAACGTCCCTTCCAACCCTGATATTCTATGATTCTATAGACAATCTCCGAGTAGTGCCATTCAGAGATTCACATAAGCAAAGTATAAAGCACCTCATGTGGTCTAGTTCTTTTCCCAGAGGCAGCTAGGATTCTTTTCTCCCTTCCGTCTACTTTTCCTTTGTTGTTTATGTTGCTTATTGTGGGAAAACTAAGCTTAAGAAGTGGGTTTTACACATTGCTCTGTGAAGTATATAACCATTCTCACCTCCATCTGAAGCAAGTTTCATAATCACGAGACAGCTGCAGAGAAAGCTCCGTGCCTCACTCTCACAAATTTAACTCTCAAGGCTGACAGCTTTATTGCTCCTGAGGGATATAGCTGTTGAGGAGGACCACGGTTCCAGAACAAGAGACATTCTCTAGAATAGGTTGGAAAAATGTCACGGAGGATCTTACAGAAGTGATCTGAGGCCTTGAATGTGACCTGATATTGGGTGGGTAGTAATATGCAGAGCAGCAGCACAGTGTGCTCTCAATGACTAGTGTTGTTAAGTAGATGAGATCCTGAATTGTGGATCAACTGAAGTTTTATTAAGGTCAGCATACATATTCCTAAGTAAAGTGAGTCCCAGCACTCAGGCTTGGCATAAATTACTGTGGGGAAAATATCATCTATCATCCTATAGATAATTCTAAACTTATATTCCACAGAGCTCTAGAAATGCATCAGCCTGCTGAAAGTATATGCTGTGCACCACATCCTAGCATGGATCCTGTCTTACTCCTTATTCCTTGCTTCTTAGTGCTCATCAGTTGTTACTGTGAGTGCTCTGTTCATAACATTTATACTTAGCACTTATTGTACATACTGCATTCACAAACACTGAGCAGTCGTCTCAACACCCCATCAATGCTATCTCCATTTTACCATATGCCATCTTCCTTTGATAGCTCAGCTGGTAGAGTAGTGGACTGTAAACTCAATTTGCATTAAATTCTTCGTTTAATTCCTGCTCAGAGCTGACAGATATTAGTCAAGTTATAGAAATAAGGTGTACATTTTTAACAGTGAGGGTAATTAATCACTCGAACAACTTATCAAGGGTTGTGGTGTATTCTCCATTACTGGCAATTTTAAAACCACGATTGGATGTTTTACTAAAAATGTGCTCTAGTTCAAACAAGAGTTAATTCAGGGACATCCTATGGCCAGTGTCATACAAGAGGTCAGGCTAGATTACCACAATGGTCCCTTCTGACTTTCATAATGTAGATCTTGTAGGTGTTTGTCTCTGTCTGAGGGGTTGGAGCAAATGCGGTTGTATCGCAGAGCTTGGCTGTAGACGATGGATCGTGTGGTGTGGCTAGGGTGAAAGCTGGAGGCATGTAGGTAGGAATAGCAGTCAGTAGGTTTCCGGTATAGGGTGGTGTTTATGTGACCATCGTTTATTAGCACTGTAGTGTCCAGGAAGTGGACCTCTTGTGTGGACTGGACTGCATCTGATGAAGTGAGCTGTAGCTCACGAAAGCTTATGCTCAAATAAATTGGTTAGTCTCTAAGGTGCCACAAGTACTCCCTTCCTTCTGACTTTATTATTTATGAAATTGCTTAATGCATTATTGGAAGATGCTCAGATACTACAGTGATGAGTGTGGTTTAAATATTATGGAAAGGGAAAGAAAGCTAAAGTGACTTGTTCAAGGCCCCGGAGAGTTATTACAGGAGCTGAGACTAGTTCCTATCTCCCATTGTTTTGAGGCGATTACTTTACCCCACTATCTCCAGTCAACTATTGCACAGATTAACTGTGCACTTTACATTGTCTCTTTAGGAAATATTTCTACTAGTCTAGGATATAAAGATACTACCATCTTTTTGTCACTTTTTGGGTTTTGGTTTGTTTGTTTGAGTTTCTTTTGTTTGTTTTGTTTTCTCTAGAGCCATTTACTGCTCTATCTGGCTGAACTTTCTGCAGAATTTTAAACTGAAGTGTATAAGGCTGGAAATGATTTCCTGACTGTGTAAGCATGAGGTGGCTCAAATGCATAAATAGGAAACAGGTCGAGGACTGAGTCACCAGAAATGTCTGTGTTTGCTCATAGGCGGAATGCAACATGGTCCTTGGTAGTGACTTACTCCACAATGGACAAATGGATGATAAGTATCCAGAGATTACAGTGACGAGCTCTCCCAAGCTGCTCTTATGTGCTCTAGAATCTCCACTTTCACTTAAAAATGAAAGGTAAGTCGCTAGCTATTATGGTTGCAAAGAAAACCTTGAACATGCAACCAAATTGTAACCAACGCAGTGATATTAGCCTGAGTTTGCAGAGAGCCAGAAACAATAGCTGAGAGGTACGAGCTAATGATGATAGTTTAGGTGTCAACACCGCTAACTATTACACTGATAGGAGGACCAAGTTATACAGATCTACACAATATACTGTGAGCAGCATCTATTTTTGGTGTCTTAAGAGGGCGGAGCTTATTTTGTAATTGAAACTTTCACTATTATCTTGTCTTTTCTCTTTTCAAATTCAGCCCGGCAGTCTTGTATATTAAAATGTTATTGCTGGTAAAGAGACATGCTCACTGTTTGAGGGGTGGAAGAAGCGGTTCAGTTCAACCCTGCCATCCCCACTGACTTCTACTCATTCCTACAGTCTTCACTAAAGTGTGAAAAGCATGGTAACATGGATGAGGTCTCAGCATGCCCCCTACTACCTCCCATTAGCTCTCCTCTTACCCCACTTTTTCTGGGTAATTGGTCTTATCTGGGGTGGGGAAAAGAGCATGCCTGGCATCCTACTCCTCCTCAACACGGGGGCCACCGCTACAGGGATCCTTGTTCTACTCTCTGACCTCTGTGACCTCAGAAAACTGGCTTGACAAACCGCTCCCCCATATGCATAAATTCTATCTGTGGTGACTCTGTGGCCTGCCCGCTCTTTCTGGAGCAGCAGGATTCAGTACGTGCTCAGCTGGGTCCTGTTATTCTGCCCTATACAGCTCATAAAGTGCTCCAGAGTTTGCACTCCACAGCCCATTCACCAGACTAGAAAAGTCCCATTCATCATATCCCTCTTTTCACCCCCATGAGAACTGATGATCTGAGATTAGAGCAAGAGATATCCTGTCTCCTCTGTTCTCCAGTTCAATCATCCAGTCAATAAAACTTATGTACATATAGTTTATTTCATGTGTGTTAGCATTGTGATCTTAAGTATTTCAAAGTAAATGTCTCTGTGTATTAACCCTCCTCAGGATTAAAAAAGCAATTTGTATTATTTGCTAATTGTTATTCAAGAATTGATCATACTATTCTGTAAGTGTTACCAGACTAATAGCTATATTCAGCTCCCATTGATTTGTAGCTGACCCTAAGACTAAAACTGCACAGTGTATCTTTCTGGAGGAGTGGCTGAATTGTATACTAAATGACACAGTTGTAGAAATCAAGCAAGTAAACCTACTACACAAGTGTGAAGTACATGAGAAAAAATAAATCTCCAGCATGGATGTTTCTTCACCTCCCATGGTTTTTAAAACATCAACCAGAAACTGAGGCGTTTGCACTGGAATTGGAAGCCAAGCACCATGACACAGTGCAGCTTAGAAAGAGGTCAAACTACATATTAATTTACTGTGAGATAACAACTGCTGTCTGAGTGAGCCAATGTTTGTAATGCAATATAGTCCCCGTGAAACACAAATGGCCATCGCATTTTTAGGAAGAGAGAGCCATCTGCAGGACAGACTGTGTATGAACCTCTCTCTCTTCAAACCACCTACTCGGTTAATAAAAGGTAAGTAAATGAAGTTTTTCAGCCTCTGTTTATTGCTACCCTTGTCCAGAGAAAGTTTTGTGTAAAATGTTTTCCTAGTAGAAGGGAACCCCCATGAACATAATGGAAAATAAACAACACAGGGTTATTTTAATTAAATATTTGCAAAGAAATCTAAGGAAACCCCACCAAAGAATAATTAAGATAATTCAAGGACTTCTTGTTTGGAACTCATTTTGACAGTGGTTCATTAATGCCAAGTCTGTTTCTTTTCAGCGCATCGTTTTTCCAGCTGAACTTTGAAATCTCCTTATATCTCTGAAACTTTCTGAGGTACCAGAAAGATATCTCCCTGTTCAGTATTCTTACGCTGAGCATCACATTAAAAGCGACACCTCAGCTAAAGTATTTTTCCACATCTTTTTGATTCCTTACTTGTTTAATTTTATGCAGAAAATAATTGGGGAAACTACTGTTATAATTTCCATGGGTTTTAATTACCAAAGATGGTTTCAGTGTATTGACCAAAGTTTAGCTATAATGCCAGATGCAGCATCAGGTGTCCTTCAACATATAAATGTAAATTATATGGTATAATGGTAAATATTTGCTCCTATGGTAAATATTTCAGGAGCATAATGTAAATAGTGTAGTACATATTTAAGGGTTTGTTTTTATTCTTTTTAGAGAACTCTCTAGATAAATGCTGGGCAGTATGAAATCTACAGCACAAATGATTAGCTACATATATAGATCATGCCTCTGATCCAGTTGTCAGCTTGATATTTTAACTGTTTCTCTTTAATGCTCCTTCTCCTCTGATTTGAAAAGAAAATACAAATCATTCACATTCTGCTGTGCCTGTTAATACTCAGGACTGTTCTTTTAGGTGATTTAAGTGTTCATGAAAAGCAACAGATGGAAAACCCATGGAAGCCGTGCTGTCAGGGCTTCTTCCACTACTAGCTGTCCAAGGCCCCCCATGAAGGAAGAGGCCCCATGGCATGGAAGGAGGCTGAAGAAGAACTAATACAACCTCAGGCTGCATTGCCTTATCAGTATTCCGACTGGGTGCTGAGGGGATAATAATTGGGACCTGGAGACAACAGGTTGGCAAAAGGGAAGCTTCTTACATAGTTCTGTGTAGCATAGTTACCAGAATGTTTCCAAAGCTTTACATTAGTATCCAGAGGAGAATATCCAAAGGCAAGATGTCTTCCAGGGGGTCAATAGTTGCTAGTTCCATCTGAAAGCGTCAAGGACTTTGTTGCCACCTTAGGAGACTCTTGCACACAAAATGTAACTCCAGAAACATAGGGTATGTCACACAGACACTGGAGCACAAATCCTAAAGTGGGTAGACTGACACACTAGCTCTGCTACAGCTAACAGGCTAAAAATAGCAGTATGGCTGTGGCAGCACAGGGAGGAGCAAGGGCCAGCCACCTGAGTACAAACCCAGAGGTAAAACCTGGTCTAAGATGCGGTAAACCTGGTCTAAGATGATCACATCAGTATCCGTCCCTGGTATTACAGACCCAAGGGACAGCTCTCTGCTTATTCAGCACAGAGTGAATTTGAAACAGTCAAAGGAATCTCCCCAGTGGCCATGATGGGTCCACTGTCGTCTGCATCCGCAGCTACTGTGCTAGAACCCACTGCATGGCATAAGGGAAAGCACAGGCTTCTCGGAGGCCAGGAGAAGACAGAGCATGTGAGGGAAGGGGAGGACGCAGAGCTAGGCTCTGATATTCCCAGTTCTCGGCTGGCTTAAGGTCCTTGGAGGATCTTTCCACTTGGGCACAGTGGAGAATTAAGCCCAAATCTCTGAAATAGACCAGAGTAATGGATCACTGAAATAAGCGTCTTGGCCTGGTATCCCCATTTCTATAGCTGCTGTTACAGGCAAACGGTCTCTTACATTTTAGCCCATGGCTGGTCTTTTTAAATAAGTAATACAGAAGTAAAGATGGATTGGCTGTCTCATTGGTTTGATGGGGATACAGCAGCTCACAGGCATAAAATTTTCTCATTCACTTTAGCAGGGTTCAAAGCCAGCTAGATGGCAAATCCTTGACACACTTTTGTGCACCATCTGAGCAAGACCTTCCTAATTTGCTTCTAAGTCCCCATTCTATTGTCCAATTTGCACCACCGTAACCTTTAAGTTGTGCCCTCTTGTTATCGGCCGTTACTAGTCACCTATGCTGGAGGTTGTGAAATCATCCTACAAAACATTATTTTTTGTTTTTGTTTTATAACTTTACACCTTCAGACCTGCAATTTTTCTGTTGTTGATCATTGTAACAATCCTTTGAGGATTATGCTGATGGGGGGATGCGGTTTTTCTAGAGGAACATAAGAATGAAGGAAGTAGCATCAACACATGTGGTTTGCCTTTTTGCATAACCATTTATCTTTTGCACTTTATGACCTTTTTGATTAATGTTTTATTCTTCTTGGCTTAAAAAGAAGCTGAAACAGTTTCCAGATTTTATGTCTCCAAACACTATTAAATGTCATTTCAGCTTTCCACTTAAGGGTCTGATAATGATGGATTACAGTAGCAAAGGCTCAGCGTGAATTAATGGATCAGCTATGTTGGCTTGGAATCATTCACAGGACTGTAAATAACACCATAAAAACAGCCACACTGGATCAGACCAATGGTCCATGTAGCCCAGGATCCTGTCTTCTGACAATGGCTAGTGCCAGATGCTTCAGAGGGAATGAACAGAACAGGGAAATTTCAAATGATCTAGCCCCCATTGTCCACTCCCAGCTTCTGGCAGTTGTAGGTTTACGGACCGTCAAAACATGGGGTTGCTCCCCAATGATCTTGGCTAATAGCCATTGATGCACCTATCCTCGATGAACATACCTAGTTCTTTTTTGAACCCAGTTATACTTTGGGTCTTCACAACATCCATGGGTTGACCGTGTATTATGTGAAGAAGTACTTCCTTATGTTTGATTTAAAAAGGTAACAGTGTAGGTCAGGGATTGGCAACCTTTGGCACGCGGCCCATCAGGGAAATCTACTGGCGGGCCAGGCCAGTTTGCTTACCTGCAGCGTCCGCAGGTTCGGCTGATCGCAGCTCCCACTGGCCACGATTCACTTTTCCAGGCCAATGGGGGCTGCGGGAAGCTGTGCGGGCTGAGGGAGCTGTGATCAGCCGAACCTGTGGACGCAGCCGGTAAACAAACCATCCCGGCCCACCAGCAGATTTCCCTGATGGGCTGCGTGCCAAAGGTTGCCGATCCCTGGTATAGGTATTTCAAGACTTTGCAAGTGCTAGGATATGTTTAAACATTAAGTACTATAAGGACATAATCTATATATGTTCAATACAGGTAAGTATGCCAGACTGATCTTGTCAGACACCACTAATTAGACTAGGGTCAAGCCTAGTCAGTCTACTTTACAGGGATACACCAAGGAAACTTGGCTTCTGTAGGAAATGGTGTGGGTAACTTGGGACCTGAGCCTGTGAAATCCTGATTGGCTTCAAGTCCCATTGATGTCAGTGGGTGATGAGAGTGTTCACTGCCCAGGGTAAGACCTACAGTAAGAGTATGTCTACACTGTGAGCTGGGTGTGATTCCTAGCTCTGATACCCACACTAGTTCCAATCAAGCTAGCACATTAAAAATAGAATGCAGCCACAGTGTCATGAGCCACATTGGCACGAGCTAGCCTCCCTGAATGCAGACCTAGATTCTCGGATGGGCACATACTTGGGGCAGCTATCCCATCCTGCCACTGGTGCTTCTGCAGCTACATTCTATTTTTAGCATGCTAGCTCGCTGAGAGCTAGTGCAAGTGTGTCTCCTCACGCTGGGAATCACACCCCCAGCTTGAAGTGTAGACATACCCTAAGTGGAACTCTACCCTCAAAATCAGTACTCAGTCAGTGCCCTAATCTGGTGTTAGAGGGCACTGGAGGTGCTAGCTTGTGAATGAGATGTTAAACCAAAGACTTGGCCACTTACAGGCAGTGAAAATACCATGGCACTTTTTGCAAGACTAGATTTGTTAGTCTCAGTAACATACTATAGCCAGATTTCACTCTGAATAACTGCCATCTTCCCACCTAAATTCCTCCATTGGTTTCAGTTACACATAGTATTGTTACGGCGGAGATCGTGAGCTGGCACTGTTAAGCATAGCCTTACAAGTTCTTTTTCTTCACATGCAAGCAAGTTTAAGTCTTGAAAGAAATGCCACTGATTTTCTGTTGCAGTTTATTTGGGGGAGCTGTAATAAGCAGCGAAGGAGATTGCTTTCTGCCTTAATCATTCTAACCGGTCAATTCTTGGGGCATGTTGTACCCTGGTGTAATGCCAAAAAATGAGTTTTGGGGCACCGCAACAATAACCTGCCTATTGCCCCCTTTTCTGTTCTTCCCAAGGTAAAAGTTCCTGGGTTGCTAAAGAAACACTAAAGGACACAGGTATAACCTTCCAGTAAAGCAGGGGCGGCCAACTTGTAGCTCCGGAGCCACATGCGGCTCTTCAGAAGTTAACATGCGGCTCCTTGTCTAGGTACCAGCTCCAGGGCTGGAGCTACAGGCCCCAACTTTCCAGTGTGCCAGGGGGTGCTCACTGCTCAACCCCTGGCAATGCCACAGGCCCTGACCCCACTCCACCCCTTCCCGCCTCCCCCTCTGAGGCTGCCGTGCCCTCGCTCCTTCCCCTCTCCCCAGAGCCTCCTGCACGCCATGAAACAGCTGATTGGGAGGTGCGGGGAGGGAGTAGGAGGCGCTGGTAGTGGGGTGGGGGAACTCATGGGAGGGCTGCTGACGTATTACTGTGGCTCTTTGGCAATGTACATTGGTAAATTCTGGCTCCTTCTCAGGCTCAGGTTGGCCACCCCTGCAATAAAGTAATTGACACAGGAAGTATTCTTTCAAAAAACAGATGATATTTTTATTAGAATAAGTACTAATCCCTAATACAGTGTATCCTAAAAATCCTAAATAAAGCACAAAATTCCCTGATCACAAATCTGGCCAGCCCCTGCCCTGCCCAAGGACACACCCCCTGCCCAAGGACCCACCCTCTTCCCTGGCTGGAGCCCCCCTCCCTGATGCCGCCACCCCCACAGCCCCAGTGCCTCCAGCCCCCCCACTCCCAGCACTGCACCCAGTGGCCCTCCAGTGCTAGGAGGCCCCAGCCACCCCAAGTCCCACCCCTAGCCCCAGCCCCAGCACGCTTCCCTGAAGAGGAGCAGCCTGCCTGCCTGGGCTGGGGCCAAGGGGGAAGGGCAAGCAGGAGGGAGCTTCAGCGAGGAGCGTGGGAAGGGCCACGCAGGTCTGTTTGGGGAGGCACAGCCTCCCGCAGTCTATGCGACACGCCGCCCATGCCTCTGTGCTCTGGATCCCCTCAGCAGGCTGCAGTACTGGTTCCTCCCTTGGTCACTTTTATTCTCCTCCTGGGAACTTTCCCTAGCTCCTATCTTCCCCCCTCCGCCCCAGAGGAATCAGCTGATTTTCTAAGGACGCAGCTCATCCATTGACCCAGAAGTTTGCATCTGAATAAGATCATTAAGTCTGAAGCACCTTCTTTTAGGCCTGGCTTGACATAAGTAACTCACCTTATTTCTTAGCGGGCATGATTGGGAAGGTGAATGGTGGAGTGAATATGTCTGTGCTACCCTGGATAAGGAGGAATACCCTGATGCTAGGGATGATGGACAAGATAAACCAGGAACAGAAAGATCACATTCTACATGACCAGCACTGGACAGAGCGTGCTGTGCAGGGAGTGGTTCCTGCAAAGTAACCAAGCCAATCCAGTATTGCCCACCCCAAACGTTCAAAAACCATGAGTCAGGCTTACCAAAAATTATGCAATTGGCTTTAAAATCATGAGGTTATGTAAAAATATTAGATTTGGGGTTCTTTTTATTTGCCTTCTGCTTTGTGAGCCTTTAGGATGCACTGGGGGTCACATTTTGAAGCTTTCTGCACAGTCACGAGGGCTAGAAACTTACTTTTTCTTTAAGAATGAAGGATGAAATCACATGTCCGTTTGACTCCAGGAGCTGGGGCTTTAAGGAAAACAATAATTATCATGAGACTCATGACATAATCGTGAGAGTCAGCAACACTGCCAATCCAAAACACATGTGATGCAATGTATATTAAATCCAATATTTTCCTGCTCTGGGCAGGGGGTTGGACTTGATGACCTCCAGAGGTCCCTTCCAACTCTGATATTCTATATTCTATGATTCAATGTAATGTGCAAATGAACATAAAGGAAGAGAATTTCTGTGTAACTTTGGATGCATGGTCTGCCGTAGACCCATCCCTGCTACTTGAGTTTGCTCAACTCAGTGTAGCTTTGCTGTATGCCAAATAAAGGAACCTGAGTGATACAATCTAGAGTCATACTGAGTTTTGGATCCCAGAGAACTGGATGAAGTGTTCTCCCAGAGCTGGACAAGCTGTTCTGGATAAGCCAATCGGAAAAGATCTCAGAGGAAATCTCAACACTTCCGTGGTATCTGTCTGGTACATACATGCTACAGGACTTGTCAGCAATGGTGGAACTACATGAATATATAGATACTCACGTCACTGCAGATTTTCAAAATACAACTTCACAATATCAATCAGAATTCATAAGCGGTACACAGATATCCCCAATTCATCGCAATATCTCCAAAAGAAGGAACTGTTTTCTTGAAAATATGCCTTTTTTGAGGCAGGAGAAGATATGAGAGACAGCATAAACTAGGCAGTCCCATGCTTATGATTATTTTTGGCTAAAAAATCCCCCCCATGAAAAATAATAGGTCATGCATCATGCTAACCCAGAATGAACCTTTAAAGCTCAACACAAACATTACATCATAAAGAAGTTTCTCTAGCAGGTAGAACAGCTATGGGGAACTTTTTCTCTAGAGAAAACCCCTGGGGAAATCCTTCGGGTGGTGTCTCTCTCTTAATGAAGCTCCTGCTAATAATTCTATGAGCTACTTCGGAAAGACTTTCATCATTGCAGACAGAGCCCCAACTGCCAACAGCTGAGCCAAGTCTTCCTATTACTCCTCACTGGTTGGGTAACTGGACCCAGCTGCTCTCAGTTCTAGGTGACTACTCTGTCACAATGGAGTCTGTTTCTCAGGCTCTGATGCTATCCTAATCCACTAAGTGGGCAATAGAAACCATGAAAAGGATAGTGCATTGACTACACACAGTGGGAGTGTGACACAGAGATTTGACAAGCATGTTAGCAGATGATGGGTATCATCACTGGTTGCAAGACGAAGCTATCTTGTAACACTTGAAGCAATAATCGTCTGCTTCCAAGATGACAGCCAGCAACTGACATTTAAACAAACAGTGAAAAGCAGTGTAGACTCTGTAGACATATACCATTTTATAACCCCACACTTGGAAAGCAGCTTATCAATCAGCCAAGATTGTAAGTTTTTGTTACCAATTATTAGTGCCTACAACACTTTAGTGTCAATTCCATGACAAGAGCACTACGCACTTATATAATGGCACTGCTATGTGCTCACACTTCAAATATTCTTCAAATGTGCCAGAAGTTTATTGCCTTTGGGGCATATAAGGGATAGCACAAAATGGGTGTTTTATGCAAGAGACCTAATCAGCACTTTTAATTTAACATGACCAAAGACCCCTGGGTGCCTTGACAAAGTATAAACAGAACAATATGATGAAAAATAGAACAATGTGTGAAAATACAAGTACTAGAATGAAGCGTGGAAACACCCATAACAACCTCTAATTCCTTAAACAGAAAAAACACAAGATAAAGAGTGTGTTGGTGGATAAAGAAATAGGACAATATTTTACATGTGATTTAAATGTTTCCAGATGTGACAGATTCAATTTACGTGAAAAACAAAAGTTTTCATTATTGACCTGAAGGCTACCAGAGACATAGACCTGTGGACATTGAGGGGGATTGGGTTCAAAAGGTGCAGGCTTTCAGTGTCAATAGACTTATCACTCACCTTCTCAAGGTTGCGCTTCCAAGAGAAGGCAACAGACAGTCTGATTCCTGTAGTCGACTGTATTGAAAGCTCTAAATAAAACCAAAGAGCCAAGAAGAAATCTCAGAAGTTTTCTATCCTAAAAATTGCCAAAGCCTGGATAACAGTGTCTGTGTCTTGGAGAAACTGTCATAACCTCAGAATATTTCTGAGATGAGAAAAGCTGATCTTAACTATTGCCAACAAAACATGAGGTTTCAGGTTCAGTTCACTGCTCGGGCATGACTATCCCATGACTCAGGTAAGACTATTACACACTGCTGAGAGTTATGATATTTTCAGGTGATCCATCTCAGTCCATCTGATAGGAAAATTTCAAAATTCTTCTTCTTGTCCTAGTGGGTTTCTCAACACAAGTGAATTTCTTCTGCCATTGTGTTGCCCAGTCACCCAGTTTTGTGAGATCCCTTTGTAACTCTTCGCAGTCTGCTTGGGACTTAACTATCCTGAGTAATTTTATATCATCTGCAAATTTTGCCACCTCACTTTGTACCCCTTTTTCCAGATCATTTTATGAATATTTGAATAGGACTGGTCCCAGTACAGACCCTTGAGGGACACAACTATTTACCTCTCTCCATTCTCACCTTTTATTCCTACCCTTTGTTTCCTATATTTTAACTGAAGTGTGTGGCAGTACTTTCAGGGTCATCTAAAAAGAAAAGGAGTGCTTGTGGCACCTTAGAGACTAACCAAAGGGTCATCTAAGGATCCTTAATTTACTTTAATGATAAGCCTTTTGTTATCTTAATCACCCTGCCTCTGTTTATAAACAAATTCCCTGCCCCAAAGGCTGTGCTGCTCCCAGCTTCTGAACTCATCACATATCACACTTGAGCGGTTGCTTGCAGTTAAGAGCTCCGTCTGGGGCTAGGGTGAGTAGTCTTCCCCTACAAAACACACTTCCCTACCCCTCCTAAATGGCACTCCTGGTTCATGCCTACCCTATGAAAGAACTACTTCCACTGTACATGGTGGAATGGAAACAAGCCACAGTCCTTCAACTTGAGCACCTTAGGGCAGCGGTGAGCTGGAGCCGGTTTGCAGTGGTTGGCTGGAACTGGTTTTAAATTTAGAAGCCCTTTTAGAACCTTAGAAAAGGTTCTAAAAGGGCTTCTAAATTTAACAACTGGCCAAAAGTGGCGCCTCGACTCCGTGGGTGCTCCGGGGCTGGAGCACCCACAGGGAAAATTTGGTGGGTACTAGCAGCTCCTGCCCCGCCCACAGCTCCAGCTCACCTCCGCTCTGCCTCCACCCCTGAGTTACACTCCGCCCCGCCTCCACCCCGAGTTACGCTCTGCCCCGCTCTGCTTCTCCCCTCCCCACCCCCAGCTTCCCGCAAATCAGCTGTTCGTGTGGGAAGCCTGAGAAGCAAGCGGTGGCTTCATGCTCAGGCCCAGGGAGGCGGGGCAGAGGTGAGCTGAAGTGGGGGGTGTCTCCGCCTCCCTGGGCCTGAGCACAAAGTCGCCACTTGCTTCTCAGCCCTCCCAGGCTTCCCGCGCAAACAGCTGATTCGCAGGAAGCCAGGGGCGGAGAAGCAAGGCGGGGCAGTGCGTTCAGGGGAGGAGACGGAGGCAGAGTGGAAGGGAGCTGGGGCCGGGCGCGGGGCGGGGAGCTGTCGGTGGGTGCTCTGCACCCACCAAATTTTCCCCGTGGCAGCTCCAGCCCCGGAGCACTCAGAGTTGGCACCTAGGGCGCCACTTTTGATGTGATTAGTGGGGGGAGTGGCCGCTCCCCCTGCTCCCCACCCCCCCAGCTATGCTACCCTGCCCCTAGGAGCCAGAGGGACCTGACAGATGCTTCCGGAAGCCACCCCAGGTGAGCACCGCCGGGACTCCCCACTTCACCCCCTGGCAGGTCCCTCTGGCTCTTAGGGGCGGGGTGGGGTGGGCACCCACTACGGTGGCCCACGAGACCCTCTTGCCCCAGTTCCGGGGGCAGTCAGGGGACAGGGGAAGGGGATGGATGGGGCAGGGGTCCTGGGGGGACGGGGCACAACCCCCTCGTGGGGTAAGGAGGGAACCGGTTGTTAAGATTTTGGCAGCTCATCACTGCCATAGGGTATCCTTATCTCGGCTGTGGCCTTTATATGCTACTTTACAGAGGAGTTATACTTTACAGAGGAAGGCAACATCAGATCCAGGATAAAAACATGCCTCCTTGATCTCAAGTCCCATCCTCAGACCACTAAATTATGCCTCTCTAGTTTACCAAATCAAAATAGTCTTTATTTCTCCTCCGTATAGCTCTGCACTACATCCACACCCTGTTGCAACAAAGCTTTCATTATTCTAGACTCCCTCACCACTTGCTCTCCGATCGCTGCCTCTTCTTTTTCATTTGTTGCAGTTCAGCCAAAAACTACAGTGAGCTCCAAGACTATCTGTCAGAGAGGAGTCACTTCGGGGGAAAGTGTTGATGGCTCTGGAGAATCCACCCTGCTATATATATGAATAGTTCATTCTCTGAATTCAAGACTCAGTTGGCAAATTCATAGCGCTGAGCCTATGATTCTTATAAGGTAGCTCTGGAGGGAACGTGCTTTTTGCAGAGTAACTATTTCCATTGCTGTTTGATCCAGGACTTCACTGAGTGATGATTTGATTACATTAGTTGTACCTTAGCACATAAAAGGACAGATCACAAGAAGGTTGTCATCATGTGCCCCAGAAAACAAGGTGGGAAGACATCTCATCAAGGACCCAACAAAGAACCCAGTGACTTTTTGCTCCCATAGAAAATATGGCTCACTTTGAACTGTATCTGCACATCACAGAGGAGATGTGCCTACGTCCTCCATGAATGGGGCTTGAGATGCAATCCTATTTCTGACTGCGGAAACCGTCTTCAAACTTTGGAACACCTCATCAACGAATGTCCCAAACAATCATATCCTGGTGGTATTTCTTTCATTGACTCCACATCACCTGAAGTAATCAATTGGATCACTGACCTAGACTTGGACATCTAACATTGCTGTTTGTAAGCCATACAAAAGAAGAAGATACTGTGAATTTCCTTGCATAATGACAGGTTTCAGAGTAACAGCCGTGTTAGTCTGTATTCGCAAAAAGAAAAGGAGTACTTGTGGCACCTTAGAGACTAACCAATTGCGTATCCGATGAAGTGAGCTGTAGCTCACAAAAGCTTATGCTCAAATAAATTGGTTAGTCTCTAAGGTGCCACAAGTACTCCTTTTCTTTTTGTGAATTTCCTAGAGCTGAACTCAGTCCCTTGAAGATAGACCCAAATATTGGGGGTTGTATAGCATGATGCTATCATATTTCCCTGAGCTCAGATTGTACCAGATGACATGGCACATGAATAATTCTAAACACCCTAGAGTCAGACACATCTCTGAACTAACATGTAGCCCCTCTTATGAATACTCTAAGTAGCAAAATGGGTCCAAAAAATCTCTAGCAAACAAACTGTTCTTCTTGCACAGCACTTGAATGGGACACACCCAATCCTCACCTTGTCACATCTTAATGGAATTCTTCACTTACAGTTTCACACTTGAGAATGGCTAGATTGCTGTTCTACCACAACTTCTGCTTATTACATTAATCCTAATCATCTCACAGGTCCCTACCACTCCTCTGATCTGTGTGTTGTATCTACCTGTTGTCTATCACTGTAATTTAGTTTGTAAACTCTTTAGTGCAGGGATCATCTTTTCATGGTGTGTGTCAGAGTTGGGATGTGGGAGGCCTGGCCTAGGGGTTAGTGTCAAGCACAGGATGAGGATCCAGGGGTCAGGAGCCAATTACAAGGAACTCGGTCAGGTTGGAACACCAGGAGATGGGTCAAGTGACAAAGAGGAGGGCGGGAACCAAGACACAGATGTCATGAGGCAAGCAGAGTCAGGATGCCAGGAGCTCAGGATCAGGTGACAGTATCTGAGTGCACAAACCAGGAGGCAGTTAACAAAAGTCAGGATGCCAGGAACAAGTAAACACCAGGGAAGCGATCTGGAGCAGGGTCGAACCCAGTTGTTCAGACAATTTCCTTCTTAGACTCAACTTCTAGCTTACATAGAGGCTGAGGCCTAATCAGGAGCCATGGAGCTCTCCCAGTCAAAGCATAGTGGCAGGGCTTGTGCTCCACTTGGGCTTCTAGGGTCCTGGTCCCAGCTGCTGTCTGCAAGCTGGTGATTGGAGTGTGATGACCCCACCCCCCGGATGCCCACAGGCCCAGGTTCAAGGCCCACAGCGCCTGACATCATCCTCTCCCGAAGGGGTGACCTCTGAGCTCAGTAGGTCCAGAATTCTCAGGGTGCTACTCACAGAAGGCTTGTATTAGGGTGGGAGCATGAATATTTTCCACTGGCTCCCACGTGTGCTCCTCCAGGCCATAGCCTTTTCTTTCAATCATATACAAAAATTTACCCCACCAGCATTTAGAATCCAAGATCTCATCCATGACATCTTCCTCATGGCCTTGTAAGCACACTTGTGGGGGATGTGACTGGGTCCTGTATGGAAATGAATTCTTGTATATCGCTGCAGGAGGGATACGAAGTGGAATACCAAGTGGATTTTCAGAGATCAGTGTAGGTGTAGTTCAGCAGGGACTGGGGTAACTAACTTTATGATAGATTTGATAAGAGCCAAGGAACTGGAAGTCTGACTTATGCAAGGGTCTGTTCACGTGGAGGTGCTCTGTTGAGAGCCACACTTTTTGTTCCATTGAATAGATGGGGCTTGATTGACAACACTGGTCTGCATGACTTGAAGTTGGCTTTTGCTTTTTCCAGGTGGCCCCTTACTACTTCCTGGATTAGATGATTCCTCTGCACCAAGTCTGAGGTAGTTAGGTTAGGAGAGACTATAGGTAGCTGGGAGTGGAATAGGGGATGGTACTCAAAGTTAGCAAAGAAGAGGCTTTTATTTGTGGAGGCATGGCCCAAGTTATTGTATGCAAACTCCATGTAGGGTAATAACAAGGACCAGCCCCACGTGGTGCAGTAAATCAGGAATCAGGAGCAGCAGGTATAAGTGCTGTACGGTTATCTGATTCAGGGCATGGTAGGTTTCAGAGTAACAGCCGTGTTAGTCTGTATTCGCAAAAAGAAAAGGAGTACTTGTGGCACCTTAGAGACTAACCAATTTATTTGAGCATAAGCTTTCGTGAGCTACAACTCACTTCATCGGATGCATACCGTGGAAAGTATAGAAGATCTTTTTATACACGCATGGTAATTGACACAGAGTCAGAGACTGCCATCTTTTTTCTTAACGAAGAGAACTGGGGCACCAGCTGGTGATGTTGATTTGCAGATAAACCCTCAAGCCATATTCTCCTGATGGTATTCCCACAATGGAGCCAGTTCAGATCTGGACATGGCGTACATCTGCCCGAATGGCATTTTTGCCCTCAGCTGTAATTCTGTGGGGCAATCGTAGGCCCAATGTGGGAGGAGGCTTTCTGCATTCTTTTTTCCAAAAGGGTTGGCATAGTTCTGGTATTTCAGGGGAAGCGCCAACAAAGCCTCAGCGGGGGTGCCCCTATCTGAGCCGCCACCCCTGCCTGTACCCCTCCAAGTGCTGGCACAGCATCTGGTGGCCTCGGACGGTGCTGTTGACAGAATGCAGAAGGGAAACTGATTTACTGTTTTCAACCAGTGGATGAAGGGATGCTGACAGGTCAGGTCAGGGGAAAGTGCAGAGAATAAATTATACTGAATTGTATTGTCTTAGAGTGCCCTTGAATGACTCCTTCCAGAGGTATTGTTTCCTCAGTCACTGCACCTGAAGACAGAGGGGAACCATCAATAATCTCCATCAAGTCTGGAGTGACCTTGCATTGCAAAGGGATTTCAGAGCCCGGGCTGTTACAGAATCTATGATGTTGTTGGCAGCTTCCAAATCTATGAGAGCCCATTGGACCAGAATCCATTGGTCCGCCATGGGAACTGGCAGCTGCACAGGTATTTGCAAGTGAGGGACTGCCTGGCAGGGCTCAGGATGTGTCTGAATCAGGACTAAGGTTTGGGAGAACTCCTTTCTTTCAGAAAGGTCTGTCCCACTAGGTCTGTCCCACTTCGCAGGTCTGGGTCACCTCATTTCCCTTTGGGGCTTGCATGGGACAGAAGTAAAGTGGCCCAATTCTACACAGTAGAAGCACAGGAGATGTTGATGGCGATGTTCCATTTCCACAGGGGATGAGCTGCCAATTGGACCAGGTCCACCTTCAATCAGTTCAGCGGGAAGTGTGAGCATCAAGGGAGCACCACATGAGTAGGGACTCTGCAGGGAACCCCATTTTTCTTCTGTTCTTTCAGACAGCCAATTATCTATATGAACGGTGAGATTCACAATAGCATTTAAGCTTGCGGGCATCTCTACGCAGGTCAGCTCATCTTTTATTTCTTACCACAGACCCCACCGGAACAGATACAGTTGTGCTGCATCATTCCATTCGGCATCTGCTGTGAGACAGCAAAAGCATGCTGCATAGGTAGATACCATATCCTGCCCCTGCCAGAGTCTATTTAAAGCAGCCTCGGGTGTTCTAGCCCAGTGTAGGTCATCAAATATTAGAGACATGGACTGGAGGAAAGCATTCCAGTTCAACAGTACCAGGCTATCATTCTCCAGCAAAGGGGAGGCCCAGTCCAGTGCTTCTCCCATCAGCAGGCTGACTCTCTGGCTCACCTTGAACTGATCAGAAACGTAGATCGGGGGGCACATTAGGAACAGGAGGACATTGGTTCATAAAGCCCCAGAATCGTTGGCAGGATCCATCAAAACGTTCTGGCAGAGGAACCATATCTCCCTGTTCTAGCCGGGGCACAGCAAATCATCCCCAAAATGTGATGTTCTTTATGAACAGCTGGTTCACTTGTTCCTGGAGTAGCTGGTTCTCTTTGGTCAGCTGCATGACCCCATCCTGCGGGGCTTGATTCGCAGCCTGAAGGGAGGTGTCCATTCAGGTGAGTCCAGTGTTTCCAGAGGCAGCAATTGGCCTGCTTGGTCCATTCTTATCACACTGAGCCCACTCCTTGAGGATGCCGTGGTCTGAACAAGCTGTCAGGACCAGGGCATGGGTAGCCTGGCCTAGGGTTAGCATCAGGTGTGGGCCAAGGATCCAGGGAGCCTATTACCAGGCCAGGTAGGAATACCAGGAGATCAGAGTTGAGTGACAAACTGGAGGGCCGGAACCAAGGGACAGGTATCAGGAGACACATACAGTCAGGTTACCAAGAAGTCAGGATCAGGTGATAGTACCGGAGGGCAGAAACCAAGAGGCAGTTACCAAGAATCAGGCTGAGTCAAGATACCACGAGGTGAGGATCAGGAAGCAGCAACAGGTAAACACCAAGGAAACGATCCATAGCAGGGGGAGACCAGTTGTTCATATTGCTTTCTCTTCTCACTTAAATAGGGACTTCAACCCAATCAGGAGCCTTTGAGCTCTCCCAATTAAAGCATGGGGCAGGGCTTGTGCCCCAGTTGGGCTTCATGGACCCCAGTCCCAGCTGTTGTCTGTGAGCTGCTAGGTGGAGAACTGGAGTGTGATGACTCCCAGGACCCCCACAGACCCAGGTTTGGGGCCTGTTAGTGTGTGTGTACAGTGCCTACTACAGCAATTTGCTCTTAGTCTGGCACTGGAAGCTTTAGCCGCTACTGCAATACAGCTAAAGAACAACAACAGTCACCAAAGACTACGTCCCAAGACAATGTAGACTGATACCTTGCTCGTAGTCCAGATGCCTTTCTTAGCCAAATTAGTGCCTTTATTTTGCCAAAACAAGTTACCTTAAACAAATACACACAAAATATTGTAGATCATAACACTGCACAATTATAAAGCTCCACATGGCATCCACTTGCATACCCAGCATAAACTATGGTGCAGGGGGAGTTTCAAAAGCACACTTTCAAATAGAACTCCTAAATCCCTGGGGTACTTCTGAAAACTTTCCCCTATAATAAATAATACAACAAACCAACTAATTCACTTCCCACTATCCCTTTGTACTCTGCCAAATCCAAGCTGCAAGAGCCGCACCAAGCTTGTGTGAAAGACACTTAGTAGTAGCCTCACATGCTCACATGCTGAATCAGAACAAACTGGTATGTGCTTTGCAATACCTACATTGTAATTTTTCAACACATTGTTAACAGAAAGTTTAAAAGTTTTAATTCATTGGACTTAAATCCACTTCGAAAATTTTTGACAAAAGTGGACAGTGGGTAAAATAGGCCTATTTGGACATACGCTTAGGGCAAAAATTCCCTCTCATAGCCACGTAGTGAAGCTTGACTCTGTTAATTCCGCTGTCCCTCCAAGTGACGTCAATAAGAGTTCCATGCACAGCATGGAGTCAGGTTCCAACCCATAGCTCTGCCCTTTGTGCTTGGACCTATATTTAGAGTGTGCGACGGGCTCTGCCAGATGAAAGGGTTGTGCATATTCTCACCCCTGCCCCCTGTAAATTGTGAACATGGCATGGTAGGTAAGAGGAGATTACTTTTAAAGAACAAAAATCAGCAGGGGACTTGTGGAGTTCAGCAGCTATATTATTGTAATGAAATTCTATCTTGGAAAAAAGCTCTGGGAGTAACTTTCTTTCCCAGTTCTACCATTTTGTCTGGTGTTGCTGAATACAGCAATTTTGCTTTACAAAAAAAAAAAAGAGAGAGAGAGAGAGAGAGAGATCTCAACAACTTCCCAAATCAGAAAAAAGCTTAAGTCAGATCAAAAGATTCTTTTAAATATTTATACCAGTCTGAATAAATCTGAGATGCAGCATAAAGAAAAACTAGGACAGAGCACTGCAGTAACCTCCATGTTGCTCCTACTAGAGACAAAGATATGGGGGCTCAGCTGATGAGGGAGGGCATAGCTGGGCCAGGGGCTTGCTGCCCCTACCCTGATTGCTAGATTGGGTGGCCTCCAGAAAGCCGGGGTCTCCTAAGGATCCATGTTAAATTGAAAGTTGTAGGTTCCAGGTGAGCCACAAAGGTCTTGATAGTTTTACAATATGGATGTGCATTCAAATAATATGAAAAAGCAGAACTGTGTAAAGGTCTGGCCTTTTTTAGAACTTTTAAAAGCAAGATTGGCAAGTTCACTAATTTCGGACTTCATTATTCAGTCTACAGCAGTCGTTCTCAAAGAAATGGCGGATGGAGTACTGGAGGTCACCAGAATGCTCCCAGGTGGCCTTCAGAGTGGTTTCTGGCCCAGTGATGAAGCCGCTGTTACTCTTCCAGCAGGGCTACTTCCTGCTAGCTGACGCCAGTTGAGGACTGTTTTTAGGCTTCAAAAATCCTGCACAGAGTCCTTCTTTGTCAAATGTTTCCAGGGTGTAAATTCCACTGGGGCGAAACTTTCCAAAAACACCAAAAATTGGAGGGGTAGCAAAGAAACAGGAGATTAGAACCCAGGTACAAAGGTAGCTACAGATTAGAGTGGTGCAGACTGCCGGCAATGAGGGGAGATTAATTAGTAAGAAGTCCTAGACTCAGAAAAGGAAACAAATAGCACAGATACAAAAGATAGGCAAATGCAAGTGAAAGGCAGCAGCCATTGTCTTAAAGCAGGTTTATTTTCCATTAATAGTTTAGCACTATCTTATTGTTAGTTTGCCAAGTATCAGAGTATTATAGCTACTGCCAGGAAGTTGTGAAATTGATATTAAGTGAGAGCTCACAAGATAAGTAAGCTGACTGGGCCCATATTGTCCCTCTCCTTGTGTGAGTGGGGGTAAATCAACATGGAAAAGGAACTAGGGGGATGGGGTCTCCACTTCGCCTCTCATGTGAGTTTCTCTGTGGAAAGAGATATTCTAGCCAAGAGTCAGGAATGGTATTTTCCTAATGGTAATATTGCAAGGCACAATTTGTTGATAGCTACAAGGAAATGAATAAATATCTCCTCTACTATTCTGCATGGGTAATGATACTACTACAAACGTTTTTTTAGTTTAAACTTTTGCAAAGTTTGCTTTTCAGTTTGTTAGTTTGTTTAATCATTTCTCAAATAAAGAGTAAAAATGAATAAAAATAAGTGAATGCTCACTTTCCTGCCTGCTGAAGTTCATAAAATTAATGCTCCCTATGATTAATGGTTCCCAGCCAGCTCAATAATTACATTCAATAGCATGTCAGCGTGACTTGCTATCACTTTTCACTGTATTGGATTCAGATGCACACAAAAACTGATTGCCACATGGAAAAACAACTTGAAAGGAGGAAACTGTGATTATCTCACTGATTTCAAAAAATGCTTTGTAAAAATCATTCCATGTAGTCCTGTATTTTGATATTTTTTGTGAGTCTTGTTCTAATTAATGTGCCTTCCTATCCCATGAAAGACTTTCACTAGATTATAAAAAACTCTCCACAAGGGAAAAAAAAAGCTGGAAGTTTGCAATGTATCCTGCACCTATTGCAGGGAAAACAGGAAATTAAATACTAGACCACAAGATATTTTTCCAAGGTTTATTGATTTAAGAGTTTTAACAATGTGTTTAACTGCTCTACATATTCACCAACTGTTGTCATGAAGGCTTCTGCTGTTCTGTACAAGATTTACTGACCCCACTTTTGAAGTCTATGCATTGCAGAGGGGTTTAACAGTTCCTTTAACATTTGAATTATGCTTATTAAAAACTTCAGAATTGCCATGAGAGTCACTGTGATGAAAACTCGTATATATTTTTCCAAAAAGATTTACAACCTGTATTAGACAGCATTCAGCCATAAAATCAAGTGAAATCTGCAGTCCCAACAAGCTTCCTCCATGCAACTAAAATTTAAAAATATATACTCCATGAAGATTGTCATAGAAACATGTGGGAAATATTAAAATATGTCAACCAGATGAACAGGCATAATTTATATTTCTCTAAATTCTCACCCCACACATTGCTCATAAATCATACAGTTCATGTGTGCAGTATAAATACTTAGGGCAACATTCACAAAGGAACTTAGGTGTTGCTTGCTTTCTTTAGTCCAATGCTGAAACTGTTGCACTGTGGATAAATAATGGAAGAATCAGACTATACAGTAGACAGGGCACTCACCTGAAAGGATACAGAGTCCTGTTCAAATCCCTTCTCTTCCTCAGGTGGAGAAAGGCAGTTGAACCGGGGGTCTCCCACCTTCCAAATGAGTACCCTAGCCATAGTGCTAGAAGTTATGAGGGAAGGCCCCCTACCCAATTCATCTACATGGTAGGGCTGCCAGGTGTCTGGTTTTCGACCTGAACTCCCAGTCAAAAAGGGACCCTGGCAGCTCCAGTCAGCACTGCCGACTGGGCTACTAAAAGTCTGGTCGGCGGCACAGCAGGGCTAAGGCAGCCTCCTTGCCTGCCCTGGCTCCATGCGGCTCCCAGAAGCAGCCAGCATGTCCGGTTCCTAGGCGCAGGGGTGGCCAAAGGGGCTCTGCACGCTGTCCCTGCCCTGAGAGCTGGCTCCACAGCTCCCATTGGCCTGGAACTGCACCAATGGGAATTGTGGGGCGGCACCTGTGGGCATGGGCAGCGTGCAGAGCCCCCCCGTGGCTGCCTCTGTGCCTAGGAGCTGGACATGCCAGCCACATCCGGGAGCTGCACGGAGCCAGGGCAGGCAGGGAGTCTTCCAGAGCCTGCACCCCAACCCCCAGCCCGGAGCCCCCTCCTGAACCCCAAGCCCCTCATCCCCAGCCCCACCCCAGAGCCCACACCCCCAGCTGGAGCCCTCACCCCCTCCTGTACCCCAACTCCCTGCTGTAGGCCAGAGCCCCTCACTAGGGTTCCCAACTTTCTAGTTGCACAGTTGCACAGTTGCCCCACCCCTTCCCCGAGGCCACAACCCTCCTCTGCCCCTTCTCTGAGGCCCCATCCCCCACTCACTCCATCCCCTTCCCACTGTCAGTCGCTCTCCCCCACCCTCACTCACTTTCAGCAGGCTGGGGTAGGGGATTGGGGTATGGGAGGGGGTGTGGGCTCCAGCCGAGGGTGCGGGATCTGGAGATGAGAGGTTTGCGGTGCAGGAGTGGGCTCCGGGCTGAGGCCAAGGGGTTCAGAGTGCAGGAGGAGGCTCGGGGTTGAGGCAGAGAGTTGGGGTGCGGGCTCTGGGCTGGGGGCGTGGAGCTGATGGGTTCAGAGCGCAAGCGGGGACTCAGGGCTGGGGGAAGGGGTTGGGGTACGGGAGGGGATTCAGGGTGCAGGCTCTGGGAGGGAGTAAATGATTAATGATACAAAAGGTAGATGCAGTATAAAATACATTCTTAACATTCTTAGGGGAAAAAAACAGATTTGTTTTACTCTAAATAGTTTTAAAGTAAAAATAGGGGTTTCTCCTTCGAGTTCTGCTCCCTACATGTATTCCACATTTGGGTATGCATGCCCACCATGCGCTAGAGACCAGATAATCTTACAAGTAGCGTTCATTGGTCTGTGCCTGGATCCTGGCTCTCCTCATGCTCTGCACCGAGGGTGTAAGGCAGGGGTGGGGAACCCTTTTTCTATGAGGGGCCACTGACCCACATTAAAAATCAATCATGAGCCGCACACAACCCCAGCCAGGGAGACGGGGGAGTGGGGAGACTCGTAGCTTCCCCAAGGCTCCACGGTAGGGCCAGAAATGAGAGTGTCAGGGTGCAGGATGGGGCTCCAGGCTGGGGCAGATGATTGGGGTGCAGGAAGGAGTGAGGGCTCCAGCTGGGGGTGCGGGCTCTGGGGTGGGACTTCCTGTAAGCCATAATGCATTGCGTTTTTCTAAATTTCAGTTAACTGAAATTCTGGGTTAACTGAAGAATGATTCGGATGAAACTTTGTCCCTGTTTAAATTAATGGGAGTTTTGCCATTGCTTTCAATGGTATCAGGATTTCACCCATTGTGTCTTAACAAGACCTAATATCCTAGTGAATAGGAGCCCTGTTAAATTAGTAAACTGGCTGAAAGGCCATTCTATCACATGCCATAGAGCTCCTAAACCGAATCAGAGGACTGATCTGAAAAAAATCCTGAACAATGAATTTTAGGCTTTTAAACAGAATTTAGGTTTTGCTAAAAAGGCATATCCTAAAAGAAGTTTACCATAAATTTGTTACGCTTCTCAGCAGAGAGAACTGTAATTCTATTCATTGTATTCCTTTGAAGTTTAAAATATAAATTGCTTCTACTGGATCTGAATTTTAAAAAAAAATACATCAATTTTCAAGTAACCACAGATATCCCTATGTGTCTCTATAGGGTCTTTTAATAGAAGAGCATAATTTCATGGCTTGCTTTTTTGTAAAGGATTATTTTTGCTTTGGCAACTCCTTTGCTGGTTTATTTACTGATCTTTAAATATATAAATACATTTTAAGAACAGTGTATGTTACAATGTTTAAGATAAGCGTGTTTAATAAGGAGATTTTCGTGTGTTTCCTTTCCTACATATGCCAAAGGGACCATCATTTATCAACAATCCATACTGAAAGAAAATTATATGCAATGGATTTAATTATGTTGAAAGCATTTTGACCATGGTACTTTCCTACCCACTGAAAAAAATAAAATATACTAGGATAACATCGTATATCCATGAACCAAACCACTGACCCATATGTACTTGTGTTCTAAGCTGCTTTAACATGTTTAGAATTTGTGTCCATTTTCAACAGACTTAAATTACTAGTCTTGCTTCAGAAAACAGCTAAGTACTGAAAAATCAATTTTCCATTTTACAGTGTACATTAAAAGAAAGTAAAAATGTCAGATAGTAAAGGCATCTAATCACTGGGGTCTTGCCCCTTGTTGCAAATCAGCCATATAGCTTGGAAATTGTCCAATACTAGAATTAATGAGTGAGTGTGATCCACAGAGAAAGCACTTTAACCAGAATTTGGCCAGCCCTGAGACTCTGCATTTTTATTGCTTTTGGCATCTTGAAACATATTTCTAATGGATTACCTTCCCTTGAGATAGGCAGTGAAAGATAGGTGCACGGTCTTAAACCTGAATGTTTTTCATTTCTTTTATGAGATTAAAATAGCATTTAATTATGTTTTAACCAGAAGAGTCAATTGTGTTACAGTCCAAAAGCATTCAGTTGTGTTCCCAAGATGTTATTCTTTTTTTGCGCTAAGGGAAAATTACATTCATTGGGGACAGGTTCCTTCATTGACAGTGGTCTCGGAATCATTGTTGCCAGCGTTTTGGCTCACTTCCCTTGAATACTGGTGAGTGGCTCAAACTCTTTCTAAGAACCTATTGAACACAATGCCCTAAACAGTCACGAACGGAAATTAAATGTAAGTAAAGAAATATGATTGGAATATTACACATTAACCAACAGGAAAATAAATAACAGAAACACAATGTTTCTGCAGAGTTGGGTCAGCCACAATGCGTACAAATAACCTTAGATTTGCCCAATCTTCTAACTAAACCCAAACCCATGTTTTGGTTTGAAACATTCACAGCTCACATGAGGGGGACGAAAGAGGGAAGAATCTCTGCTAGGTTCCCTCATACTTTCCTCCCAATTGTTACACTGGGGAAACAGGGGCTTGTCACTCATCATGGAGAAGACCATTGAGCCAACCCCCCCAAAAATATAGATTCTGGTCCAGGGCCATCTTCTCTGAGGCCTCAGGTGTCAGTGCTACATCTGTGTTGCGAGCAGCTCCTCCAGTTCCTAGTGCATCTCCACTGCAATCAGGGTCTCTCCAGTCTGTACCTAGCTCTGGAACCCCTTAAAAGGGAGATCCCCACCATGATCCTTATGAAAAGTCCTATGAAATGTAATAGAAAATGGTCTCCTTGACGAGGACGGGGTTGCCTGTGTCACCTTGTGGTGGTAGACTTGCTGCTGCATGGGTCAATATCTTGGAACCATAAGGGGAATTCTGGTTGGGTCAGATTACGGTGGAGGTTGAAGGCATTCAGCAGCTCTCAGGAGAATCTCAGCACTTCACAGTATTTGGCCCTGATTTGGGGAAACTATCCTGTAGTTTAGTTAACCATTCACTCAATAGGCCAGATCCTTGGTTGCCATAAATTGGAGTAGCTCCACTGGAGCTATGCTGATATGCACAAGATTCCTTTCTAAAGAAGTATTTACTGTATTTCTCTGAATAAACTGTTCCTACTGTTGTCATATTTGGGTTTGCTTTGGGTGTTTTAAGTGCTTGCTATAAAGGACTCTAACTTAATGATCATGAAACTGCATGAGATGGGAATTCATTGATTTACTGTATATTAATTTGGAAACAACTCTCCGGGATAGAATATAGCAAGCCCATATCTATAATCCAGTCTCCATGAAATAAAACAAACACAATCAGGGTTTAATACTTGGCTCTCTGTTGCTCTGCAGATAAGCAGTTTTATGTGCAGTAGTTCAGTAAATCTCTTTTCCGATCCCATTCCGTAGAGGATTCTATATCCTATGCTTAAATTGGTGGATTTCTGGACTAAACTCCATTCAGAGCCACCAGATTAACATCTTTCAATTGGAACCAATAAAATGTCTTGGGAAATGGCTATAAAAACGACATGGAGCTTTGGGACTGATTGTCAATGACATCATACCCGTGCACATAATGCCCAGCAAATTCTTGCTTCTGTCTATTACTTGAGCTAAGCACATTTTAAAAAACCAATTAGTGAAACTAGTGTTGTAGATTGAAGTACTCCAGTTTTCCGTTAGTGAAATTGGCCTGTTCTAAATGTGTGATTTTGTCTGTCTTCCTCCTCCACAAGGAAAATTAAATATTTATTCAATTATTATTATTTTACAGTATCCCAAATGGTTCTAAGCAGCATATAATCCCACACACACATTTCCCTCCTTGTCTCCCAGGTCTGGTCTCCTCCTCCCAGTTGCTTTGCCCAACAAGTCCAAGGCAAAAATCATAATAATTAACATTAACATATTTTTCCAAAACATATATAAAATTATATAGAATGTTAAAGCAAAATAGAATAATTATTATTTACTATTTGTCTTATGATAGCACCTAGAAGCCCCATTGGGACCCCATTGCGCTAAGCATTGTGGAAACATAGAACAAAAAGACGTTTCTGCACCAAAGAGTTACAATCTAAAGATCAGACAAGAGACAACAGGGGAGCACAATGAGACAGTACTGGTCAGCATGATAGGCTATGGTCTCAGGACATCAGCTGCCTAAGAATTGTCAAGGTTTTTGAAGGCACCATGGAAAAAGATATGTTATAAATCTGCATCCCATACTGTGTGCAATCAGATCTGAAGGGAATAACCATGTTTTCTATTGAGAAAAAAAAAATTTTTGAAGAAAAGTTTCAAAACAACGATTAAATACTACCAGCATCCCTTCACTGAATGGCCAGCTTGCAAGCTACAGCCTGGGAAGTTGAATTGCCTGGTACAGCTAGTTCTTGGTCAGGATACTGGGCTAGATGGACCTTTGGTCTGACACAATATGGACGTTCTTATGTTCTTAGGGGTACGCATACCCCTGGTTGAGAACCACTGCTCTATCTTACCACATGTTAATATGTCTTCCTTTAGGACATCCCACCATTTCTTGGGCTGGTCTCTCTGTCTTTTCCCTTCAGTCTTAATCTGTTGGATTCTTTTAGCGACATAGTTGTCAGGACCGCATTTGACAAACCATCTGAACCTGCGCTCACTCCTTTTTAAATTTATGGGTGTTATTTTGAGCATGTCTCTAACATACTCATTCCTCACGTGGGTCTTTCTTGCTTAACCCACTCATTCATCTCAACATTTGCATTTCTGTGGAACAGATCATTTGCTCACGTTTCTTCTTTACTACCCAGCACTCAACGCCATACATTAAAACTGGATAAACCACCATTTTATAGACTTTCCCTTTTAATCTTATTATATCATCCTGTCACATACTACACGGTATGGGTTTACAGGATTGGAATACCTTATGATCCCTAATAATTAAATGTGGGGTTTTGTCTAAGTAAGCTTCGCTATTTGTGGGAGAAACAGACTGCAAATGCAAGAGCCCTAGCTTTTTCACGATCATCACACAGAACAGCTGGGAAGGTGCATTGCAGCAGACAGCACTAGACTTTGATCCCTTTGCCAATGTTATGTTTGTTTTACACTACCAGACTTCAAAGGTAAGTTGCAAAGACTTCCATCTCTTCAAGTAAACAAGGAGCTTAGATCTTTCCTTAAAGAAGCTGCACTAAGTTGCACAAAGGCTCCAGGATTTGTGGGGGAGGGTAATAAAAGTGATTTACAGCCACCTTTCTTCCTTCCCTACCCAGCTACCTGGAGTGCAGCTCCATCACCTGCACCCTGTATGTCTCAAAATGCATGCTGTGGCATGGCAGTGCCTGACTGTTGGAGTCATCTGACCATTATTGTTTGCTCTGGAGCAGACTCTCGGACTAATAAGCAGCCTGAAGGAAACTTCTGGCAGAATTCTGCTAGTAAACACAACTCAGTCGTGCCTCCAAATTACACCTCATAGAGTGAAAATTTTAAATATTTAAAGAAGCTTTATAAAGAGCAGGATGCCTGTAAAAGCTAGGGATTTCCCCCAGAAAGTATATTTTGAAAATCAAAAAAGGAATCCTACAAAACATGGACATATAGCTAAAGAGGAGTACAAAAGAACAGCACAAGCATGTAGGGAAAAAATCTGAAAGGCTAATGTACAAAATGAGTTACACCTAGCAAAGCACATAAAAGGGAACGAGAAAAAGTTCTTTAAATACACTAAGAGCAGGAGAAAGATGAGGAAAGTGTAGGTCCTCTATGTAATGGGGAAGAGGGGCTAATAACTCTCAATGAGGCTGAGGCATTTCATGCGTATTTTGCTTCAGTCTTCAGTAAAAAGGTTAATGGTGACCAGATACTCAACACAATACTAATACCAAGGGGAAAGGAACACAAGCCAAATAGGGAAAGAACAGATTAAAGAATATTTAGATAAATTAGATGTATCCAAGTCAGCAGTTCCTGATGAAATTCATCCTAGGGTACTTAAGGAACTAGCTGAAACAATCTCGTAATCATTAGCAATTATCTTTGAGAACTCCTGGAGGACGGGTGAGGTCCCAGAGGACTGAAAAAGGGCAAACAAGGTACCTATCTTTAAAAAGGGGAACAAAGAGGACCCAGGGAATTATAGGGAATTATCTTTCCAGTCTAATTTCAATGCCTGGAAAGATACTGGAACAAATTATTAAAAACAATCAGTTTGTAATTACCTAGAGAAAAATAGGGTAATAAGTAGGGCCCTACCAAATTCATGGTCCATTTTGGTCAGTTTCACAGTCATAGGATTTTTAAAATCATATATTTCATGATTTCAGCTTAAATTTGAAATTTCACGGTGTTGTAATTGTAGGGGTCCTGACCCAAAAAGGAGTTGGGCCGGGGGGGGGGGGGGTCGCAAGGTTATTGTAGGGGAGTTTGTGGTACTGCTACCCCTACTTCAGCGCTGCTGCTTGCGGCAGTGCTGCCTTCAGAACTGACCAGCTGGAGAGCAGTGGCTGCTGGCCAGGAGCCCAGCTCTGAAGGCAGAGCCACCGCCAGCAACCGTGCAGAAGTAAGGATGGCCTGGTATGGTATTGCTACCCTTGCTTCTGCGCTGCTGCTGGCGGGGCACTGCCTTCAGAGCCGGGCGCCCGGCCAACAGCCACTGCTCTCCGCTCACCCAGCTCTGAAGGCAGCACCGAAGTAAGGGTGGCAATACCATGACCCCCCCCGCAATAACCTTGTGACCCCCCTGCAACTCCCTTTTGGGTCAGGACCCCCAATTTTGACAATACTGGTCTCCTGCCATGAAGTTTGTGTAGTATAGGGTAAAGGCACACAAAAGACCAGATTTCCCAGGGGAGAAACCAGATTTTACAGTCTGTGATACTTTTTTCATGGCTGTAAATTTGGTAGGGCCCTAGTTCTAAGGAATAGCCAGCATGGATACGTCAAGAAAAAATCATGCCAAACCAACCTAATTTCCTTCCTTGATGGGTTACTGGCCTACTGGATGGGAGGAAGCTGTAGACATGATATATCTTGATTTTAGTTTAAGGTTGTTGACACGGTCCCACATGACGTTCTCATAAGCAAACTAGGGAACTGGTCTAGATGAAATGACTATAAGGTGGTGGCACATCTGGTTGAAAGACTATTCTCAAAGGATGATTGTCAATGGCTTGCTGTCAAACTCAGAGTGTGTGTCCAGCGGGGTCCCATAGGGATCAGTCCTGGGTCCAATACTATTCAATATTTTCATTAATCACTTGGATAATAGAGTGGAACGTATGCTTATAAAATTTGTGGGGACACCAAGCTCAGAGGGGTTGCAAGCACTTTGGAGGACCAGATTAGAATTCAAAGTGACCTGGACAAAATTGGAGAATTGGTCTGAAATCAACAAAAAAGAAATTCAATAAAGAAAGTGCAAAGTACTTCACTTAAGAAAGAAAAATCAAACTACACAATGGGGAATAATTGGCAAGGTGGTAGTACTGTTGAAGAGGATGTGAGGGTTATACTTGGATCACAAGTGGAACATGAGTCAACAATGTGATGCAATTGCCAAAAAAGCTAATCTCATTCTGGAGGTTATTAACAGGAGTGTTGTATGTCAGACCTGGGAGGTAACTGTCCCACCACTGGTGAGGCCTCAGCTGGAGTACTGTGTCCTATTCTGGGTGCCACATACGAGGAAAGATGTGGATAAATTGAAGAGAGCAACAAAAATGCTAAAAAGATTAGAAACCCTGACCTACAAGGCAATTTTTTTAAAAACTGGGCATGTTTAGTCTTGCAAAAAGACGACTGAGTAGGACCTCAGAACAATCTTCCACTATGTCAAAGGCTGCCATAGAGAGGGTGGTGATCCATTGGTCTCTAGGTCCACAATACGTAATGGGCTTAATCTGCAGCAAAGGAGATTTAGATTAGATTTTAGGAAAATATTTCTAAATTTAAGGGTAGTTAAACTCTGGAATAGGCTTTCAAGGGAGCTTGTGGAATCCCCATTACTGGAGGTTTTTAAGAACAGGTTGGACAAACACCTGTCAGGAATGTTCTAGGTTTATTTGGTCCTGTCTCAGCACAGGGGCCTGGACTTGATGACCTCTCAAGGTCCCTTCCAGCCCTACATTTCTTTGAGTCTATAATTTTAAGTAGGAGGTAACTGCAGTACCACTATAACTTTATGTATATTTTATGTGCCTAATTACTTACACAGCTGCCTGCCTTCCTGTAAATATCTCTTTGAATCACATTTTTTTAACAGCCATTTACTGGTATCTCATTTACAGATGTTTGCTCTGTTTCAGTGTACAGAAGGAGTTTCTTTATTTCCAGTTACTTATTCAAAGGCTGAATGTAAAAAAAATTCAAGTGAAGTTCATATTTTTAGAAATTGCACCAAAATAAATTAAGATTTCATTTTTAAACAATATATATTCATGCTTTTAAGAACACACTTTCAGAGATCCAAGCAAGCCCCACATCACATGGTGTATCTGCCTCTTAATCTGAATTAAATTAAATAAATTTGTTAGTCTCTAAGGTGCCACAAGTATTCCTCGTTCTTTCTGCTGATACAGACTAACACGGCTACCACTCTTAATCTGAATAAACAACTGAGATTTAAGGATGTGTAAATGACAAAGTACTTAAGAAGAAAAGGAGTACTTGTGGCACCTTAGAGACTAACCAATTTATTTGAGCGGTTTCAGAGTAACAGCCGTGTTAGTCTGTATTCGCAAAAAGAAAAGGAGTACTTGTGGCACCTTAGAGACTAACCAATTTATTTGAGCATGAGCTTTCGTGAGCTACAGCTCACTTCATCAGATGCATACCGTGGAAACTGCAGCAGACTTTATATATACACAGAGAATATGAAACAATACCTCCTCCCACCCCACTGTCCTGCTGGTAATAGCTCATCCAAACTGACCACTCTCCAAGTTTAAATCCAAGTTAAACCAGAACATCTGGGGGGGGGGAGGGGGTAGGAAAAAACAAGAGGAAATAGGCTACCTTGCATAATGACTTAGCCACTCCCAGTCTCTATTTAAGCCTAAATTAATAGTATCCAATTTGCAAATGAATTCCAATTCAGCAGTTTCTCGCTGGAGTCTGGATTTGAAGTTTTTTTGTTTTAAGATAGCGACCTTCATGTCTGTGATTGCATGACCAGAGAGATTGAAGTGTTCTCCGACTGGTTTATGAATGTTATAATTCTTGACATCTGATTTGTGTCCATTTATTCTTTTACGTAGAGACTGTCCAGTTTGACCAATGTACATGGCAGAGGGGCATTGCTGGCACATGATGGCATAAATCACATTGGTGGATGTGCAGGTGAACGAGCCTCTGATAGTGTGGCTGATGTTATTAGGCCCTGTGATGGTGTCCCCTGAATAGATATGTGGGCACAATTGGCAACGGGCTTTGTTGCAAGGATAAGTTCCTGGGTTAGTGGTTCTGTTGTGTGGTATGTGGTTGTTGGTGAGTATTTGCTTCAGGTTGCGGGGCTGTCTGTAGGCAAGGACTGGCCTGTCTCCCAAGATTTGTGAGAGTGTTGGGTCATCCTTTAGGATAGGTTGTAGATCCTTAATAATGCGTTGGAGGGGTTTTAGTTGGGGGCTGAAGGTGACGGCTAGTGGCATTCTGTTATTTTCTTTGTTAGGCCTGTCCTAACAAATACAGACTAACACGGCTGTTACTCTGAAACCTGTCATTATGCAAAGTACTTAAGGACTGTTGCTGCCTTGCAACACTCTGGCCTGGGGAAATCCACATTGGGGGACTCAAGTGCAGGTGAACACTTGAACAATCCAGGTCCTACTGACCTCTGTGATTAAGGCTACCAATATTCCTTAAGTAACAAAGGGCTTTGATTATAGTTTGGATTTCCCAGACCACACTTGTGCTGTTGATGGAACTTGCTTCCCAAATCTTTGCCACTCTAGTCAGATCACTGGCAAAAATAAGTGTGCCTATGGTAGGGTGACCAGACAGCAAGTGTGAAAAATTGGGACGGGGGTAGGGGGTAATAGGCTTCTATATAAGAAGAAGCCTAAAATACCAGGACTGCGCCTATAAAATCAGGACATCTGGTCACCCTAGCCAGTGGGGTTACAGGAACCAACACATGTGCCTGAATAGGCATCTAGCCGAGGCAGTAGGCAGTTGAAGATTCACCAGTTATTGACATTATTAACAATGTGCATAGAGCATGTTTTTAGTCAACCGTGCTCCTAACCAGTAAAGAATTACGGTGAAGATGGAGGGGGTAAGTAGAAATCACTCTCACAGATTTCTCCTTTGTTTCATTCGATTGCCTACGTATATCTTGGAGGGTGGGTTCTGCTGTGTTTATAGCTGTCCTTTAAGGATGTCTAAATAGTGTAATGTCCAATTAATATTTCATTCTATAGGCACAGAGCCAGCAAGCATTGGTCATATGCTTAACTTTGTGCCACTTGAAGAGTTTCACTGAGTGCAGTGGGACTACTCATAGTGCAGAACATCCATCCTGGGAGTAAGACTTTGTAGGATCAGAGCCTTCATTTGTACAAGAAGAAGTACATGTATGGAGTAATGTGGATCTAGTTTACTGAAAGTTAAGTTCTTCATGAAATACCCAAAAGAACAAAGTAGTCATGATATTGTTTAGTTGTCATGGTAAAATGACAGCATGTATCTAACGTAGTTTAACGTTAAGGATCATATGAATTAAGCTATGAAGCCAAGTAAAGCTAATGCTTGCATTCCCCAGGGCCTCTGCCTGCAAGCTGAGGAGAGTCTCCCCATGTAGACCAGCTCACACAGCCCTCTTGTTCTTTTGGGTGTCTCCCTGCACTCAACAGACTCACTGTCACAAACTGCCCTTTATATCAGCAGACCTGGGTCTGAACCACATGCTCCCATCATGGAACCCCTGGACTTGTTCCCTTTGCCTAAGGAGGTGGGCTGAGCCTGGCATGGGTGTAGCTGAGCCCCAATCCCAAAAAGGGCCAGATCACCTTGTGACAGAAGCTTTTTATTGCCATGTAACGATTTCTGAATGAACATACTGTGCTTATTATGACTGGAGAATGTTTCTTCTAACACTAAATCCTCAGTCTTTGATGTGGTAGCTTATGTAAGGGTTTCAGAGCCGCTACATCAATATCGTGCATCTGAGGAATTAGGGCTTGTGTCTGGTCTTACTGAATCAATGGCAAAATTCCTGTTAAATTCAATGGTACCGCATCAGGCCTTTACCTTGTGCTCTTTTGAATTTACCAAGCAGTGATGTAACCATCACATTCTATTTCATTTACAAGCCAATGTTTCCTGCTTCAGCCAAGTAGGCTAATAGACTTTTCTGTGATTATTTTTATTTATATACAGTGTGGAGTAGAAAACAAATGACTACCACTACACGCAAGAAGGGAGTAAGATAACTTTTAAAAGAGCCCAATTTTGAAATGAAAACAAATGTGTGTTCTTTAGTTCCAACTCAGCAGCAGACAACTCCCAGATTCTGCCCCGTCTCACCAATGTCGCTATAACAAACCTCCAGCAAGCTTGTAAAAATACTTTCCCAAATACATGAGCAGCATCTCAGTACTGTTCAGTACGAGTTTTCAGCAGCTGCCTCTCTCTCATCCATATAAACCTGTCACTTAGCTGAGGTACACGATCCATAACAGGTTGATTGAAAAGGAAGTGCAGAGTTGCACAACCCATACCTTCATATATTCTCCCACAGTGCCCTCATATACATATTGAATATTGAATGTGGCAGGAATAAAACCTGTAGTAAAATTAAGCCAGTGCTCATCACCATTTGAGTCCTTCCACCTGGAATGAATACAGTCACTTAAGAACCAGCCCAACCATTCTCAGCTAGAACTGCTGCCTCATCACCAACACTTGATAGCTAGAAAAATCCAGCGCAATCTCCGCTAAGAAAATCAGAGATAGGACTCAGCTGCCAGAATATTCAGTTTGGTTGACCATCCATCATGAGAAGTGCTGGAGTTTCTGCTGCTTTCAGGGTTCAGCCCTGGCAAAGTTCCAGCACTGATCTCAGACCTGACCTGCAACATCCATGCTCTGCCAGTTCTTGGCCTCATCTGAGAAAAGACTGACAATCACTTTACAATTTGTCATGGTTTTGTGTTGTGCACAAATGGGGGATCATTTTAACTTGGGACCCAAGCAGAAACTGAATCCATTTCTCCAGAGAAAATGGAGCTTTATTGCCCCTCTTTAAATTCTCCCTTTCCCTAATGCATTAATTGTTTCCTTCTATTCAAATAGATCCTGTCTGAATATCTTTTTCTTGGCAGAGCTTCCCCTCAGAAAAGCCTTGGCAGATTCCCAGAAACAGATAGGATTATCTGCATGCATGGCATTGGTTTCTAAGGCTAACTGCCACTGCGAGGTTAAATAATGTTTACAGTGAATATCACTGAACACAGAGGGATTAAGACTCCTAAAATCATGCTCTGTTCTTGGTGGGAAAAGTCAAGATCCAATTTAATTAAGGCATGATCCAAATGATAATACTCTTAATATCAGCAAGGTCGCCTCTATGGACAGCCATGTAAAAGAGGGGGTGGAAATATTTAGAAGAACAAGATCAGAGCTCTCTAGAGTCCTTTAGAGTGAGAACAGAACAGTTAATAGTTCTTCCCAGAATCGATATTTGTAGACGTGGCTGTGTGTGAGAAGTGACTCTGATGCTCTCCTAGCAATTCATTATTCCATCAGGAAAACACAGCTAATCATACTTGTACTTGTAAAGGTAAGTGTGGGAAAGTCCTGTAACCCTAGATTGTATCCCATTAAAAATAAAAACAGAACTATAAAGCTGCTTTGACAGACTCCAACCCTAGAGAATCATAGAATATCAGGGTTGGAAGAGACCTCAGGAGGTCACCTAGTCCAACCCCCTGCTCAAAGCAGGACCAATCCCCAACTAAATCATCCCAGCCAGGGCTTTGTCAAGCCGGGCCTTAAAATCCTCTGTTCTGGGCCAAGGTGTTCGAAGCACCACAGGCCGGCAGAGGTACTCTGAGAAAACGAGACCCACACGCAGCTAAGCAGCGAGTTATTTGCTTTATTAAAGGTTCGTGATACACCCGCAACGGGGACTCCAAGCATTGCTGTCACGGAGGCGGAGAACCCAGCACACCGGAGCTTTGCCTGGGACAGAGTCCAACGAAGGGGCAACCAGCGAGCCATAATAAGCAGTACACACAAGCAGCTCATGAATATATAATAAGGTACTTCCCAACAGGGGCTTTCCGCAAACTGGCAAAGGGCCATACAGGACAGACAGAACCGGCCTAAAGCTGGTTATAGCTGGTTCTCCATGTCCTACAGTAACCGGGCGGCCTCGAGAAAGCGGAAGTTCCCTAGCTAGGCTGTAACAAAGTCTTCCGCAGTCCCTTACAACCTCTAAGGAAGGAGATTCCACCACCTCCCTAGGTAACCCATTCCAGTGCTTCACCCCTGAATCAGGAGAGATGGCAGCCTGGAAACCTCTCCATGATTTGCTGCCTGGCTATGCTGCTCACCAGCCTTTAGGGGTGCTTTCGTCCTTGTCCTCCACAAGGCAGTGCTACACAACACCTCTGATGTTCCCTTTGCGTGTGAAGCAAAGTGAAACCCATAGACTGGTGTAGGCAGTATTCTTTTCCAAAATGAAAGGCAAATTTCTCAAGAATCATCCCATCAAGATTTTGCTGCCTGAAGCTACATCCCTCTTCAAAGCTCACTGCCGGAACTAGACAAGGGGTTGAGATCTAAAACTGTAAATATATTTGCACAATTTTCTAAGAACTCCTGATCCCTGCTGCAAATTGTAACAATGGACAGCTTTCACTTCTGAGTCCACACATTTGTAAGCCCTGCTTGGGGGCTGTCTAAAATAGCAGCACTCCATTCTGCATATAGTCTCCATTTTGCTTTTGATGTCTAAAGTAGCAGCATTTCATTCTGCACATTCTCTCCTTTCAGGGTCCCAAGATCCTCTTTTCCTTCTTCCTTCTACTCCTGCCCAATCTTGGGGGGTTCTTTTGGTTTTGTTTTTTGGGGTTTTTTGTTCTGGTTGGTAAGATACAGCTAAAAAGAGCAAACCTTGTTCTTTTATAACTTCCTGATTCCCTGACATGTGACCTTCCTGGTCCTCCTGAAAGCCCCTGTCAGATGATCTGTTACTGCCAATCTGATGTCCAGACTTGAAAAAACTGTTTATTTCAGTTTGGGCATAGTCTTCTCTTTGGCATACCCATTGTATTGCCAGGGCAAAATCATTCATTGTTAACAACCATTGATTGCGCTGCATTGTTTCACCCTCTGCCAACATCTCTTGGAATTCCAGACCAAGACTGAGACAAAAAGACAACAAGAAAGGCACAGTATGGTCTCACAACCAAAATAGTGCTCACAAAACAAAATGGAATTTGTACTTTGATATAGATACATACAGATGTATTCTAAATTGTCACCATTTGGTTTTGGAAAAGGACAGATCCTCCAACATTAGTGGGGTGGAGAAATAAAGTATGGGAAATCCTTCTAATGGAAAAAAGGACAGATAGGCTTCAGTAGATTAGGTTATCTTTTTTTGGAATTTGAACAAAATAAACACATAAGATAGTGCAAGAGGTTGACCAAACAAAATTGAATCTTTTAAAGGAAACAAGTATAGATTATGAATAAAATCTGTTAATATTTATATGGAAAGTTATTGGAAATAATGTTAAAATAAAATGTTGAAAAGTTACTTTCTAGCCCTTGTGATGGCAGAGAAAAAGTTTGAAAACAAGGCCACAGTGTTACCTAAAGGCTCAGAAACCAGAAGACAAATAAAATGAATCCCAAGTGTATTAACTGTTTGTTAAAATCTCACGATTGTAAGCACTACTATGATATTTTGAGGTGTGACTCATGATTTCTCGGCTCTTGGGATTTGGAATAGTGTAAAGATTTCTAGATTAACAGAATGATAACCACCCTCTGACCAGATCATATATTATTACACTCATCAAAGTTTGCAGCAATTGTTATAGAATATTGTAGTCTTTTTAAATAAAAGGTGGGTGATGGGATAGGGAGTGGTTCACAATTTCAGTTGGCCACATGCTGCAAGTGTATGGATGGAAATGTCTGAGGGCCATAACCAATCACAACACAGGTATTTATGATAGCTAATCAGAGTACCGGGGTGTAAGGATGGAGAACACCCGTCAGTATCATAATATGAAGGTGCTTTATCCTAACTTGGACTTCAGAGTTTATTTTATGGAGTATACAGTTAACCAAGGAATGTTAAATAGCAAACAGACAAGAAGTGTATCTGGATTTTCCCCATCAAGGAATGGCCCAGCCTTATTCTGAGACTCCTATGTCAAGCAATATACTCCTGTGAGTAAGAACTACTCAATTTGCATAAGGACTGCAAAATTGGGCCTTAAGTGAAGTATTAGTACAGTGCCTATGCCAGTCAATACTTACATTCAAAAGTACCACTCCCAAAGAGAGAGGGTTGCATAACTGGGCATTAATCATAGGAAATGGCTTTAGTGATCCTGTGTCAATAAGAGATGGTCAAGGACACAACGGGGAAAAGTCCCTTCTCGCATGCCATGTCATGGACTTTGTGTGGGGAAATACGCAAAGGGAAAACCACCCCCACGATACAGCACAGACAGCACCATAGAGACTCTGCATGTGCGGGCTATCCTAGCAACTGAGCCACATACATGCATGAGTTTGATATTTCCTCCGCACATGCATCCACTTCAAGTTACATCTGTAAAACCTCTCATTTGTATGTAGAAGTTGGATTTGTGTACTGACTGGCTGTACAAATGGATGTCACTACAGATACTGCAGGTGCAAATCTGCAAGCACGTTTTTAGCAACCCGTTGTAAATTTTTTCCAAAGTGTTGTTTTTTTCATAATAATTAGAACTTCTATTTTCTGCCCACAAGAGGGCTCTACAACTTCATTCTCCAGAGCAGAGGTTCTTTCATATTTTCTGTTGCATTTATGAAGAATTGTAATTTCACTTTCCCAGTAACAAACTATGCATATTTTCACATATAGAGTACAGACCAAATCTTGCTTTCCTTATACACGTTCGTGGTTCCATTGACTTGAATGGGAGTATTCTCCTGAGGAAGGAGAGCAGAATTTGGCTCTGACCCAGAGCATCAGAATAGACTTCAGAAAAAGAGAAAATAGTAGTCAATAGGAACTCTTTTCAGAATGAATGGGTATTGCCATGCAGAGATCTGTACTCAACATTACCAAAGGTAACAAAAGTCCAACTTGGCCTGTTATGTAAAATTGTATATGAAAGTTTGCAAAACTTGGAGACAAAGAGACTGATGCAAACTGTATTTTTTATGCTAAAAGAACTGAAATAAAGAGTTGAAATAAAGGCTCCTGGTAAAGTCACTGGTTGGCATGGCAATAAGTGAAAACATTCTAGGATTGGGAGGAAATGTTTATAATTAAACTCACAGAAATGTGTTCTGATGGAGTGATTTTAGTGGGATGAAGTTGCCACTCCTGCTGGAGCGTTGTTTATCTGGGGTTGCTAAATGGAAGTAGCAAGACAGAGGGACTGGAAGCAACAAGCTTTTATCCTGATGCCTGCTGCCACCCTCACCCTTGGACTCCAGGATATAGTAGGACACCATTTTCCTGATCCTGAAAGTCATCCTGATCAGACTGGGACAGTGATAGGGAACCAAATGACATCACCATTTCCACCAGCTTTGGCTAAATCCTCAAAACCTGGGATGTGAATCTTGGATTCCTGCTGGCCAACTTTCCTAATGTGTCATTTTCCTTCCCCACCTTATATTTCCTTTTTTTCCTATTTCCTTCTTTTTGCCTTCTCTAAAGCCTGGCTTAGCTGGCCAAGACAACGCCACACTATCCAGAGCCTGTGACCAGAAAGGTCAGCTAAAAGTAATGTCTTAAACAGCGTGACACTGGGACGAGTTTGCCAGCTCAGTATGATGCATCAGATCAGACCGTTCGCTGGGACTCTGGGACTCCAGCAGCTGGACTGCAAGTGAAAGACAGCATCAGAGACAGCAGCTACATTTTCTCTCCTTGTTATTATTTTCTCTCCCCTTATGTGTGCTTGTCTTAAAGGAAACAGGATTGAATTTCAAAAATAACAGCTCCAGACCATCTAAACTAACTTTTTCTCCTTTTCCAAAGAGGACAGTTAATATTATCTTTAATCCCATCGTAAAGAGTGTTTCAACTGGGGGGGATGGGAGGGAGGTTCCCCTATAAATGACTCTATACCACTAAAAGGAAATTGTTAAAAGGAAAGCCTTATTTAATGCTTTAAGTTTCAAATGCGTTCACTGCATCTTCTTTTATTGTGTCTTTAATAAAAGGTTTAAAAGATTTTTAATGGCGGCTATTACAATTGGAGTCACCCGCAATAACACAAAGCTCTGAACCACACTTAACTAATACAGCAGTAAATAAGGGTTTTATTAACAATACATTCCTTGTGGAGCGTGAAACATCCCCCTGCCCCCCATCAAAACAATAGCCTTAATTCATGTATAAAAGTGCCATTGTTGTTAGTAAGAGTTGTGTGAAAATCGAGGGGAGAATTGTAACATGCCATTTAAAACCCTCCTTCGTGTGGTGGGATGGTGGAAACAGGGAGAATAAGAGATTACCTTCAAGGGCAAAATATGGTTGGTGAGCTGTTCTCTCCATGCTGCTATGGTAGCAGTGAAGGCTTATAGGCATCAATTCCGGAACATCCTGGCTGACAGGGCTCTGGCTGGGCACGCAGGCTCTTATCCTGGCAATTGGACAACTGATCTAACAGCTGGTCACTCCAAATACAAACTTGCAGCCAGCAAATCCTTCATTTGTCTCAGCTTTATCCTGCCACTGGAAATAGTCTTGTTGGTCAAGAGAGTGTGCAAGTTGTTGCACAATTGCTTGTCCACTTAAAATGAATTCCCATGCAGGCTTCGACAATCCAGTATGTCCCATGGCAATGAGGGATCAGCAAAAGTGACAGGCAATGGACATTGTTGGGAGTCATAATCATGAAGCTACACATGGCGGCTGAACACTTTGGTTGTTCTGCATTGACTTGGGATGACACAGTAGTTTGGCAGCATCTTGATCAACTTGGCTGCTCTATTCAGGGACAGCACAGCCAACTTCAATCTGAGCAGGGGGCTAGAAAAGGTGCCTTAAAAATTGCTCATCCCAAACAACCCTGACCAGCTTTTCACAGACAGAGTGTGTCTCATCACGCAGTCAGAACTTAAACACGCCTCAAAAAATTTCCTTTTGTCTCTGTGTTGCGACATGGAATGTTTGTGTGCTCCTAGATTGTCCAAACCAAACTGGCCATTCCTGCTAGGCAGACCATTCAGGTTGCTCAAGAGCTTGAAAGATACTGCATCGACGTTGAGGCACTGTACGAGATGTGATTTGTTGAAGAGGGTCAACTGATAGAGGGGATTGCTGGGTACACTTTCTTCTAGAAAACTGACCCATGTGGCACATGAATCAGTTTTGCAATTAGAAAGACTCTTGTCTCTCATTTGGAAAGCCTACTGATCAGTACACATGACAGATTGATGAAGCTCTGATTGCCTCTCAGGTGGATGTTCTGCTTCGCTGATCTGTACTTAAATAATGACAATGATGAGGAGAAGGAGCAATTTTACATCAAACTAACTTATCTGATCTGATTGACACCCTATGGAGACAAGTTGATTAGCCTAGGTGACTTTAATGTTTGTGTTGGCTGTGATGATTCCACATGGTGTGCCGTACCTGGCAAACATGGCATCATCAAGGTGAATCTTTTGCTGAAAATGTGTCAAGCACCAATTAGTTATCACAAACGTTGTCTTCCAGCTCCCCGACAAATACACAATGAGCTGGATGCACCCTCATTCATGTCATTGGCATTGATCAACAATGTAGTGGGCCGACAGCAGGACTTATGAGATGTGTGCATAATCCAGATATTATATGGAGCTGATTGCTGGACTGACCACCACCTGGTTCAATCAAAGCTTTCTCTTTTCATAGAATCATAGAATCATAGAATATCAGGGTTGGAAGGGACCCCTGAAGGTCATCTAGTCCAACCCCCTGCTCGAAGCAGGACCAATTCCCAGTTAAATCATCCCAGCCAGGGCTTTGTCAAGCCTGACCTTAAAAACTTCCAAGGAAGGAGATTCCACCACCTCCCTAGGCAACGCATTCCAGTGTTTCACCATCCTCTTAGTGAAAAAGTTTTTCCTAATATCCAATCTAAACCTCCCCCACTGCAACTTGAGGCCATTACTCCTCGTTCTGTCATCTGCTACCATTGAGAACAGTCTAGAGCCATCCTCTTTGGAACCCCCTTTCAGGTAGTTGAAAGCAGCTATCAAATCCCCCCTCATTCTTCTCTTCTGCAGGCTAAACAATCCCAGCTCCCTCAGCCTCTCCTCATAAGTCATGTGTTCTAGACCCCTAATCATTTTTGTTGCCCTTCGCTGGACTCTCTCCAATTTATCCACATCCTTCTTGTAGTGTGGGGCCCAAAACTGGACACAGTACTCCAGATGAGGCCTCACCAATGTTGAATAGAGGGGGACGATCACGTCCCTCGATCTGCTCGCTATGCCCCTACGTATACATCCCAAAATGCCATTGGCCTTCTTGGCAACAAGGGCACACTGCTGACTCATATCCAGCTTCTCGTCCACTGTCACCCCTAGGTCCTTTTCCGCAGAACTGCTGCCTAGCCATTCGGTCCCTAGTCTGTAGCGGTGCATTGGATTCTTCCGTCCTAAGTGCAGGACCCTGCACTTATCCTTATTGAACCTCATCAGATTTCTTTTGGCCCAATCCTCCAATTTGTCTAGGTCCTTCTGTATCCTATCCCTCCCCTCCAGCGTATCTACCACTCCTCCCAGTTTAGTATCGTCCGCAAATTTGCTGAGAGTGCAATCCACACCATCCTCCAGATCATTTATGAAGATATTGAACAAAACCGGCCCCAGGACCGACCCTTGGGGCACTCCACTTGACACTGGCTGCCAACTAGACATGGAGCCATTGATCACTACCCGTTGAGCCCGACAATCTAGCCAGCTTTCTACCCACCCTATAGTGCATTCATCCAGCCCATACTTCTTTAACTTGCTGACAAGAATACTGTGGGAGTATTATCATTTATCATTTGGATAAAAAACAGTTAGTTAAGTGTATAAACGTTGCCCAGTTGAAAGATCTGTCAACCACTGAACAATTCTCAATATACAGCTAACTACCATTTTGGAAACTCTTCCAACAATCAGTAATGATGTATTTGCCAAATGTGCATTCCTGCATGCGTACTGTTGTGGACTTCATTGGATATATGAAACATTGTCATGCAGACTGGTTCAATGATAATAATCCTGAAATATCGAATCTTCTTGATGTCAAGCACATGAAGTGCTCTTAGCTGACCAGTCTGTCAGTTGAAGGTCAGACACAGATTAGCTTGCAGCATGCTTCAGCAAAAAACTCCACCAAATGCAATATATGACTCCAAAGACTTCTGTGATGTGGTTAAAGCTGTGTATGACCCTATCTGGTCTACCTTGACACTACTAACAAGTGCTGATGGTGAATTTCTCATCATGGATCACACTGCCATCCACCAATGGTGGCATGAGCACTTTAGTGAATTACTTAATCTTTTATCTAGTGTCTGTGATGAATCACTGGATAATGTCCACAAACTGCCTACATCTAACACACTTGCTGATCAACCCACACAAGCTGAAGTTTTGAATGCTGTCCAAGCAATGAAAAATACATCTCCTGGTCCTGATGCCATTCCAGCTGAAATTTTCAAACACAGAGAAAATCTCCTCACTGACAAGCTTTTTGAATTATTCTCACATGTCTGGCTTCAAGAACTCATAACTCAACAACTGAAAGATGCCAACATCATCACTATCTATAAGCACAAAGGCTCAAAAAGTGACTGTGGTAACTTCTGCAGCATCTCCTTTCTCTCTATGACTTGTAAGATTCTTGCATGGATCCTCTTGAACTGGCTCCTGGCCCAAATTATCAAGAAAGTTCTATCTGAGTCACAGTGTGGTTTTTGTGCTCAGCAAAACATAATTAACACGATTTTCATCATCCAACAATTACAGGAAATATGTTACAAATACCATCAATCTTTGTACATTATGTTTCTCAATCTAACCAAAGCCTTTGAGACGGTCAACCGCACTTCCCTCTGGAAATTGCTTGCTAAATTTGGAAGTCCAGACAAATTTATTAATATCATTTGGCAATTCCACAAAGGCATGGTTGGAAGAGTTAGTGGTGATAGAAGTCTTACAGACCCATTTCCAATCATGAATGAGGCGAAGCAAGGATGTATCCTCATTCCTAGCCTTTTTGGTCTATTTTTACTATGATGCTAGGGGAAGCCCTCATGGCTCTGTTGGGGACCCCAGGGCATGGCCACTAGTTAAGTCAAGGGGATGGAAGGCCATAAGCGTCGAGGAAGTCTCCCTGCTCTAGGCCTAAGGGCTTCTTTTCAACCCCCCTTAACGGAACTCAGGCCTGGCTGGTTTGAGTAAGCTCTTTTGCTCTTAAAACAATGTTGTAGCCGAAGATAACGCCTTATAGTGTAAGGTTTGCTGACGCCAAGTTAAAGATAACAGGAGGAGACTGTTACAAGGCCAGACAGGATGTATTGGTTGTTTAAGTTGCTAGAAATGCTTGTTAGAGGTTGCAGGAAATAAACATTGTTGTAACCCATATAAGGAAGGCAGAGTATTTGTGCAAAGCTTTGATTGGCTGATGTGTAGTGCAGTAGCATTAAGGAATATAAAAGTGTGTGTAATGACCTGCTCAAATGTGCAGGATTTGAGATTTCTCTCCCTGTACCTTTCTTTGGAATTCCAAATAAACTTTTCTACTTCTCCACCCCATTGTGATTATTGGGTGACGCATACCAGGCAACGAACCCCTGCTGTTGCTTGCCTCAGGCACTCTGTGCCGGCAACAGCTCTTCAAATGGCGTCTTTCTATGCTTTCGCACTGGCAAGCTTTGTAATCTCTTTCATTTACATGCAAATACCAAAGCAATCCAAGTGTTGATCCAGGAACGGCTCTACACTGATGACTATGCCTTGGTAGCACATTCTGAAGCAGCACTACAGGATCCTACAAACTGTTTTGCTGTGGTGGTTCATAACTTTGGCCTTACCATCAGTCAAATGAAAACTGAGGCTATGTGCCAGCCAGCTCCTCAACAACTTTACCAAGACCCATCAATAAACTCAGAAGTTACCACACTCCATGCCATCAAACCATTTACTTATGTTAAACAACATGTTAAACAATGAAGCAACCATCAATCATATAGTGGGTGCATGAATTAAGAATGTAGTGAGAATGAGGACCTGCAGCTGTGCCTGCCCAGTCATCAGAAGCCAATGAGCGCAGCTGGGCCACAACAGAACTACCTAAAAACAACTAGGAGTCCAGTGGCACCTTATTTGGGCATCAGCTTTTGTGGGTGAAAAACCCACTTCTTCAGATACATGGAGTGAAAATTACAAATACAAGCATAAATATACTGGCACATGAAGAGAAGGGAGTTACCCTACAAGTGGAGAACCAGTGACAACAAGGACAATTCAATCAGGGTGGATGTGGTCCACTCCCAACAATTGATGAGGAGGTGTCAACACCAAGGGAGGGAAAGTTGCTTTTGTAGTGAGCCAGCCACTCCCAGTCCCTATTCAAGCCCAAATTAATGGTGTTAAGTTTGCAAATGAAACTGCAGAACTACAATTCATTTGCAAACTTAACACCATTAAGGCTGTGCAGAATAGCCAATCAGAGTCCAGCAGGCTCAGATAAAAGGAGCTGCAGGGCCTGAGCAGGTCAGTTCCTGACTGAGTCCACAAGAACAAGGAAGGGTGCTCCTTGCTGGTCTCTGTAGCTTGAGGGAGAAACAGTAAAAATGTTCTGGTGGCACTGGCATTCAGTGAGAAGGAGGAAGAATATCCAAGAGCTTCAGCCCTGAGGTAAGGGTGAAGAGAAAGGGGCTAAGTGGAAAAAGGCCCAGGGAATAGCAGGAGCAAACGGGATGCAGCGGTAGATGGCTGCCGTGTATAGGTTCCCTCGGTTGGGACATGGCTTGGGTTCCCCCACCAGCCCGTTCAGGTGTGGCCTAAGCTGTGAAAAGGAGACACATCTAGTGTCCTAGTGTCAAAAGCCCAAGAAAAGAGCTAGATTTAAAGAGCCCTAGACAGGGCTGAAAACACTGGTGAAGACAGATAGTTTGTTGGACTTTTGCTACCCCAAAGGGGTTCGTTCATTCACTTTTTCACTGTGTGACTTGGCCATAGGGCTGAGCCACTGAAGACCTACCAAGCAAGGTCATCAACCTATAGGGGGTGCTAGGACTAGGAAAGATTGCCGTAGCACACCTAGCCGACAGAAAGCACTCATGAGAGGTGAGTGTCATCCATCGCACTCGGCCTCCTGACAGAAAGACCACAGCACATATAGTTGCCTTAATCACTGAATCTGGAAGCAACATGGAATCCATCTACAGAAAAAAAATTGAAGTGTATAATGCTGTTTTCCTCACGACGCTGCACCACCGGTGTGAAACATGGATCTGTTATCAACAGTACATTCAAAATTTGACAGTTTCCATTTGTGACTCCTATAATCACTGCTGGGCATCAAATGGCAGGAATGGGTGTCCAGCACAGAAGTCTTGGCAAAAGCTGGACTGGTCGGTATCGAGGCTCATTTGATTTGCACCCAATTGAGATGGACTAGTCATATAATTCATATGCCGGAGACTTGTCTATCAAAACAAATTCTATATTCTAAATTAAGCTCCAGCAATGGTATGTATGGAGGGCAGATAGAACACTTTCAAGATTCTCTGAAACAAAATCTGCACAAGACGAATATTTCTGACTTGATCTTCAAGCAACCGGCAACTGACCATATCACATGGCACATGCCATAAGGGTGAGTGTCCATGCTATGAGAAGAACCACGTTGCTCACTTGAAAGCACAGTGCCAGGTACAGAAACTATGGGCAGCTCAATCAACACAATCAGGCAAATGCCTCTGTAGTCAGTGCGGTAAATGTTGTTCTTCACGAATTGATCTATGGAGCCACAGGAACACCCATTAGTGCAAACTATGATTGTTGACATCATCCTCAAAATCAGGGTGTGACTAGTACAACTTCAAACCTGCAGATCAGAACAGATTCCTATAGCATATATAGACCAGAGGAACAGGTGAGTATTTAAAAAAAACAATCAATCAGGCAAAACAGATACACTGTATAATTCTGGGAAAATAAATGTTTATAGAAAATGTCATTTTCACTTTGGTCACCAAGGGGGTTTTTTAAGCACTTGTTTCATATACCAATTAATTCCACAGATTTTAAACTTGGGTTTTCTTGTAGTTACTGATAACAAACCTCTAGTTCGCTCAAAACAATAGGGGGCTCATTTAGGCCTGATTGAAAATGGCTCCCAATTAGTATGTTGTTCCCAGCTTGTAGAAGGGGTGCTGTTCCCAAACTAACAGCACTGTGCAGCTCACTTGTCGAGCCTTTTCTACAGTCATGAAAGCAGTTCAAAGGTGTGTCCAGGATTCATTTTAATTCTAGAATATGGATCTTTGCTTTAGATATATAATTACAGAATGGCTTTAGGGCCCAATCCTGGGAAAAGTAGGCAACCTACAGCTCTGGTTGACTTGAATAGGAATTTGAACTCTCCTCAGGATCAGACTCTTATTTCTGTATAGCATATTCAGAAATGCTTTATAAAAGACAACAGAAGAAGGAAATTTAAAAAGCGGTGATTCCCTATAACCACTGTGGTCCCAGTTCAGGAAAACATGTGCTAAAATCCATCTCTGTTCAGCAAAGCACTTAAACGTAAGTCCCTGTGAAGTCAGAGAGTTAAGCACATGATTAAGGGCTTTGCTTAATAATACTGCTTTCCTGAACTGGGCCCTGAATGCCTATAGTGGCTGGGATAGTGGAGTGGATGCTGCTGGATGGCTGGGAATTTATTGCTGTCCTATTAAAAGACTACAAAAGGCTACTATAAGGTGTGAGGTGACTTCACTGTGAACTGAGGGCTCCCAGCTTCTCACAGGATCAGGCCCAATTAGAGGGTATGTGATCCAAATGCTTAACAAGTGATATCTGGTGTCTGCATGAGATTGGAGCCTGGGTAAAGTCTAGTTGCTTTGTAAATCCATGGCAGAAGTGGGAACAGAAGTCAGAGGTCCATTATTTCCAGTCCCACGTTTACTCCATTAGTGTTGCATACATATGCACAGAACCTTATACCTGTTAACCACAAAAGTAATACCTCAGGCAATGCAAGATTTTGGTGTGTATATATATTATAGAATCATAGAACTGGAAGGGACTTCAAGAGGTCATCTAGTCCAGTCCCCCTTTTTCTGTACATTGTTAATTTTAGATTATGAGCTCATAAGGGCAGGGATCTTGTATGTGAATCACTGAGCAGCTTGTTGATGCTTAGCATGAAATGTAGCAGGCACCTTGTTGGTGCCGTGATTTTTATTTGGATTTATTTATTTATCTAGTATTTTTCTATTGCCTATTTTGCTAACACTTTTTCAAGAGGGACTAGTCAATAAGCCTACTGGAATAGGTGTATGAAAAGAAAAGACTTGCCTGGGCCATGCTGACTGACTTGGAGGGTTGTTAGATGAAGTTCAATCAATTGTTTTTTAGAATAAGTTCACAATTAGGACTCTGCCTCAGCTATCTCTTGCCTGCATTAAGATGCACTGTAATATTAGGTTTATGTGGTCATCTCATTTGGTGCTTCCCTCATGCAGCTTTTTCCCCTTCATAAGATTTCATTTGTTAAAGATTTACAGATCCATCATGGGAAAAGTATACAGTGTAGTTTAAGACTTTCAGTAACACTTCTGCACCTGTCTCCAAACTAGTACAGCCAGTAGCAGCATTGATAACCAACAGCTTCTAAAAAGGATTTGTCATAGGTTACCCCTCGCATTATCCGTTTAATTCCATTTTATCTCCTATCTGGATATTTTCTAGTTGACATCTTGTACCAAAAGAACTCCGCAGTGGGCAGAGAGAAGCACTGCTGCTTCTCTGTAGGCTGGGGAACTCAGCTGGGTGGGACTGATCAACTGACGTGTCCAAAACAGCCCACCTCTGAGATGTAAATGGGAGAATAATGAAGACTGACGGATAACAAGGCCAAGAGAAGAACCCTACCCAGAGGGTGGAAAGCAAATATATACTAGAAAAGAAGCCCTCCATCTTTACTTGTATTTAAAGGCTTAATTGCTCTCCCAGGCTTTTCCTATGCTGGGTGGGTGGAAATGATTGGAAGGATGAGTCAATGGGAAGTCGTGGCTGGAGTTCTGGTAGGACGGATGTTGGACATGGTCATTTTATTGGACATCAGTCTAAGTGTTGTGTTTCTATTGTTGCCCCTCTGTGAGCAGTAGAAGATGTCTGAGGCCCTGCACGGCAGCTTCCCAATGGAGGTGAAATTAGTAATGGGGAGTCTGGGTATATTTTAAGTGTAACTTATTTTGGTTACACCAGTCCTAGAACAGGGGTGGTCACAGACACCACACAGGCAATCCCTTTTTCAGGAATCTCAGCAGAACACTAATGCCTGGATCCCAGAGAGCAACTTCGTCTCAGAATGGACTCCAAACAGAGACCAAGGCAAAAAGTAAACTGTCTTTGGTCACACAGCTGCCATTACACAGAACTTTGCATAACTAACAACCACACACAGCATGTCTTTCAAAGACCAAACATTTGCTTGATTGCTAAGAAAAACAACTTGGAAGACTACGTGTTACAGCATTACACTGACAAAAAAAATATCATTCCTGCCTGAACAGTTAGCTGTGGCCATTACTGATGGTTGCCAGAGAGAGAAATTGAACTTGGACCTTGGAGAAGCTGCACCAGAAGCAGAGAATGGATTCTCTTGGAGGCACTAAGGAGATTACAATCTCCCTCCCCAGACAGTGCCACCAAAGGGCTGGCAAGAGTCACTGCAGGGATGAGGAGAGCCACACCACATGGCAGGTCCCAAGGCTGGATTCTAATGATGTTGAAAATATTTCGTTATATTTCAGTAGTAGTTTTTCTAAAGGATAACATTTGATATTTTACAGACATTTTTAGGATGTGCTTATTCCCCCTTTCCCAAACAGTAAGAGTCTAAATATTACTGCATACTCTTAAATTATCCTATCTACTGTAATGGCATTATTGGCCAATCAATGCTGGAAAGAAGATGTAAAGAAAGCACTTTTACACCACATTAAAAAAACTCATTGTTCAAAACAACTTCAAGGATATGGTATTATTTATGTATTAGTCCAGAATTAGTTGTAAAAAAACATCATATAGAAAAAGATCTATGATTTATGACTGAGATGTTGACCTTTCATTAAGGCTGTTCTGGAATGAAATACAGATGGGTTTATTTTTAAACTACAATTATGTGTTTCTTTTCTGGAAACCATACTGCCTTGCACTGATTTTTCATCAAAGCACTTAAAACAATTAATTAAGCCTTGCAAAATCACTACACACTTTTGAGGGAGGTGTAGTGCATTTTATCATCATAATTTTACATACGGCTAAACTGAAGCACGGATGTCCCCAGGGTAACATGACAAATCAGAGACAGAGTCTGGAATAGAACCCAGGAGTCTGAACAGTCAATGCTATTGCCAAACATTAAACAACACTCTCTCTCCCAGTTCATAGGCTAGCTTGACTGAAGAATATTGGAAAGTCTTTAATTTTATGACTCCAGTTTACAAGATATTTTGTCATTAACTTTTCCACACTTTTTCATGATAACTATGGTAGGCAACGACTGGGTAAAAAAAAAAAAAATTAATTCCATGGGCATGAGATAGTCTTAATGGAATAAGAAGTCCTCCATCCTGACATCACTTTCTTTGTTAATAACTAGAGGGCATTTTTAAATTAAGTTGGCAGTGTTCACTTGAAGATGTATCGTATTATTTCTAATACAGTTAACATTGCCAGCCAAGGTACTTAGAGTCTAAATGAGAGTGTAGATACACATAACTAAGGAAGGTTTTAGACAAAAAGGTCCAAACTCATCCACGAGTTAACTCATATGAATATGGATCAAAGGGTCAGCTTCTGATTGTATTTAAAGTGTTGTAAACCCAGACTAATTTCACTGACTTCAGTGGTATTACTCTACATTTATACTGGTATAAATGAAACCATAATTTGGTCTTGTAACTTGGTAAGACTAACTCACTACTCTCTTGTAGCCTGTCTAGTCACTTACACCTATACAACGTGGGTGTAAAGTGCTACTAACAGGAATTCTCCTTTTGCTAACACTAGTGGTAGCAGTTTATACTCACTTTGCACAAACATAAATGACCACACAGGCCACAATGCAATGGAGAATTGGGCTCTGAATAGCCTAGATGTGCACTGTCAACCTGATCCCACTCATGTTGAAGTCTATGGGACACTTACGAAGTCTCATTTTGTTTTCTTAATATGTAATCTTAACGTGGAATTTCCAGGCTCTCTCATGATTGTGCTACAAAGTTACAGCAATCTGCTCGGGATTTTTTCCCTCCTAATATAATTAGTGGATATTTACAACATTAAAAATAGAAATATTTTTGCCTGGGAATAACTGGCTCCAATTAACACCCCCACAAGTTTTCACACACTATCCATGACTTGACTATTACTCCTAAATATTTCCTTACTTTTGCGAACATCAGAGAAATCATTGCTGAGCTGATCTTTACAACTGAAAGTCTCATTCACCAATTAACAGAGGGACAGACAGACCAGCCCCAAAAGGGAATTCTCTTTTACATAGCACTGCATGTATATGTGATGTTGTACCCTAATCAAGCAGCCAATTCCCTAGCCCTAAAGGATTACAGTCTAAGGGCATGAGGTATATGACAAACAGGACTGATACTTTGACTTTGTCTACACTAGAGAAGCACCTAGCATGCCTGTAACACACACATCCACACTCACGGTTGATGTGTTGTCAACTTTTGTGATGTTATCACAAGGCTCACGATATTCTGTGTTTTCATTAAAGCCCCAGCTTCTAAAACAAAGAGATTGTATAAGAATCTCAGCTTTCATTTTTTTAAAAAGCAAGTTTCTAGCCAGGAGAGTTGTGGAGAAAAGTTTGAAAACATAAAGTGGGTAAACCCTAGATACTCAGAAAGTAACTTTTAAAAAAAAAAAATTTTTTTTTTTTTTAAATCTCCTGATTTTTAGATCCTTGAGATTGGCAATATATATTGGGACACAAGGTGCCCAGAACTTCGCACCACTATTGGGACCACATTTGTTCTGAGCAAGGCCAAGCACTGTGCTGTCAAATGGAAAGTTCACCTCAAATGTGCATTTCAATGGTCTCCTTCCAGCACTCTTCAAACAATGAGAAGATTAAAAAAACCTCAAATTATTTTTTATATTTGATAGCAACTGTATATTGCAACTTGTGCCCGGGTTTGAACTGCATTAAACTCCTTTACACTGGTGGGGAATTGTGACATTCCCCTGGTGTTAGCAGGACCGGTGATCTGCTAGGTCACTCCAGTCCCCAACTCTGGGAGCCAGCCTTACCCTGCTCTGCTGTGAGAACCCCCCACTCCTGGGCTGTTCACGCACAGCCTCTGGCAAGTAAGCTGCTCCCAGCACGTGAGTGAGCACTTTTCGGCCAGCCACTGCTTGTACTGTGCAACAGAATAACACTAGCCAATATCTCCGGTCCCAGATACAACCCTAGGAACCTCCATCTTGCAGTGTCCAGTTATGCCCGCAGGACGCTGCAAGCTTACATGAGTTCATCAATTTAACAAAGAAATTGATATGTACCAGGCTTGTTATCCCAAGGGGAGTCTTTGACATGCTTCAAATCAAACACACTGCTTCAGGTAGAATAAACAAACAAATTTAAGTGATTATAAGTCAAAGCACAAGAAGTCAGATTTGGTCAAATGAAATAAAAGGAAAACGCATTCTAAGCTGATCTTAACACTTTCAGTGCCCTTACAAACTTAAATGCTTCTCACCACGGGCTGGCCAGTTGCCCTTCAGCCAGGCTCTCCCCTTTCATCAGCATTTCATCACTTGGTGGTGGTGTCTGTAGATGGAGGTGGAAGAAAGGAGAGAGCATGGCAAACGTCTCTCTCTTTTATCATGTCCTTTCTTCCCTCTTGGCTTTGCCCGCCCCCCTTCAGAGTCAGGTGAGCATTACCTCATCCTACTCCCAAACTGACCAAGGGAAGGGAGGTGACTCACTGGAGAGTCCAACGGATCCTTTGTTGCTGCCTGAGCCAGTGTCCTCTGTTCCTGTGAAGCTGGGCAGGGTGTGTCCCATACAGCCCCTGATGAGGTGTGAACTGCCCCTCTGCTCTTGGAGAGTATTGCCTGGGTCTCTGCTCCTGGAGAGTTTTTGTCTGGGCTTTTTTTAAGCCATGAGGACTCATTTTCAGCCTCATAACTATATACATGAAATTATAACCTATAATATTACTATAACAACAATGCTCAGTGCATCATGAGCCTTCCGAAGACACCCGACATGACAAACTTTGCATTGGATACCACACAATCACATTATGAGGATGAACATGGGGGTTCAGGGGGTTCCCCCGAGGTACAGAGCATCACAGGAATATCCTCCAGATTCCAAATATCTCTTTCACTCCTCCCCGATCTACCACTCTGTCACTGAGAAATTATTATAAAAGCCACAACGTTTTGTCATTCCACATTCGACCAGTAGAGGCTGCAAAAGTTAACTAACAACTCTACAAAGCTGTACTGAAATCAGTAATATTTCTGTCCCTTCCCCCCTTGACATAGTCAGTCACCTGATGACTTTGCTGATACATTGGCACTTCACTAGCAGCAACTCCTCAGAGGATTTTGGCTATGAACTTGGGAGGTGCTGAGTGCCTTCCACCCCAGTGGAGTCAGTGTGGAGTTGTGCACACATACACATCGGAGGTGACAGATCAGGCACCTGGAAGGGAAGCTATGAAGACAAATAGCTCCCTACACCAGCCACATACTTCAGGGTTCTAGAGGATCTAAAAGGATTACAGTGCTCGACTACCGCAGCCAGGAGTTACAATTACCTAGAAAGAAAACCATGCAATTTAAAATCCTCTCCCCTCCATATCTGGGGCTATTATTATGGATTATTTAGTATTCCGATCACAGCATGGCCCTCGCTTTATCTGCTGCCTTCCAGCATGGTTAGTCATCTCCCCCGGCACAGTGAGTGCCAAATGCCGCCATTCTGGACTGCCAGCATTTTACCCCCCACTTTGCACAGGTATAAATGCTGCACAAGGATGGAAGGCAGTGGGAGATCAGGTCCGTTATCTCCACCAGCAGCCCAGATTTGCTCCTCTAATGTAGGAATATTTAGCCAAATAATTACAGCACACAGCTGGTGTCCACTAATATACTTTAAATGTGATAATCCATCTCAACATGCAGAACATTTCTAGTCAGTGTAAATCGGAAAGACAAGGCAAGACAAGACCAGATATTTGCGACATGATCTTTTTTCATTACTAGCCAGCAGAACCCCTATTTTATGAACTCACTGGGGATTAAGGAATTCATAAAATGGCAATGTTCATAAACTGGAACATCTCAAAATGACAGTACATTTGGTGCATAATCGGTACTATGATGCACTGCATGGCTCTCTCCTTGTCCTTCAAATCACTGCCAAGCAATTTCCAGTGCACTGAAGGCATCAGCATGTGAAGGGACCAACATCACTTTTATTATGTGTTTCCCTCTCCCCACCCTCCCCAGGAAAAGTGGTTTATATAACTGGTCATTTGTCAGATGAGTGTTCATCAAATGAATTCTACTGCGCCTCAGCTGTATTGACTTTAAGGCTAGATCTACTGACTGGGCAAAGTACTGCATGGGGAACATCACTCCCACCCCCAAACGTTATGTAACTTTGCAATATGATAATTCTTCTTCAAATTGTAGAGCTAGCTGTAGTCACTCTTCTCTATCAAAACAGTGTCTGCTCGGAGTGCAGAATCCTCTTAATTAGAACACGGTGGTAGCAGAACTGTGCCTATTAAGTTCTTGTTCTGATTATCAGAAGCCTCACTGGAATACATTATGCTGAGAGAAATTCCCCTTTGAAAACAAGCCTTTGTAGAGATCATTTTAAAGCTATATGGAAAGGTGAAATCAACTTATTCAGCAGAGGAGCAGATGATGAACTTTGCTCTTAAATGGGCCCCAATTCTGCAGTGAGCTCTGCAGATGCAGACATTCCTCTATGCTCACAGAGAGCCCTTCATGCCTGCACAAGGGTCTGCCACATGGATTTCATTGCAGGATCAAGGCAGTAGGGAGGATCCCTAAACCACAGATCTCAAAAATATTTTTCGCAAACATTTATTCAGGCTCCCATGCCACTGTGAACTATAAGTGAGTACTATGTGACCCATTTTACAGATGGGCAAGTTGAGATCCTGGGAAGATAAGTGACTTGTACAAGGTCACACAACAAATCAGTGGAAAAGACAGGATTACAAAGGCTATAGCAATGAGTGGAGAGTTTATGCTACCAAATCCCAGACTCAGGTCTGAAATTACCATGTATAGTTTTGCAGACAGCAGTAGGTGTGCCATTTAAATGGACTAGATGTGTCCATTGTTTAGTGTCACTGATCTATGCATTACACTCAATTTATCCCTTGCCCATTGTCCTGAGTAAGCATTCATACTGTTGTCTGCATGCTGACTGAGGGAGTTCTGTTGCCCAACTGACAAATTTAAATTTTTTTAAAAAGTTTACTAAATGTCAGATATGATGATTGTACCGATAAAATAAACTACAAAGAGGGTTGGTTGCATATATGTAGTACATTCCATATGTTTTAGAGTGAAATTTCATTTTAAAACACTGTCATTCATGTTTCACATTAGCAAGTGTTTTGGTTTTTTTAATCCCTGCATGATATTAAGTGAAAGGAAAAAACCAAGAACATGTAAGAGATAAAATTAGACATGTATACTTGAACAGCATTTCTGGAAGCCAGGCCTCTGTGTTGAGATCAAGTTTCTTTTCCTATAACTTCCTTGACAATGTTTAAAGTGATGGAAAATATCAGTAAAGTTATTTTATTTATACGCAGGGTTATTAGCTACATTAAGATAATTCATTCATGGAGAGGCTCACATGGACTCATGTTGAGTAACCATGAGTAAACAAACACAACAGCAAAGGAAAGAAAATGATTTTTTTTCCAAAATGAATATTCATTAACTTTTAATTTCCCAATATTTTAGTCTTAACTGTTATGTTAGAGGGAAGGCCCTCTCATGGACTGGTAACTGGTTAAAAGATAGGAAACAAAGGGTAGAAATACATGGTCAGTTTTCAGAATGGAGAGAGGTAAATAGTGGTTTCCCCCAAGGGTCTGTACTGGGACCAGTCCTATTCAACATATTCATAAATGATCTAGAAAGAGGGGTGAACAGTGAGGTGGCAAAATTTGAGGATGGTACAAAACTACTCAAAGCAGTTAAGTCCCAGGCAGACTGCGAAGAGCTACAAAAGGATCTCTCAAAACTGGGTGACTGGGCAACAAAATGGCAGATGAAATTCAATGTAGTTAAATGCAAAGTAAGGCACATTAGAAAACATAATCCCAAATATACATATAAAATGATGGGGTCTAAATTACCTTTTACCACTTAAGAAATATCTTGGAGTCATTGTGGATAGTTCTCTGAAAACATCCACTCAACGTGCAGCGGCAGTCAAAAAAACAAACAGAATGTTGGGAATCATTAAGAAAGGGATAGATAATAAGACACAAAATAACATATTGCCTCTATATAAATCCATAGTACGCCCACATCTTGAATACTGCCTGCAGATGTGGTTGTTCCATCTCAAAAAAAGACATATTGTTTTTGGAAAAGGTTCAGAAAAGGGCAACAAAAATTATTAGGGGTATGGAATGGCTTCAATATGAGGAGCAAGGAATATGACTGAGACTTTTCAGCTTGGAAAAGAGATGACCAAGGGGGGACGTGATTGAGGTCTATAAAATCATGACTGGTGTGGAGAAAGTAAAGTATTATTTACTCCTTCTCATAAGGAGGTCACCAAAAGAAATTAATAGGCACCAGGTTTAAAAAAAACAAAAGGAAGTATTTGCCCTTTCTGAAATTAAATGCTACAGTGTTGGGCTGCTGTGATGTTTTCCCTGTATCTAGCCCCCCCCCCCCCACACACACACACACACTTCCTCTCTAAACTCCCTCTCAAAACTTCCCTGTTAGCTGCTCCTGGTCACTTAGGCTGCTTTAAAGCCCCAGTCTTCCTGAGTAGCCCCGCCTCCAGTTAAGGGTTGATAGGTGCAAAAGGGCTTCAGGATCGAAGCTTTGTTAAGAAGCTCTCAGCCTTGCCTAGCAGGCCGCTAGGCTCAGCACACGGTCCCCCAAACACACCACATGGTATATTTCAGTCAAGCAGCAAGCACACCACAGACACAAACACTACAGACAACAAACTTACCCCAAGAGTCACATAATCACTCCTTCTTCACCTGGACAACTCCCTCTCAAAACTCCCGTTAGCCGCTCCTGTTCTCCAGTTCCCACTTTTCGTTTTACATGTAATCATTTCTGTTTCCACTATCCTTACTGACTGTCTCTGACACCTTCCTCTTTTATATTAATGTGTGATTGTTTTCTCTATAATGTAGCTCAGTGCTATGATGTTATATAGGAGTTGATCCTCAGCTGACTCCACCAAGCTGGTTTGTGCCCTGTTACCTGATAATTTCTGTGAGAGTCCAGTGGTTAAGGGCCGGATATCACAGGGGAACACTTCGAGGGGGCTCAGGGAGTGGGATGCACCTATTGTTAACTTGCAAGTCAAAGGAAGGGCTGGCAGAGCCCTGAGGATGTTGTTTAGGTGGCTAATAAACTGGGGTATCAGGGAGCTGACACCCAGTTTAGCACAGCAAGTTTCCCTCTTGCTGGAGGCAGGTGGGTAACAAGGTGACTCTCAATCCTGGCCTCCCCAAGAAAGTGTCACCAGCAGCAATCACAGGCATTGAGAAAACAAACTTGTTTCACAAAAAGAAAAGGAGTACTTGGTAAATAAAATAACAAATAAATTGGTTAGTCTCTAAGGTGCCACAAGTTCTTGCGAATACAGACTAACACGGCTGTTACTCTGAAACTTGTTTCAGATCACTTCCTCCTTCCATTACCTCCCAGGACCCAGGCTCAGGCCCGGTTTCAATGGCTGATGTAACTAATGCCTGAAGCAGGCTTAGGAACACAGCTCTGCTCCTACACTGCCTTAAGTATTAGTAATGGGCCTGACTTAGGTCTTGGTAGGTAATGTGTATTTTTGGTTCACCTTCAAAAAGTGTTCACAAGTACAGTCAAACCCCATTTATCCAGATACGAGGGAGGCCTGAAAGTCAGCTCTTGTGATAGTTTGTAAACTTCTGAGTCTGATTTATTATGTCTTATTTACATTACAGTAGAGCACAGTGACTTTAACTGAGACTGAGTTCCCATTGTGCTAGGTGCTATGCAAACACATACAATGAACAGTTCCTACCTTGGAGTGCTTACAAGCCAAAGAGGCAGAATGAACAGAGATAATTTGCCCAAATTCAGTGGCAAAGCCTGGAAGAGAACCCTAGTCCCTGCATTCCAATCTAGTCAGTGACTTGGGATATTCAACTTTATTTAAGCTGACATCTTGGTTCACCTTTAGGCCCAGGTTTCCAAAGGGCCATCTCCCTTATTGTGGGGGCAGTGCACACCTGCCAAAGGTGCAACCATATATTTTGCACTTGGAATTAATTGTGGCCGCAAATCATACTAATCCAATGGCTAAATTACTGATTGCATCCGTGTATTCTACTTAGTTGCATTAGGGGCTTATTTGCATAAGTGGTGGCATTTGAACTCACCAGGAATTCAGACAATAAAAAATGTGGGAGCAAAGGAGGCTAGTCACAGGCCCCTTTTAAAATGTGGTCCTTAATCTCTCCCTCTCATTAACCCCATTTCCTTCTCCTCTGGGGTGAATCCTGCTCACTATTTCACTGATGCAATCCCATTGATGTCAATGCGGTTATATGAGCGGAATTAAAAGCAAAATTTGGCTTGGTGTTGAACCTTCTGATTTGTACGAAGATACTTGACATGTATTTTGCCTACAACGCTTGTGTGCACCAGGTCCCCTGTGTATCACTTAAGGCATAAATGGCAGGTGCTTCTGCCTTCCCACCCACCCCCAATCAATTTTCTGCAATTTGCCCAGATGCTTCTTGTGCAGTGGATGAGAGACACAGAAGCTGTGTACAGACGGAGTCAGCTACAGAGAGAAACTCTTGAGGATCACACAGAGTCTTCAGTACTTTCTTTCCACAGTTGGCTCTCTGTGTAAAGCATATGATGCAGGAGGGCAGTCACTAATCCTCAACTGAGCAAATCAGTTTTCCTCGGCATCAAGAACAAAAGGACTTTGTACATGGGAGTCGTGCAGTATGGCAACTGACCGGTCAGTATGACTCATTGCAGACATGAACACAATCACAGCAACAAAAGACAAGAGCAAAATATGAGATTTTTTTTTAAAGCTGACTAGTTCAAGACAGAGGAATCTCAAGAACAGAGGGACCATACTGCTGTCTTCAGTGTTGTGGAATGCCAGCTGCATTTTCAGCATGTGCAATCCAGCACTCAAGGACACTGCTACACTAGAAAACGTGGTGCCTAAATTCCAGCAGTGGTGATGGGAAAACAATCACTACATTTTCTAAGGCAGACTCCAGTGAGCACCGAATTTGTTCTGATTCAATTTACTTATGGTCTACAAAGAAACACTGTGTTCAGCGAGCCAAACAAGTTGTTCCCCACCCATTTTCTTGCTGAGGAATAATAAGGCTACAGAACCCAAAAGGGTCATAAAGAATGATAGCCCTAAACCAAGTCTTGCTCCAGAACTTGGCTCAGTGCTACCAGAACTCTTACAGATTGGGGAAAATGGTTCCCGTTTTGAGCCATCTCTGTAAGGAAGCCAGGAGAAAGTGGCGCAGCTGTGCTAATAAAACTGACCAAGAATAGAAAGTAGAGTTCCAGTCTCCCTGGTTTACAGCAGTTTTTTTCCCCTTGCAAGGGCATTGGTGGTTACCTTATCTATGCACACCAGAAAACCACAGAATCCAGGAATAACCCATCACATAAAAAATAGCCATTTAGTAAGTCTGTACATATTGAATGCAGACTCAGGCAGGCAGGACACTTCAGAAGAATGCCTTTCTTCAGACAGCTCCCAAACCTCAGTTTGAAAGTATTGTATATGAGAGGAAGAATCTGCTATGTAGGGTGCTCCCAATCGGGGTGGGGGGGGACCTCCACAGGGTTCTTCCCCTGGAGGGGGAGAGTTTCCCCCACAACCACCACCACACAAGCAGCAGGGGATTCAGCCCCCCAAAACTAGTAAGTCCCTGAGATCTGTACACATTTTAGGGTATCCAGTGACAGTCCATATGCATGCAAGCCCTGTGCTGTCAACCCCGTTAGCTCCCAGCTACTCTAGCTCCCTATCAGAATGGCTGCCAAAGGAACTGTGCTGGAAGGCGCTCTCTACTGGACCTAAAAAAAACCCTAAAGGGAAATTCCACTGCAATGAGAGGGAGAGGTGGTTACATTTTTACTGACACATTTGATACTTCTTGTTAAATTAGATTTACTATGCTTGTGCCTGGATGACCTTAAGCTAGAACCCATCTCTGTTGGGAGAACTCATTTTAGAGTCTGCTAGAATGGAGTTCATTTCAGTGCACCCTTCTAATTTAATGGAATTCTGGTTAACAATAATTTACTCAATTGTTTTCATTGTGAGAGAGATTTAGTTGGGGATCAGTCCTGCTTTGAGCAGGGGGTTGGACTAGATGACCTCCTGAGGTCCCTTCCAACCCTGATAGTCTATGATTCTATGATATTGGGTTCGTGGGGAAGTGATGTTGCTGTACACCCACTTCCTCATTCCTGATCCCTCCTCGTGTGCTGGTCCATACCTCAGAGAGCACCCACAGCTGGGCCTCCACCATGGAGAGGAAAGCAGAGGAATGCTGCCACAGAGCAGTGCAACCCCTAAGCTAGGATGCATTGGACTCTACCCTCTGCTGGCTGAAGCATAGGATACATTCTGACACTTGGACAGTGCCATGACGGGGGATATACAGACAGATATATGCCAGAATCAATAGCTTTGAAGCTCAGATTGAAAACCCAACCTTAACAGGATTGCATTTTTGCTCCCTGTTGCTTCTGTGGTGTGACTGGCTGAATATTAGTTAATTAGCTACTGTGAAGAGTAAAAGCTCTAAGGCTCTTAAGTGTTATTATCATATTATTATATTAAAAGGGTTTTTCTTTCTGCCCCATTAGTGTTTAATCTCAGTGGGACATTTTGTTATTATAATGAAACATTTATATTGTGGTAGTGGCTAAAGGCTCCACCAGATCAGGGCTCCATTATGCTGTGCGCTGTCCAAATGTATAGTAAAAGACAGTTCCTGCCCCAAGAAGCATATACTCTAAGACTCTTGTCTACCTGCAACGTTGCACCCGTTTAACTAAAGGTGTGATTTGGAATTGGTTTAGGGAAGCCGGTGCTAAAGGCTGTGTTGGACTGTCACCCCACCAGCTGCCTCCCAAGTGCCCCCTTGCAGCCAAAGGTTATTCTGCAGGTGGCTTGCCCCAGTTCCCCTCCCCGCTTCAAGGGGCTTCTTAAATAGACTCTGCAAAGGCTTTCATGAGTCCAGTGACAACAGTCCTCCTTAGGGACTGGTTTAGTAACTTAAAGCTCAAAAACTAAACACGAAAGCCTTTGCCCTTAAGCTGGGCCCAGCCCCGAACTCCCCTGGTGTCTCAGGACTTTTCCAGCCTTAGCTGGCTACTCCCAGCCCTCCCTAACTGGAGCAACTGCCCCCAGGTCGGGGAGAGCCGCGCAGGCAGCTATGGTGAGCCAGCAAAGGCTCACAGACCCATCACCTGCACCTGCCCTGGCCCTGGGCCGTGTAGAGAGCCCAAGGGGCAGGGACATGGGCCAGGGACTGCTCTCAGCCCCTTCACACCACAGGCAGGAGGAGGGTCTACGTGGCTCCCACAACTTCCTGGCCTGGCTCCACACTGGCCGGGCCAGGGGTGGGGGCTTGGGGATAAGGACGGAAGAGGAGGGGAAGGAGGCAGGATCCACTTTCAAAAAGTGGGAGGGTTATGACCCCCCTGGCCTCCCTGATTCCAGTGCCCGTGCCTGGTAGAGCTCAATGTAGTTTGAGTCAATTCGTAACCGGTTTCAGTGAAACTGAACAAAGCCACTCTTTAACTGAACTAAGAGTATCTGAACTAAGAGTATCTGCTTAGGGTTGTTCACCAATAGAAATTTGTTTGAAAACTGATTTAAGCTAAAGCAGTGCAATGTGTGTGTGTAGACCAGGGATCTCAAACTCAGGTCACCACGAGGGCCACAAGAGGACTAGAACATTGGCCTGAGGGTCGCATCACTGAAACCTTTTCATACAACAATACAAAAGTCTAGTCAAAAATTTAAAAAATGAAGAGTAGTATAGTATGGTATTAAAAGTCAATGTATTCACTTTTTAAAAACTGTAATGCAAAGAGCGGTTTTAATAAAATAGAAACACTCAGTAATGCACCTCACTCAAAGGACAAAACACGCATTTACTTTAAGAATTGCTTCGGTTAAAGCCCTCCCTCTGCCCCTGGCCCTGCCCCCACTCCACCCCTTCCATGAGGCCCTGCCCCTGCCCCATCTCTTCCTACCCCTTCCCTGCCCCCATTCCAACCCCTTCCCCAAAGTCCCCACCCCAACTCTGCCCCCTCCCTGCCCCTATTCCAACCCCCTTCCCCAAATCCCTGCCCCGGCCCTGCCTCTTCTCTGCCTCCTCCCCTGAGCACACCACATCCCTGCTCCTCCCCACTCCCTCCCGGAAAGTCCTAAGCACCGTTAAACAGCTGTTTGGCAGCTGGAAGCACTGGGAGGTAGGCGGAGGAATGGGAATACAGTGTGCTCGGGGGAGGGGGAGGAGCTTGGCGGTCTGCAGGAAATAACTCCATGGGCCAAATGCGGCCCACGGACTGTGTGTTTGAGACCCCTGGTGTAGACAAACCAGCAATCAACAAGCATCTTGGCACAAATGGGAAAGGGGTAACCCAAAGAATAGGGCGTGTGACTCTCCACTGCCTTGCCTCCTTTGTAGCTGTTGTCACTGATGCAAAGTGGGCGGGAAGTGTCCCTCCGTTCTGGCAGTGTTTTACACCCAGTTTGCACAGGGATAAATGACTACACAAGGTGCAGTGGAAAACTGAGCCTAGGATCCTTTAATCCAGACTAGCTGTGTGCCCAGGCCTTAGATACCTGTCAGCCAGTTGGTCATTATCAGATGGAAGGTTTCTGTATGCATTACAGCAGATGTAAGCTTTAAATCATTCCTGCCCCAGCTCTGTCTCTACGAGTGTTGATTACACCAGGGACCATTGTCACTTGGACATCAGCTGATGTAAGAGCGTACCTTTAAAGAGCAGCATATGAGACTAAAACAAAATACTCAGGATTCTTGGAAGACGGGACCTAATAAAGATCACCAGAGACAGATGGCAGCTTCCACTACTGAGAGACTGTGTGACAGCTGAGTTTGCTGAGCACTTTGATATATTCTAGCAGCTGTATGAAATTAAGTCTGGTAAATGAAGTCTTTTGCAAGGACAGATGATCTGGATGAAAACTATAGTGCTAGAAGCACTCAACCATTTGAAACTCAGTGATCTCAAACACAAGAAAGCAGCACCATTCCACAGAAGGTTCAACCAACTAAATTATATCACAGGGATTTGTTGATGCACTCAGTAAGGGGGTTGACGGTATCATACATCAAACCAAAGCAAAGAAAATAGTGTCCAAATTTTGCTCTCATTAATGCTGGTGTAAATCCACAGTAACTCCAGCCAGTGGATTTACTCCTGATTTACAGTGTGATCATGAGCAGACACATCCCCAACATAATCAAAACCCCATAATGTTGGCCTTCCTATGCTGCACTGATGAGGCTCTTAACAGTAAATTCAACAAGCCTGACTCTGTTCCCATTGACTCAACCAGTCTGATAAATACTGAGGTAAGAGATTCCTATGGTTCACTTTGGCTATAAAAAGCCTAACTCAGAATGTCTGTATTAGTCAGCTTCTGGCCTCATCACTGATCTGGCACAGCCAGCAATGCCATTGGTTCTCTATGTGCTTCAGGTCCAGCCAAAAGAAAATGACACCGTATCTGCAACTTTCACAGTCTAAATTACTAGAGAACAGAAGCCAGATAAGCTACACGTGCACTATTCCTTTCACGCTGTGAGCATGGATCTCTCAGCAACTCCGCAGCTGGCAGTGATTACACCCAGCCGTGATATTTGCGAGCAATGTTTCCCTCTATGCTTGAGGAGTAGAAGACTTTTCCCTTAAGCCTACGTGTTTGTGCAGGCTGATTAACTAACCTGATTTCCAGGACACCAGAGTGACGAGTCACATTTTCATCAACTCTATCTGTCTTCGCAAAGTTGAAGATATGAAAGGGACGGATTTGCCCATTAAAGTGAGAATCTGTATTAGCAATTTTTTTAAATCTCACTTAATATAAATCTGAATATTTGTCCTGTAGTTTCAAATAATATATTCTGGTTCTTTCACCAAATGTTTTTTAATGGTCATTTATATTTTATTTCATGCACTGTCATAAATGGAAACCACATTCACACTTCAGTATCAAGAATTTCATTTTTAGAAATAAGGTGTTTGATCTAATGGTTAGCTCACAAGGCTGGCTGTCAGGACTCCTGGGTTCTAGTCCCATTTTTGCCACCAGTTTGATTTGTGACCTCTGGTCAGTCAATTAAACCTTCTCTAACTCAGTTTACCTGTCTTTAAATTGGGTATAACAATTCTATTCCTGACAGGAGTGATATGTGGATTTATTCATGGTTATAAACTGCTTTGAGAATCCCAGAGGAAAGGTGTTAGAAACGGCCAAGTTTATTTAGAGTTAAACAACGAATATTTCCATTTCCTGTAATCATCCAGGAAAACTGACACTGGAAATACATTTCACAATGATTTCTCCTTATGTTTTATGCTTTATGCAAAAAAGATATTAACTCTTTCCTTTCCCATAAGAAACTGGAATAAAAAATTGCCAGAGAAATATGAGTGAAATGTCTCTTACGTGCTGCTATTGCTAAACAGATTAATTTGCAGCGAAGGCATTTAACATTGGCTCAGCTTCCTGATTCCATCTGACGAGATAAAATGATGCATACCTCTTTAATATGCAGCCCTTGTCTAAATCTAATCTATGTAAATTTCTCAACCTTGGAGCCTAACATTAACCTACTAAATCCATAATTAGGCACCTAAATATAAACTTTTCTTTAGATGTCTAAATATGGATGTAGAAGCCTAACTTTAGGCACACAAGTTTCAAAGTTTTGGCCTATTATTATTAATAATTTGTAATATGGTCATGGACCAGGACCCCAATTGTGCTAGGTGCCAGAACAAAAAGATGGTCCCTGCCCCAAACAGTTTACAATCCACATAAGAACTCACAATTGGCCTACATTTTAAGGCCGTAGGTGTTCAAGAATCAACAGGCTTCCAGGTTTTATTGTTAGGAAGTTCGTTTCATAGGTGGGTCTGTGTTGAGTTTATGGTTATGGTCTCCCATGTAATTAATTTATTTATTGCCACATTTGGTCCCTGTGCTAACTTGGCAGCTTTGAATCAAAATCATGCAATCAGAATATCTTTCAGATGCTTTTCTTTCATGTGAATTTTGACAGAAATAAAAGCCCTTCAAAAGAGTTCTCGATATCAGGACAAATTCAGATATTTAGTTCTGAAATAAGCTGTGGCTCCAGGGAATTCAGTGGGGTTGGCCATGCTTGCAACTAGAAAGCTGAAGGTGACCCTTTGAATGAGATTTTCATCCCCCTCCAAGCTATTTATTTCAAGTAACAGGGCCCTAAAAGTCCTGGTTCCGGCCAAAGGAGAATTGCCCCACAGGCACCGAGGAAGACCTCCTCCAAGTACCTACTTGCAAGCCCTAGTGTAAGGGCATGGCAGGGCTTGTTAAGGGTGGGGCCAAAGCACCTAGCATTATGGCAATTCCAGACAGCCCAACCACCCTTAGGTGGCCAGGGACGGGCTGCTTGTCACTTTAGACAGACCTCCTGTTGTCTAAATTATGGCCAGGTGGCACTCCACAATCAGGAGGGGGCACATATGTCTTAAAGCCACTTCCCCTGGGCTGCAAATTCTGGGCTGCACCTCTGGGACTAGGCACAGCAAACAGTACCACCCTTTGTCTGCAAACCTCACATGTGCTAATATGAGCCTAAGAGATCTACATGACCCCTTATTTCTGTCAAGTCCTGATTCTGAACTCTCTTGGAGCCCGATTCAGCTAAGCTTATCTTTAAGCACCTTCTTAAGTCTCATTGATTCACATGCTGAATAAGGATGGACTTAACCACATGCTTAAACACCTGCATAAGTGCTTTGCTGACTCAGGCCTTTATGCCTGAGGTAAAACGGGAGTAACTTCACTGATGTCACTGGAATGACACCTGTGTAGAAGAAACACAGCGAGAGGACAATCAGGCACTTGGACTTTGAAGTTGATTGACTCCGTTTTTTGAAGAGTGACCTCTGCTCAGCCTTTCAGCTCTGTGGAGTGAAAATTTCAGCCTGTTAGCTGGTACTGGTTCCTGTTGCTCAAAAAAAAGGAAACTGTAGTCGCTGCTGGGTTGTTGCACAGTGTACGTTGTTTATCTGTTTGGAGGGGAAAGAAGAGGCCAAGAAAGAGCTGCCAGTGATATTTACTGGGAGGTTTCCATACATGGTGATCACCATTAAAGAGTGGGCGTGGAGAGGGCGGGCCAGTGCATGGCCAGGTCCCTCAGCAAGCAGCTGTTAATTATACAACAAATTACCATGTGTTACTGAATGCAGCATTAATTCAGTTCTGCAACTTCTGCTCTCTCCCACCTCTGGAGGGAAAAGTAGCATATAACTGCCAGAGGGGAATGCAAGAAATCCCATGTAAATATCCAAAAGATCTGCAAGGCTGGAGCCAAGAATATCCATGATTCTGCCCCTTCACCCCTTACCCTATCCAGGGTGCCACAGTTCCTCCTCCCCAAGAACAAACTGCAATGCACTTTCTACATTGCCATCCCTGTGCATTTTTTATTTACCTTTTCCACTTCCAGGGGTTTTGCCTTAGAAAGGTACATTTTTGCCCTAGGTCAGGGGGCTATTAGAGCTGTGTCACGCCATATTTGGGAGATTTGGGCACACTGGAATGTGGACTTAAGAAGCAACTGGGGACTCATTATTTGGGGCTGTTCTCAGCTTAATCCTGTGAGGTGGCAAGTCTTTCCCAGACGATCTCAGAGGGTCAGTTAGCCCTGTGGTGCATACAACACCATTGCACACTAGGCGTCAAATCCTGCACTGATTTTCCCCATGGCCTTGCACTGGTTTTAGTGGGATTGTCCAGGGTATAAATCAAGGCAGGATTTGAACTCAGGAGTTACAGGAATATAGGAACAGCTCTAACAGATCAGACCAGTCCTCCATCTAGTCTAGTATCCTGTCTCCAGCTGTGGCTAGTACTAGCTGCTTCAGAAGGAGATTTTTAAAAATTCAACAAAAACCTGATAATGTAAAGTTTCTTCTTAAACCCAGGCAATTAGAGTTTGGTTTATGACCTATGCATAAGAGTTTCTCTCTTTTATACATTTTTGAATCCTCTTATGGTGACTATTCTCACTACCCAGACAAACGTCCAATCCTTTAGTGAATCCTGCCACACTCTTGGACTCAATGATACTTTGTAGCAGAGAGTGCCACAGCTTAATTATGTTTGTGTGAAGATTTATTTCCTTGTATCACCTTAAAATTCCAATTTCAGAATCTTTCTAACTGCGGTAATCTAAGAGAGTACACTCATCTTGACTTTCATATCCCAGATGTAGTATTCATTTAGAAAATTATCTTTTGACATGTAAACAGAGGCTATGGAGTCATAGAGGGAGCCTAAATATGGGACCCCACAATGACATTTTTTCAGAACCACTTTTCTGCAAATGGCACTTTACTGAAACAAGTGGTTTCCCTCTTCTCCAAGTGAAAGATGAGCTAATTCCCTGCAGTGTTATCCAATGACCATTTAACCCAATGGAAAAATTCTTGCTGAGGTCCACAGGCACTGGATCAGGCCGTAAGGTCCCAGTCCTACAAAGTGATCACTCCCCTTAATTCCACTTTCTTTAAAAGGAGTTGAGAGCACTTAAAACAATGCAGGAAGAGTTCATCACCTAGCAGGACTGGGCCCTATATGTCTGTGAATACAAATATATTCCATAAAGTCATAAATGGAAGAATTCTGGTAGAAGTTCCAATCTGACTTTGTATACAATGCTGGAGCCTTATGCTATGATATGTTTATTTATGTCACAGCAGCACTCAGGATGTGCTAGGTGATAAGGTACAAGTCCATTCGAAGGCATAGGCCTTGTGCTGAAGAGATTAGTCTATAACTACAGTCAGACAGATGAAAAGCAGAAGGGGATGGTCTAAGTGATGATTGTCACATACCTTGATCATGACATTTCTTTTCAAAACATTGTTACATATGAAAAGCTACACACAAACTTTTTAAATAAAAGTATAATATTCCTTGATTTTTTTCATCACAAATGTAAAGCAATTTTAAACACACACATGCATAACTAGTTTATGGCATAAATCATTAATAATACTCAATAGATCACAGAGGGCCAAATTCTGAAACCCTTACTCAAGTTGAATAGTACCTTAGGGATTGCCTACATGGTGAAATTGGCCAGCATAGCTATTCTATTATAAGTATTCTGCTATAGTTCAACAGGAATAATTCCCCAAGGAGGATACTTTATTCCACAATAAAAGGGAATTTATACTGGAATAAAATCCCTTTTATTCTGGAATAGAGAGTTCAGAGTTCATGTTGGGGAGTTATTTCAGAATACCTATGCTGGTCCATTTCCTTCACAGAGACAAGGCTCTGCTCAGAGCTGGCCCTAGACCAAATAGTGCCCCAGGCCAGGAGCTTCTTCAGTGCCACCCCCGCTCCATTTGTTAAACTTTTGTCACTAACAACAAAAACAGCTCCCCGAGCCCAGCGCTCCCCAGACCTAGCACCCAGGTGTTTGCCCGGGTCACCTGCCCCTACATCCGGCCCTGGCCCTACTGCTTGTCTATATCCCATTGATTTTAATTGAACTGTTAGTGGAGTAAGGTATTACTCGCCATAAGTAAAGGTATCATAGTATAACCCCCTGCCCCCCTTTGCTGTTATACTACCCAATAGCCCTGTCACCTACAAAACTCTCCATTTGGCATGTTTTTCAAATAACACCCACAATACAACAGTCTAACTTTACTTATTTTACTAGTTAAGTGTGATTTTTCAAACAAGTTAATCTTGATGGCCCAACCCCACGCGCAGGGTAATTCCTCCATTGACAAATGTGGCTCCTTGTGCCTAATGAACCCGGCTGAAGCTGGTTTGTTCTCAAAAGGAAGTTGAAATGTTTAATGTAAAAGTTCCACAAAACGGAACAGGGGGGAGGCACAGGCTCAGCAAGATTAAAATCCTGTTTGCTGTTCTTGCGTTGCATGTCCTGCCCACTGTTTTTCAGGAAGCATGAGTAGCTTAACAAGGTCTCAACTTGCTGAGTAATGTTAAGCAAATAACTCTCACTGAGAGAATTTTTTTTTTTTCAAAAATAATCTGCAATTAAAGCAAAGACTTCACACGACAGGTGAGTGAGTTGTTACCTTTGCACATTCCAACATCTAGAGCCCCTAAGCAACATTTGCTCAGTAGCTGGATCTTGGCAGCAAATATGTAACATCAATTACAGTTACAGTCTTCCGTAAATCTAGAATAATCTTCTTGGTCTCACTTGTCAGTGTTTTGCCACACGGCGACACCAGATCCCCTAGCATGGAATCCCAGGTAGAATGCAGGAGAAGGAAATGGGAAAGGAGTGAAAAAATTGGAAGACAGGTACTGATTTGGGTGTCCCTGTCTGAGAACCAGGGAACACAAAACCTAACAAACTAAACTTCATTTAAAGGAGCAGTTTCGATACAAGTGAATCACAAAATGTCTTAGAGATTTGATAATAGAGCTACATAAGGAAATATTAAATAATATCTAATAACAAATTATGTAGTTACAAAACAAAGAGTGTGGTCTAGGGTTTGGAATAGGAGACTGGCAGTCAGGATGCCTGGGGTTCTTCTCTTCCTGGCTCTGCGCTGACCTTGTGAAAGTCACAAGATGTGACTTATTTCCTAACCAGAAAAAGGGGTACTCACCTACTCTCAGATTATAATAATGTTTACTTAACATACGTATTATAACTATTCCAGTATTCACTCCAGTGAAAAAGACCACCATCACAACAAGAATAATAAGCTTCAACAGAGTTTTGCCTGAATCCGGTCTTCGGGATTTAGCCCATAGATTTTTATTATGTGTTTGGCTGCATGAGCACTGCATAATAATACTGATATAAAGACTGAAAAAGACTATAGGTAATATCAGGGGAAGGAAAATAGAAAAGGGCATAGAAAAATATTCTCTGGACTGTTCTTCAAAATATGGTATATTTAAAACTTTGTTAAAATTGTGGACTGTTACTTTTAATTTCAGGATGTTTTCCTAGTCCTCCTTGCAGGTTAGGGATATGTGTAGGGAAGCACGGGATCTGAGTCTGACAGCCTAAAGAAAGGCGGGGTGTGTTGAGCATCTCTGTTTTAGGGAGCAGCCTACTTCGTCTCTCTCTGTTTTTGAGTTCATGTGTGTTATTGTTCTGAATTCTAAGAAATAGTGTTATGTTGCAACCTTACAGCAAGAGTAATTTATGTTTTTATCTAACTTCTTTGTGTGTATGCCATGACACATAGTACAAAACAGGCTGAATGAAGGTATAAAGGAGAATAGGATTTAATGTAAAGAATATACACTTTAAATCAGACAGGAAACTTGAAGAAAATAAATGTAAACAAAATAATCTCAAAAAGAAAAGTTATATGTAAAAACTAGAAAAAAAAATAACCTTGGTTTTCCTGTCTGAGAGTTCCTTTGGCCTGATTGTAACTATTGCAAAACCCATTATAACATTTTTTTCCACAAGACAGGAGTTACAAAAGACAGGCATGTGTGGAATTCCCCTGCAGTCCCCAGGACTTTAGTTTCCCTGACTATTTGGGATTTCTTTTTTCTTGAAGGCTGTTCCAGCTGTACTCATGTGGTGCAATGGCCTTTAAAGCCTATTTATGTATGAAGACTCATGCACAGGAAAGCAACCTGCCAATTTTGTTTGATAAATTGCTGGCAATGCTGCCTTTACTGTCCCCTTGATTAGCCTCCTTTAAAACCCTGTTTTTAAACACAAAATCTACTGGGGTAAATTCATCCCTGGTGTCACTCCTTTGCAGTCTGAGGAGTTGCATTTTCTCCAATACTCTCTCTCCAGAGAGGAAGGATGATCTAGTGATTAAAGCATTGAACTGGGACTCAGGAAATGTGGGTTTAATTCCCAGGTGTGCCACAGACTTCCTATATGACCTTGCGCACATCACTGAATCTCTCTGTGCCTTGATATGGTAAAATAATACTTCCTTTCTCCCATCCTTTGTCTGTCTTGGCTATGCAGATTGTAAAGTCCAGATCCTCAAAGGTATTTCGGCACCTAACTCCCATTGAAACCTGTTGGAGTTAGGAGTCCCTGCTCCTCAGTGCAGGGACTGTCTCTCGCTATGTGTGTGTATTACATCTAGCAATTGGTTGTCTGATCTTACAGGCTCTACTGCACCAAACAAGCTAGTGCAGTGATGGGCATGGCACCTACTATGTTTGTGTTAAACTAGATAGTTATGTCAAAATCCTGATTCCTGGAACAAGTAACCCCACAATGCTTATCTATTAGTGATGCTATTGAATGTCTTTACATAGGATCTTAATTTTCAGCACCATTCCCATATTCTGAGGGTCTTAGAAAATAAAAATTATGGGCCTGATCCCAGCTCTATTAGAGTCAATGGAAACACTCCCATTAGTTTCAATATCCTGTATCATCTAGCAGTATTTGAACTGGAAGTCTAACGTGAAGTAACAGGCCCATGCAGTAAGGTGCAGAAAGGCATAACTGGTTCTGTCCCACAAGGTGCTGTGCAGTCTAGGCCAAGTCCAGTAAAGCACTTCAACATATGCTTAGCCTTAAGGACAGGAGTAGTCCTATTGATTTCAGTGGGGTTACTCAGAAACTTATAGATAAGCACATGCTTAATTGTTTTCCTGGATCAGGGCCAGAGCTCTCAGCACCTTATAGGAGCTTTAAAATTAACGGATTACAAATGCACCATTTTGTTTTTAATTTCAGCTCCCTACTTACCTCTTTTCGAGTTTCCTTCATTTTAAAATATGAGAAATGAAAAGAAAGAAACCAAACAGTTTCTTGCAAAAGAAGTTTACTCTGCTCTCGGTAAAGAATAAAAACAAAAGAAATGCCGGCAATGAATAAAGTACCAATGCGTAAAGTTAATGAAGATCTCCAAACATAAAGGGATTTTTATAGGTTTATAAATATTGTAGAATAATTTTTTTAATCCTCTAGTTTCATCCCGCTTTCAGATTATACATTCATTTTTCCTTCGATTGCATTAGCCTTTTTACTCCCTACCAATGTGGATTCAAATATGAGTTTAGGTAACTGGTACCAATGTTTTCAGTTGTGTCAATCCTGTTTTTAGTCATTCTTTGGCCCTATCACAAAGAGCTCACACAATCTGACAAGGTTAGCAGGACTGCAATAGTAGAGGTGTCACAGGTCTGGAATTAGATGTAGTGGCAGGACTGTGTGGGAAAGCTTGCATGGCACCGGCTTGAACCCTGACTAACTTTATCACAAGCAAATAACTAGTTCTTAACATTAATTTATACTAGATTCTCATGCATTTAATAACAAAGCAGTGATGCAGCAAGTGCTGATTCCATTCAAAAGAACTAGGTGCAGTCAAATATTATGAACCTCTTTTTCGATGTGGTAGGTGACTTCCATAGTTTGTACAGTAGATTTTATTCTGTGAACGTCAAGTTCTCCTCCATAGCTGTGGTGGCTTCAGGCACAGTGGATGCTAAAGGTTCCACTCTGCCAAGGGGGCAAGGTTTATGGAGCATCTACAGGAGCTGAGCCCTATGGGGGATCCATATTGGTCCCCACATTATGGGGCATGAGCAGGGGCAGACCAGTGATGGCAGAACTGGTGGATCTGTCCCTCAGCATATCCTCCATCATGGAATGGTGAGGGCTGCTGTAGCCCCAGGCTTTAGTAGTGGCCACAAACTAGGCTTATTGCCACTCTGCAGCCTAAAGGGGTCAGCATCTCCTTTCCACATACCAAACTCTTTGCACCAAGTCTGACTATTTGGATGTTGTGCAGCAGTTACAAGGGGTGGAGGATTTGAGCCAAATCAAACTGTCTTTATTCCTTACTGAGGCAAAAACCCCATTGTCATCAGTCAGAGTTTTGCCCAAATAAAGAAGGCAGGTTTTAACACTAAGAATTTTAGTTCCCAAACACTGAAAAATGAATTACAAGCAGTCTTAAATGATTAAACTCTATTGTTGATTGCTGTGCTCAATCCCGATAATTAAGGAGTTCTACGTGGTACGGCTAATCACTGCTTTAGTATGAGTTTAATTTGCATAGCCTTTCATCAATAGGATCAGTTGAACTATCTAAAACTTGCAGTGGCATGTGCAATATGGGTAGCCACAAGCCACAGTGAAAAGCAGGCTGCTTCCAAACTGCGGTGCGTAGCTGCAGGTGTCACGGAAAGACTCTGCTGGGGGGAGCCAGCGGGGAAAGGCTCGGCAGTAGACAGCTGCTGGGGCCTTGATGTGCTTCCTCCCCCTGCCAGAGCCTTTCCCCACTGTCGGAGTCTTTCTCTGCAGCAGGGAAAGGCTCAAGCAGCTAAAAATAGCAGTGTAGACAGGGTGAATAGAGTAGGGTATCTACTTGGGTACGTACTGGGTTCAGGTGTGTTATTACTCTACTTGCCTCACCATCTTCACTACTACTTACACCTGTGCTAGGGGGCATGTAGTATATGTACTCTGCAGGCCACCCCAAAGAGTTGCAGGGAATACATTTTTCTGTGCTTTGAAAATGAAAATTGTGAAGCATGAAACACTTCAGCAAGTGCATGTCCATTGTCAATATTCCAGCATGTACCCTGGCCATCATCACTTTCCATCCCCCAGGGCCACATTCTTTCCTCCAGGGTGGAATATACTCCATCAGTTAGAATACTTGATTTGCGTGAGACGATGTTCCAGGCAAAATATGCCCTTTATTATTATTTTCAAGTCGCTCCATTTCTACTAATCTATTTTTCATAGTTTTGTAGCATTTAAGGCCAGAAGGGACCATGAGGTCATCTAGTCTGACCTCCTGTATAACACAGGCCATTAAATTCCACCCAGATTACTCCTGTGTTGAGCCCAGTAACTTGCGTTACACTAAAGCATTTGAGACCTCAGGAAACTAAACCATTGTATGCCACAGGCAGAAAACAGGAGCGACCAAGCTGCCACCAATACCCAGAGGCACTGAAACAATTTGTATAGTGGGGGTGCTGAGAGCCATTGAACCAAACTGTAAACCCTGTGTATAATGGTAACCACTTCAAGCCAGGGCAGCACCCCCAGTACCCCTAGTTCCAGCACCTATGCCCAAGGCCCTTGCCAATGGCAGGGAATTGATTATATGCCCCTCTTCAATATCTTCCTATCAATCTCAGAAAAGTGTTTAGAAAAGTCCAAAGCAAAGCTTGGAAAAGTCAGTGTCACCTGGCTATAGGCCTCTTTAAAAAATAATTGAATTTTTTGTCCATGCTTCACAATAATCTGATCTTTCTTAACGGCATTATGGTATCTTTATAATGAATGTGATTTTAAAATGCTGATAGCTGGTTACCCTGTGTAGTGTCCACACAGAAGGTGACTTTGGCCAAAGGATATACACAGAATGGAGCGAGGAGTACATGCCTTACCTTTGTGTGAACAATTTGCTGTGAACAGTTTAATAGGTGAATTTAGTCCTGTTCCCTGTCCACAAAAGTACAGGTGGGAACTGAAGGGAAACAGTCACATGAAAAAGAGTCCCATTCAGTTATACCACATGAAGACAGACAACTAAAAATTAACAGATTTAGTAAGTGCTTGTATACAAATCCCCTCACATCCGTTCAGCTCCATTTTGCCTCCTTGAGGGAATGTAGTACCATTGCTGGGGCTCACTCAGTCCTTCTGCTCCACACAGTGGTTGTGGCTGGGCCCCTTTTGTCTCCTCAGACCAGACTTCCAAAGGTATTTAAGTGCCTAAAGATGCAGGAGGGTGTTCTGTGGGATTTTCAAAAGCCCCTAAGCAGGTTAGGTGCCTAACTCCCATTGATTTTAGTGGTGCTTAGACACTTTTGTAAATATGGCCCTTAGCACACCCAGGTCTTTCTGCCCTTATTTGCATTGTGAAACCCCATCGATTTCAATGGAGGGAGTTGTGTAAATGAAGGCAGAATTTAGCCTTTCATTCTCAGAATGTTTTACAAGCATTAATCTATTAAGAGCACAGCCTTGAGAAAAACAAACAAACAAACAAAAACTCGTGAGGAAGCCAAGATGTAAGAACTGCAGCATCAGCCCCTAATCTTCACAGCACCATGACCACCTAGACCCGTTCCTGCTTTCTTTGCAGCAAAGATCCTATTGTCTACAGTGAAGTAGGAGTCAGTTTGTATTTTCTGATAAATAACTGATATATCATGAGTTACTCTTTTAATGAATAACCCAGGTGCAATTGCATTCACATCACTTTATAAACAGAGACTTACAAATAGTTTCCCTGTTTTATCACATACAGACAAACACACATAAACTCAATCCTAGTTCACCCAGAGCTTCTGGTTAAGGTTGAGTATATCCCTTCTCACCAAGGTTTGACTTCAGTGTATAATGGCTGGGAACTCGGTCCTACAAGGTGCTAGGCACCCTCCGCTCCCATTGACTTAAGTGCCTATATAAGAATTGTGCCCCAGATGAACTGAAGTCTTTATGGGCCAAATTAAACATTGGGGGAACAGTTTCCCTGGGGAGAGGGTGGATTCTCCATCACTTTAAGTCTTTCACAAGAGTAGATAGATTTCTGCACGACTGGCTTTAATCCAGTTTCTAGAGAGGTTTTGTGGTCTGCATGTGCAGAAAATTGGGCTGGACGGTTGTGATGGTCCCATCTGGCCTTGGAGCTTGTGAATCTATGGATCGCCTTCCTTCCTGGGCCTTGGGGAGAGAGAGATCCTCTGCCATTGGCCTTAACAGGGAACATGGGATTGCCTAGATGCCCTCACTTGTAGTTTTGTATTACGAAGACTGTAGTCTAATCTGATGCTTCAGGACTTCAGCCAATCACTGCAGTGGTTAGGAAAGAATTTTTTCTCCCAATGCGTATTTGTAATCTAGGTTTTGTTCTGTTTTTTTACCTTCCTCCTAATTATCAGAGAATAGCCTCAACTAGAGACAGGATACCATTTGGGGTGGACAGGTGCTCTTAGGTGCTACATACAAATCCTCTGTCTTAGATGTCTGGCTGGTGGGGCTTGCTCAGGGTCTAACTGATCCGCATATTGGGGACCAGGAAGGAATTTTCCACCAGTTCAGATGTTAGGGACAAGGATGTAGGCAGTCTGGTCTAGTGTCCAGAGCAAGAGTCAGGTCTAGTGGGCGAAGCAAGCATCCAGGTCAGGGAGCAGAGTTCAGGGTCTGAACCAGAGTCAACTGCTGATTACCAGAGCCAAAGGTCAAGCCACCATCAGAGCCAGGAATAGAAGCTGGGGGTCAGAGCCAGCATCAAATACCAAATGCCAGAGCCAAGGGTCAAGTTAGAGTCAGAAGCCAGAGCTGGGGGTCAGAAGCCAGGACTGGTAACAGATGGTCAGAAGTAAGGCATAAGGGTAAGAACCAGAGGAGAGGCAAGGATCAGGCATGGAGCAGGAGCACAGTGGGAACTAGGACCGAAGGCAGGGGCGAGGCAGGAGTGGAGCAGGAATCAAGAGTGGAGTTGGGTGCGGAATGCAGGAAGCACTCACAAGCAGTGTCCAATGCAACAGAGAAACACCTAGTACCTCAGACACGTGGGAGGCACATATAAGAGTCTTGGGGAGGTCCTCCCCAGAAAAGGCTGCCATGCAGGGGACAAGAAATGCCAGATGCGGCGCGGGTCACTACCCTTTGGAGACACACCGGCCTGCCGCCTTTCGAGTGCTGCCACCAGAAGCTTCCTAGAAGTGGCCCTAGACCGTGGCCATGCTCCGCCTCAGTCAGCCTCTTTTCCCAAGGCTCCTCCCCCCCTCTGCCGCTTCCCCCAAGCCCCACCCACCGCTCACTCTGCTCTACCCTCTCCCCCCATTACTCACCCTTAAGGCAGGAAAAAAGTGGGAGGGCATAGCCCCCACTTTTAAAAGTGATGTGGTCATGGACCCATCACTTTTTTCCTGCCTTAATGGTCAGTAATGAGGAGGAAGGGGACTTCGTGGGAGGGGGCAGAGAGGAGCAAGTAGTGGGTGGGTGGGGCCTTAGGGGAAGAAGTGCTGTGGGGGCGTGGCTTTAGGGGGAAGAGGCCAAGCAGGGGTGTGGCCTAAGGGTAGAACAGGGTGTGTGGCCACAATCTGGGCGATGGTGGCCCCCCCATTTCTAGGGAGCTTCTGGCACTTGCGTAAGCCTCCCCAAATGAAAGAATCATGCACCGCCTACGCTCAGACAACTGCCTATGCATCCTTCTGGCTTAAATAGCATGGCTGGACCAATCAGTAGAGCTTGAAGTCTTTCACTTGATCTCTAATCAGGGCTCCCATGGGAGGTGCCTTGGATGGGGCTATAGTTTTGTTAGCTCCTCCTCCTGCTAGGTTTCAGTACACACTGGGTGGGGACGAGGATGCAATGGCTGTCTGGGAACTCACAGGCCTGGTTTTGAGTCCTGGGATATCGGAGGCACCTTAAGGGTTTCTGACCATTCTGTACAGCATGGGGCATGAATCATCCCATCATGTTCCCCCTAGTCAATTCCCTGCCATCACAGGGGCTTCAGGCATTGGTGTCACCTTGGTTTCTCCTGTTATCTGCCTGTGGCACACAATCATTTTGTCTCCCGAGGACTAAAATGCTGTAGTTTAACTGAAGTCATTGGGCATGGGTAGGAGTAGGTAGGAGTCATGGGTAGGAGTATTTGGGTGAAATGTAATGATATGTAGGAGGTCAGACTAGATGATCTCATAGCCCCTTCTGGCCTTAAACTCTAAAAGTTTATTAATCTAATTGTGGGTGCATTGAAGTCAAAAGGAGTTTTCCCACTGGCTTCACTGGGAACAGGCTTTGGCCCTGTGGCCCCAATCCAGCAAAGTCTTTTAGTCCATCGTTAAATGTAAGTGCTTAAGTCTCTCCCTGTTCACCAAAGGACTTCAGCTCGTGCTTAAATCCCACGGTATGGGCATTCAGCAGGTTTAAATTCAATCACATGCTTAAGTGCTTTGCTGAATTGGGACCTTGTTGAATGCAACTTCAAGGCACAGAAATAGCTCCCCTCTCAACCAGACTTCCAATTAAGTCTCCCCAGAGACCTCTGGGTAATCACAAATCTGCCACACTGGATGAATAAACAGCAAAAGGCAAGTACATGGAACACTAGTCTTCATTTGAATTAACTCTTTGAGAACCCATGAATGCCAGAGAAAGAGCAGGATGAAAACTGCTGGAAAATGAAAAGAAGGGGCTGTCGCATTTTTTGACATATAGACCCTCGGAGAAGGGAAAAGCAGGTGACTGTCTCGACTGAGACATGCAGCAGTCTCGGCGCCACGCAACACTCAAAAGGTCAGCCTATGTGATATGCTTTTAATTTCACTGACAGGCATTTCACAAACCGTGGCATTCATTACCTCTGAATGCCACAGTACATCTGGCTGGATATGTTGTACTGCTGGGTAGCATGGAATCTGTATTAGTAACTATGCAGTGGAGATGGGGAACTGTGGCAAATATATTATCTTACATCCTGTTTGTACATAAGTTGGCTATTTGAACCCAACAGCTTCAGCCAGAGATTGTTGATTGTCTATTTAGATGGTTGAGAGCTAGAAGCTCTTGAGTTCTGATCTTGTCTTGACTCAGTGCCCAGCCTTTGGCAAGTTACTTAACCTCACTGTCAGGCTACGGGTCTTCATCTTTTTATTTTACTGTGCAGTTTTGTAACGCTTCCAGTCTTACAATCTTAAAATACTTCATAACCATTGCCTTACTCACTGAGGCACAGAGCAGTTAAATTATTTGTCCAAGGTCACAAAGGAAGTTTGTGGCAGAGCTGGGAATATAACTAATATCCTTTGGCTTCTTAACCGGTGCTTTGGACATGATGATTTCCCTCCATGCAGCCTAGGGAAAACTGTTTTTTCTTACCTAACTCTGAGGGCTGTTGTGAGAATTAATTTTTTAATGTGGACGTGTTCATTGTTTTGAAAGTCTAAGTGATATACAAGGAAGTTTCATTAATTATTATCAAATATGTTTCCTCATTATTAACAATAATTAATAATCCCCAGGGCAGGTCAAAGAAGAGAATTATTGCTCCTTAAGGTTTTCACCCTGGACATCATTCATATGGCTTCTGGCCATGAGCCCCGTCCCCAGATCCTTTCTGGTCCCATCCCACAATCCTTTAGCATAATGAAAGAAAACCAAAGCTGTTTGTCAGCAGTGGGTGCTGCAGAGTAGGGGGTGGTTGCAATCAGCACCTCTTTCAAACATTTGCCAACAGCTTGCTCCGTTTCTGGGTTCACTGCCACTTGGTGCCTTCTGCCTCTGACACCACGTAGAATTTCAGTGATGAGCAAGACAGGAATTTGTTTTCCCAACTGCAAGAAAAAACTTATGACCGGAGAGCACTGATACAGCTACAAACTAGCCTGACTGTATGCGCTATCTCAGGGGATGTCTGCGCCTCAACTGTAATACCGTGTGCTGCAGCACTGCAGCTGGGCTGTGGTAGCACGTTCTCCCACTGGTGTAGGTAATCCACCTCCTCGAGAGGTGGTCGATAGGTCAATGGAAGAGTTCTTCCGTTGACCTAGCGCTGTCTACACCAAGGGTTAGGTCAGCACAGCCATGTGCCTCGGGTGTAGATTTTTCACACCCCTCAGAGATGTAGCTAGGCCAGTGTAAGTTCCCAGTGTAGACCAGCCCTCAGTCCCAGCAACTGATTCCCATGTGTGTGAGAGAGAGTCTATGGGCTGCAGCAGTTAGCTTGAGTAAGGCCATGTCGACACCAGTGAGCTTACAGTGGCACAGCTATACCGATGCAGCCGTATCACGATAAGATCGCTCGTGTAGCCACTCCAGGCTGTTGGGAGAAAGCTCTCCCATCAACACAAATAACCACCCCCAACGAGTGGCAGTAGCTATGTTGGCGGATGAGTGTCTCCCACCAATATAGCACTGTCCACACCAGAGCTTCTGTTGGTGAAACTTATGTCACTCAGAGGGGTGTTTTTTCACACCCCTGAGCAACATCCGTTATACCTACAAACTTGCTAGTGTAGACATAGATTAACTCCACTCCCAGCCTGGTTTGGCTAACAGTGTCACCTAGCTCAAGTGAGTGTGGCCACACTGAGAAACAGCATTCAAGCTACACAAAGGCTTTTGTCTACACTAGCACTTTTGTTGGCCAATCCTTTGTCGTCAGGGGTGTGAAAAAAACACCCCTTTGACTGACATAAGTTTCACCGACAAAAGTGCCAGTGTGGACAGCGCTATGTCAGCGGGAGATGCTCTCCCCCCAACATAGCTACCGCCGCCCATTGGGGATGGTTTAATTATGCCGGTGGTAGAGCTCTCTCTAGTCAGCGTAGAGCAGCTTCACAGGAGGCCTTGCAGCCACACAGCTGCAGCAGTACAGCTGTCCCGACGTAAGGTCTGTAGTGTAGACATAGCCAAAGTGATTTGATTAGCAGCTGATGTTAGCTCAAATTGTAGCCTGTATTTGCATCACCACTGCATTTCTAGCGCAAGAGTCAGCAGCACTTGAGCTTCAACTCCTCCCCCCGATGGATCAACTATCTCCTATTTAAAGCACCGCTTAATGTGAGCTAGAGATTTTTATGGGTGAATCGGAGTTGGGTTAGAAGACAACACACAAATTACACCTCTAGTCAACATTGCAATGAAGACAAGCCCTCAAAGAACCAACACAATGCAGGATGTGTGGCAACTTTAAGCTTCCTGCTGAAGCATAACTCTTGATAACACAGACTAAGCCAGCGAGAATGGTGCCTTCATACCCCCAAGAGCCACAATGACTTTTGACAATTTCTCATATGAATAATCTCATTAACTTCAATAGGATTATTCATGTGCATAAAGTTAAACGCAGGCATTAGTGTTTGCAGGAGCAGGACTCTTGTGTGTCTCTTTTTGGGGGGGAAGCGGGGAGATCTCTTTTGATTGTAAACCAGTTCAGGGCAGGGACTGTGTCTGCCATATGTTGGTCCAGTGCTGAGCATGTGTTGGGTGCTATTATAAATAATGCTGTAGAGCAGTGGTTTTCAATCTGTGATCTGGGGGGAGAGATAGCTCAGTGGTTTGAGCACTGGCCTGCTTAAACTCAGGGTTGTGAGTTCAATCCTTGAGGGGGCCACTTAGAGATCAGGGCAAAAATTGGGGATTGGTCCTGCTTTGAGCAGGGGGTTGGACTAGATGACCTCTTGAGGTCCCTTCCAACCCTGATATTCTATGATCTGTGGACCCTGGGCATCCGCAGACTCTGTCTAAGATTTCCAACGGGATCTGTACCTCCATTCAAAATTTTTTAGGGTTTCGCAAATGAAAAAAGGTTGAAAACCTCTTGCAGACGAAAGGACTCACTGCTGGCATTCCCCCTCACACAGTGGTGCTGGAACAATTTTTATAGTGGGGGTGCTGAGAGCCATTGAACCAAACTGTAAACCCTGGGATGCGGCAGCACCCCTAGTTCCAGCACCTATGCCCTCATGGCCAGTTTGGTGTAGCAGGCTGTCCCCCCCAGGGACCCCTGCTGGCAGTCGCTGCAGCACTGCAAGGGGCTGCCTCTTCTCATGAGTCAGCCACCCAGACCGGTCACATTTAGGCCCACCTCTTTTGGGATAAATAAAGAGTCCAATACTAAACTCAAAAAAACATAACTCTTCACCCTACCCAGGCTCACTCCTCTACAGACTCTTCACCTCTTCCCAGGCTCTGCAGGGTCATCCTCCCACTCTTGTGCAGAGCAACGCCTCCCAGGGCTTCCTCTCTGGAGGCCTGGCTCCAGACTCAATAGTCCTTCTCTCCACTGGGTCAGGGTGTTTCCATACTATCTTTCCTGATGGTCGGCAGGGAAATCCAGACCCTCCCTCTCTGTTGGGCGTCACTACACAGGCCCTGTGGCTGCTCCCTCAGACTCCTCACTGCCTTCCTGGACTTCTTCCTACCTTGGCCTTCCTTCAGGCCCTTTCCCACACCCTTTGCTTGGACTTACCGTACATCTCCAAGCCTTTCCTCTGCTCTCTAACAACCAGAGAGAGATTGCAGAGTTCTTCCCCTTTCTCCCAGCAGCCCCCTTGTTATGTGGGATTTATGCTGACCATCCTACTACTCCCCCAGCTGGGCTTCATCTTCAGTTGGGCCTGGCTCACCTTCCAGCTGCGACCAAGTGCACTAATTGGTCTCTGTCTCCAGTTAATTTTTTCATTACTCGTGGGGTACATACCCCATCACATATCTATTAGAATGCGCACATTGGCTAGTATATACAGATATGTGACAGAATAGGCTATGTTTGTTTCAAATTATGAACCATATTTTGTATTCTGTGTTGAACATATGTTTAAATTTGCCCCAGGCAAGCCTATTGGTTGCAATCCAGACAGTGGCCCTGGCCAGAGAAGGTACTTGACACTCATTGAAGGACTATCACTAAGAAGCCATCCAGACAGAAATCTGGAGTCATTGGGTTTGATTGGGGTTTGGCCAACAGTTGAAAAACAATGTTTTTTTCCTACACAGGGGGCCATAAGGGTGGGTTGGTGGGAGGCAAGCATGACTAGGGAAGGGAACTGGCATTTTCCAGAGGAGACATGGCAAGCAGGGCCAGCCCTAGACCAAAAGGTGTGCCAGGCAAGGAGCGTCTTCAGCGCCACCCCATTTGTTAAACTTTTGAATACTTTATTTTTGTTGCATTTGTAGCCCATTTCATGACTTTGATGCCGAGTTGTGTGCATGATTTCTCCCTGTCATATAAGATGATAAATTTGCACACTAGGATCTGTAAATCGTAGATATTCATGCCATATATAAGCAAATAAAAATTAATTCATTTCTCTAAGCTGATAGAAACTTATTAATTTTAAGAATAACTGAAATGTCCTAACATCAAGAAATTGAACTGTGCACCAACATTGGGTGGATCAGCATTAAATAGTGTTACAGTAGAGACAGCCAATGTTAACCTTCGTCCTTTAGTTCAAAAGGTCGCTTTTCTCACTTTTGCCCTCTCGAACTGAAGCACAGCATCAGAGAGTAGCCAATGGCATTTTCAAGTGATAAAATAGCATGCAATGTCAGTCTCTTGTTGGACATCATTGATTGAATATATGTTTTAATGAGCTTGAGCTTCAAAAAGCTGCGCTCACCATTCGTAACTCTGACTGCCAACTTGAGTAGAATCCTCAATGCTATCCACCCATTAGGAAAAGTGTTCTTCAGCTTTGCAAAATGTGATGGATGTTATCCAATTTGACATAAAAGTCTTTATCATTGACGTCCAAATATTCCCCATGTGTCAGCGTCCAATGAAGATCCGAACACTTGTTCAAGAGCGTTTTCCTGTCCGCCAACAGCTTACTAAGATCGTACCAAAAAAACCCAGGTCTTTTTGTGCTGCTTTATTTGTCCAAACCTTTCTTCAATGGATTTCTCTTGAATTTTTCTTCTGAGCTTCCCAGCACCTCGTCTCTGCCGTCATAACCAAACTCTCTCTTCTTCTGCTGAATACAAATTTCCTTGAAAACAGGCTCAACTCCTAAGTTTTCCACCATTTCTTCGGCAGCACTGGTGGCATTTTTCAAATCCATCGTCTTTGCAGGCCACAATTAAATCAAGGCAGCTTCTCATCAAAGTGGTAGCAGTCACAATGTCCATTGACTGAGTTTGTAATGCCTTGCTTACAAGGTTTACTTGGAACAGGATATGGTGCCAAGCCACAATTGAGACCAGAAATTTAAAGTCAATGATCTAGTTTGCCAGGCTTTGCAACTTGTATCATATTCTAGACTTGGCTTTGCTTGTCTGCACCAGTTCCATCAGGGCGCTGTAAATCTCAGTCACTTGGTACCTCACTGGTACCTTGCTGTCAAAGCACCTCTCACAGTGAGTGTTACTGAGCAGCTTCATGGTCAGATTTGTGACATTGTCCATGAGGATCTTCCACCTGATATTTGATGCTTAAAACTGGACATATATACTTAAAAGTACTCCAAAGAGAGATACTGAATCTAAAGAAGATTATGCTACATCTGACTCAAGGAGGAGGCTAATTGAGATCAGACGTTTGAGCACGTTCCTGCAAAGCTGGGTTTCTACATTAATAATGTGCTGGTTTTCTGCCTCTATGCATTTATTCAGCTTGAGCCTAAACTCAAACTAGCCAATGCCAATTCAGTTTCTCAACAGTCTTGAGCAATCTTTCGCAGTGTGACTTTGAGACATGTCTCTTCTGCTCATTTACTGAAAACATCATATCCTTGATTTGCCCGGCCTATTCAAACTTGTATAATCAATATCAGCAGAGTTTAGGATCACCGGCCATAAGCAGGATCTGGTGTATCCATTTGTGGTGAACAAGTTTTCTCGCTACTGTTTTTGTCATCATGTGAGGTTGATACTTCTTTATCATTTCCCTCTTTTTCATATAAACCAGATTTTTCTTTGTCGTTGCTCTTCATTTCATCTGAGCCATATTGTTCTTTATCATCACACTCCTTTACGCTGCCAGGAAAACTGGATGATTCTCCATCACTTTCCTCACATTTCCATTCCTTATCTTCAGGTAAATCTGCTAATTTCTTAGTACTAGGACTTCCACCATTTACGCTTCACTCCTCAATTTCTTCTGCACTGGGACAATCACTACTGCCGAAAGCCTGGTCTATGTTGTTCTGTTTCAAATATTTTCTCATCAGATTTGCCCTTGCTGCAAACTTGATTTCAGGTGAGCTTTTCACTTCCTATACTGCGCTCATGAAGGCTTCTTTGGGAGGATCTTTTATTTTCTACAGGGGAAAAAAGACAGTATTAGGGAGAACAAGAGTCTACGTTGTGCAGTTTTAGAAAGTCATGAAACATTACATGTTAAGCATGGCAAAAGAAGTAACAGTATTCCTTTTAGATTGTTGCGTAGACAGGGGTTTGATAGATATCTCTGGTGGTTCATTAAATATGTCCTTTATTAGTGCTACTTAGACTCTTCAAGTCTTAAAACACAAGTACACTTTCACAATTACACAATAAAACAAGGTTCACAATATTGCTACTGCGCCCTTCACTTCACTTCGTTCTCATATTTCACTGACTGACTGGCGATGCTCCGCGCCTTATATACCCACAAGGGCATGGCTGACAACATTCTAAGAGGCTCAAGGAAAATGTAGTTCTCAGCAAGTCTGGAAGGTTCCACGAGATTCTACAAAGGTCAAGAACATTGTAGGAGGTTAGTGAAAAATGAGTCTACATATGGAATACCTGAAACATTTTACGTCACATAATCTATTTTTCCTTTTGTTCTTAAAAACAAAAAGAGTATCCCGATCCCAGGACCCCCTCAAGCCCAGCACCCCAGGCAATCATCTGGGTTACCTACTCCTAAATCCAGCCCTGATAGCAAGGAAGGAGGCAGACTCTATTTAAGAGCTGGATACTGCTCTGAGCATCACCACACGTAAGGAAGACTTTCTGGAGAGAAGAGGGCAGAAGGAAATCTGCCCAGCCTGAAATGCTGACAAACCTTGGACTCGCAGAAGGAGCAAGATCAAACATGGGGTGGGTGCATTTCAGGACCTTTGGGTCTTTTCAGAGATCCGTAACTCACAAATGCTTTCAAGAGTGAAGTTTCTGGGATTAAGAAATTCCTTTGCTGAGCCCTGGTTCCTTGCTTTCCTGCCACATTGTCCTTGAAGGGGTTAAATAGAAGCACCCACAATCTCAGCAGAGCTATGGAGGAACACCTGTAAGCAATTGGTGGGCTTGGAAGGTCTTGAAACACTCTTTTGTCAGTATAAGCTGCATCTCCATTAGGAAAGTTTGCCGTATAACTACAGCAGCAAATGCTTTCTACTGTAGACAAAGCTTCTGTTTACCTTTTTAGGCTGATAAGCACTAACCCATAGTAAAATACAAAGGACTCCAGGAGTTAAAAAAAAATGAAGCTACTGTATTTAGGTTTGGCCTCTAGTTACCTTGCCACTTCTGAGAACAAATTCTTCACAGAGATGCTAACAAAAAAAAAAAAAAAAAGAAAAAAGAAAAAAAGAAAAGACCAGGGCAACAGAATCAGTTATGCTCCAAATTGATTTTCAACACTGTGATGAGATTCCCCTTTTATCATTTTTGGAACATTCCCTTTCCCAATTAGAGAACACAGCTGCTAAGAATAAAGTGATGTCTGTTCGATGAGTAGAAGGCACAAAGCAGGCACTCACAGCATCAATAGGGGCCATTGTTCAGAAAATATTGCCACTGAAAAAAATTAAATGCTAATGGGACTAATTTCTCATTGATCTTTCAGTGTCACATTCTGTTTATTTTGCTGGGTTGTTTGAATTGAAGTGGAGTGTCTTATGTACTTTTAAACCCAATATGGTCACCTAAGAAATGCAGAATTGTTTCTATAGACCAGTCTCCCCACTCCTCCACAATAAGGTACTCTGGTTAATAAGTTTTCTGGTGTAAATCACATCCCGTACTCATATTATAATGTTCTTGGTGTGGATGTGATGGCAAGCACATTTCTTCTTTACTTTATTCTGAGCAGAGTCCTTTTATAGTTCTGCTCAGGGAACAAAAAGAGCTTTCCCTGTTACAGAATCCAGAAAGAGAATCAAAAGAACATAGTATTCCAGGTAATGACACATTTCCATTGATCAGCTTTCTAACACAAACATTATGTACTGAAGTTCTTGCTACCAAAAAGATATAAGATGTCAGATCCCAGAAGAAGTTAATTACACTTGACTAGCTACCCAGCATCCTGAATTACTAGTACCATGCACGAACATGATTTACTGAAACCAGAATCCTTTGATCACTTCATTTCTTTTATGCCCACAACCTGCTCTGCTTTCCCAGGGCATCTTTAAAGGCTTAAAGCAGTTTTATTTATAATGAACAGGGTATCATTCTCTTGTTGAGAATAAACATGCGTCTCCCTTTTAATTAATTTTAGTGCTGCAGGATTTGTAGGTGATGCCATTGCCTAGGAAACATCATAAAAGGTACAACTTAGTGGTGGTGTTTTTACTCTCTTTATCACGCTAATATGATTCCCACTTCTACTAAAACAGCATTTATAAATCTTCTGACTCATATGGAACCTGATCCAACTGTTGTTGAAATGGATGGAAGTCTTACTAGGACCTTCAAAGGGAAGTCTTACTAGGGCCCCCGTCCACTTTTCACCACAGTGGACCCTGCCCCCTTCTCGTCCTCTTCCCCCTGAGGCCCCACCCCTCAGGCCAGGCCAGCAGCCAGGGGAGCCTGGGCAGTTGTGGGAGCCGTGAGGACCCTCCACCTACCCACAGTGCAGGGGACCTGAGAACAGCCCCCAGTCTATGTCCCCACCCCCCGCGCTCCCCACCTGACTGAGGGCAGGTGGAGGGTCCGCGCTGGCTCCCCACAGCTGCTCGCATGGCTCTTACCGTGAAAAGGCTGTGGTTCCAAGGCCTCACCCTGCCCCTCAGCCGGAGACGGGTTGGGGTAAGGGCTGCACAGGCAGCTGTGGGGGAGCCTGGGTCCCTCCACCTACCCTGGGTGGGGGGCTCAGGAGGTGAGGACACGGGCAGGAGCAGGGGGCTGCTTTTGCCCCATCCCACACCAGGCGTGGGGGGAGGCTGGGCTTCCCAGCCCCCACTCTGGCTTCTGGTTTGGCCAGGGGTGGAGCCTCTGGGAGAAGAGATAGGGAAGGGGCAGGGCCTTGGAGGGAAGAGGAGGGGTGGAGCCTCGGGGGAGTGGGGTCCCCTGGCCCCCTCACTTTTGGGAAGGCTCTGCAACCCCTGGAATAGGTTGTCCCCTTTCGCTGCTCAGAGCCCTAAGCAATTTCTTGCTCTGCTTATGCCTAGCACCAGCTCCAGCATGTTTGCAAGTTAATGCTGACCGTGCCCCATCTCTTTCTGCACTGTGAAACCATCTAGGAAGGATACTAAGGGCAGCAAGTGGTAGCGATTCCCTTGTGGTAGGAATCCTGTAGACCAGCGTCTGTCCTCCAGTGGGTTGCAATCCCCAGGAGGGTCATGAAAGGTCATCAGGGTGTGTGTGTGTGAAGGGGGGTGTTGCAAAGTATTGAAAATGTTATTACAGTCTAACACAAAGGAAATCTTGCTCCCTCGCTCCCCGCATACCTTCACTTTTCATGGTCAGCTATTCTCTGTTAGCCTCTCCAAAGACACACAGTAGGTAAGGGGTTGCGGGCAAGGAAATCGCAGGGAGGGGAGCTGCAGCCCAGATGTTGGAGCTGCATGATACCTCTCCCAGCACTCTCTACCTTTGTTCTCTCTAATAAAAGTCCCTGAGTTAGCAAAGAAATATAGGATCTATTTAAAAATATTAGCAATCCGTGTGTTTGCTTTGTGTAGGGGGTCTGTTCTTCCACTGACTCTCCTGGCTCCCGTGGCTGGCTTGGAGCTGGCTCTTGCTTTCCTTCATGTTACTCTTGAAAGTGCTGTTCTCTGAATAATAGCACTCACCCACAGACACATTTTCAGTGGTTTTCTCTTTGGTCTGGTAAGGCCTACTGGCTGGTTTGGAGAAAGACACACACGGTCCGAGATCCTCATGACTGCCAACATGACACCAAAGAGTAATTTTCCCAGTGAATTAACGAAAGATCCTGTAGCTTGGTTTCTTATTTCTGGAATATACAAGCAGGAGTCAGTCAGCAAAAATACACAGGGGCTGATTCTCTTTTCTCTTATGCAGTTGTACATTGACTTAAATGGAGTCACTCGCAATTGACATCAATGTAAGTGAGAGAGCGACCAGGCCCATACATTTACTGTAACAGTGGAGATGAATGGAGTATTGGAGTGAACATTCACAGAGTATGGAAGTAAAAGCAGAAAGAAGTTGGCAGTGCTAAGGGTACAGTGCAAATAGCCTAATGATATTATGGGAGCACCGAGAGTAAACAGCATTATGCCTAATGTTCCTATATTGCTAGCACTATATTCTCCCATCCCTCAAGAGAGCAGGCCTTCCTAGTGTAGTTTGTGCACTATACATATGACAACAATCATGTGTTTGTGTTATATGGGGGAAATCCTGTACCCTCTCCTCCATCTTGCAGTGGGAACCATTAGTGTGGTTCTGCTGTGCAGGGGGAGGGAACAGGATTCCAACTGCTTGTTCAGAAAGTGTGCACACTGGTATGCTGCAGAGCCCAGTGGGGTTCTGCATGCATCAGCGTGCAGTGGAGATTTGGGGATGGGACGTTTCTCCAACCCTGAATCTGGAATAGCAGCTGCTGAGAGGCTCAGTGATTTCTGTGGATTGGTTTGTGAGAATTCCTTTCCCCAGCCCTGGGGAACTTTCCAAGCACGCAGACTGAGTCATCAGATTGGGTCTCACTCCTCAGTGATTCAGTTTCTGTATGCTTGGACCCAATCCTTCAGTCCTTATGGGGGCAAAGCTTGTAGTCAGGTCAACGAAGTCATATTCTGACGTGAGCAGCGTCCTGGCCATTCCATTTGCTTTGACAGGAACCTGGTCGCATCAGAATTGCAGGACCGGGCCTTTCAATTCCGTGATGGCACTGTGTGGGTGGCCGTTGCTCTGCCTCTGTAACGTTGAAAGAATGGCACTGGAAGACAGGAAACAAAAAGCAGTTGGGTATCTTTGACACCTAACCAGATCAACCTGTTTCTCTTTGGCTTTATTCTGCTCCAACAATCTGTCCCATCTTCTTCTCGTTCATATTTGTATTTGTTCAGTAACTGCCCGCAGCTTAAATCTCTGATCTAAAAAGGCATTTAAAACAACCTGCTTTTTTATGCAACAGATAAAATTGATTCAAGAAACCGTAATGAGACAAAATCAGAGCCACTTGGAAAGAAAACATTAGGAGGCTTAGTGTCTGGAAAAACTAACTGCACTGAAATAGACCAGAACACGTATAGGATGCCAAGAGATGGGGAAAAAACCTCATTATTGTAGTTAAAGATGCGCCAACACTTTAGTTATGAGCCTTTATTTTTAGGGTTTGTTGTTTTTACCTCTGCCATAAAAGTGACTGAGGCTGAGGCTTAGATTGCAGAGCTCTGGGTCTGATCCTGACAAGGCAGCAATGGGAATTTTGTCATTCACTTCAACGGGAGAAGGATCCAGCTCATGTTTTTAAATGGCTGTGCCCCCCTCCCCTTTGTGCGTAAGAAATGTGCATGCCCACCGGCCCCCAGCATTGTGCATGCAGAGTAGAAATGCTTTCAGATGTGTTGATGGCTGCTTGCCTCCTAAATTGCCAGTGGTGGGAGCACTTTCCCAGTTTGCACACCCATTTGAGACACGGGTGAGTGCACGTCTGGGAATTTCTTGCACATGCAAGTGGGCGTTGACTTTAAAACATTTAGTCCCTAACATGCTAGCTAATGAGCACATTTTTATTAATTTTGTAATTACAATGATTTATGTGGAAACTTCTGGCCATCTTGAAGCTAGAGAGTAACAAAAATCAGAATGCTGTACTAGTTTTGGAGGCAAATCACAATGCAACCTCAAGTATACAAAGGCCTCAAGGGGCATCTGTAGCCTTCAGCTGACCAGAAGAGCTGAGGGAGCACTTGCATAAAGACTTCAAAGCCTGCTGCCTGTCTCCCCCAGTGCTGTAGCACAGTGGGCTGCCAATGGGAGGGGCAAGGGGGGAAAAGTTCTGGTTCCTGACACAGCCCCTAAGCAGGATTCATTAAGCTTGGCTCCTGCAGTGTTTGCTATAACTGCAGGAGTCGAACTCTATTCCTCTCTGTTCTGGAGCTTCCATCTCCAGGCTCTCATCATTCCTGGGTGAGCTGGTCTGGCTCAGGGTAACAAATAGCAACCTTTTTATGAGCACAGGATTTTTTCTAACCTCCATTGTCTGAAACATGTTCAAGGATCATAATCCTGTTTCAGATTAAAAAGAAGCTTGATGCTGTACTGTAAGTCCCCTACCACACTGAATAGGAAATTAGGATATTCTAATAGAATAATAGAATCATAGAATATCAGGGTTGGAAGGGACCTCAGAAGGTCATCTAGTCCAACCCCCTGCTCAAAGCAGGACCAATCCCCACTAAATCACCCCAGCTAGGGCTTTGTCAAGCCTGACCTTGAAAACCTCTAAGGAAGTAGAGTCCACCACCTCCCTAGGTAACCCATTCCAGCGCTTCACCACCCTTCTAGTGGAAAATTTTTTCCTAATATCCAACTTAAACCTCCCCCACTGCAACTTGAGACCATTACTCCTTGTTCTGTCATCTGGTACCACTCAGAACAGTTTAGATCCATCCTCTTTGGAATCCCCTTTCAGGAAGTAGAAAGCAGCTATCAAATCCCCCCTCATTCTTCTCTTCTGCAGACTAAATAATCCCAGTTCCCTCAGCCTCTCCTCATAAGTCATGTGCTCCAGCTCCCTAATCATTTTTGTGCCCTCTGCTGGACGCTTTCCAATTTTTCCACATCCTTCTTGTCGTGTGGGGCCCAAAACTGGACACAGTACTCCAGATGGGGCCTCACCAATGTCGAATAGAGGGGAACGATCACGTCCCTTGATCTGCTGGGCAATGCTCCTACTTATACATCCCAAAATGCCATTGGCCTTCTTGGCAACAAGGGCACACTGTTGACTCATATCCAGCTTCTCGTCCACTGTAACCCCCAGGTCCTTTTCTGCAGAACTGCTGCCTAGCCATTCAGTCCCTAGTCTGTAGCGGTGCATGGGATTCTTCCGTCCTAAGTGCAGGACTCTGCACTTATCCTTGTTGAACCTCATCAGATTTCTTTTGGCCCAATCCTCCAATTTGTCTAGGTCCCTCTGTATCCTATCCCTACCCTCCAGCGTATCTACCTCTCCTCCCAATTTAGTGTCATCTGCAAACTTGCTGAGTGTGCAATCCATACCATCCTCCAGATCATTTATGAAGATATTGAACAAAACCGGCCCCAACCAACCAACCCCTGGGCACTCCGCTTGATACCGCCTGCCAGCTAGACATGGAGCCATTTATCACTACTCGTTGAGCCCAACAATCTAGCCAGCTTTCTATCCACCTTATAGTCCATTCATCCAGCCCATACTTCTTTAACTTGCTGGAAAGAATACTGTGGGAGACCATATCAAAAGCTTTGCTAAAGTCAAGGAATAACACGTCCACCACTTTCCCTTCATCCACAGAGCCAATTATCTCGTCATAGAAGGCAATTAGATTAGTCAGGCATGACTTGCCCTTGGTGAATCCATGCTGACTGTTTCTGATCACTTTCCTCTCCTCTAAGTGCTTCAGAATTGATTCCTTGAGGATCTGCTCCATGATTTTTCCAGGGACTGAGGTGAGGCTGACTGGCCTGTAGTTCCCCGGATCCTCCTTCTTCCCCGTTTTAAAGATAGGCACTACATTAGCCTTTTTCCAGTTGTCCGGGACCTCCCCCGATCGCCATGAGTTTCCAAGGATAATAGCCAATGGCTCTGCAATCATATCCGCCAACTCCTTTAGCATTCTCGGATGCAGCGCATCTGGCCCCATGAACTTGTGCTCGTCCAGCTTTTCTAAATAGTCCCGAACCACTTCTTTCTCCGCAGAGGGCTGGTCACCTCCTCCCCGTGCTGTGCTGCCCAGTGCAGTAGTCTGGGAGCTGACATTGTTCGTGAAGTCAGAGGCAAAAAAAGCATTGAGTACATTAGCTTTTTCCACATCCTCTGTCACTGGATTGCCTCCCCCATTCAGTAAGGGGTCCACACTTTCCTTCACCTTCTTCTTGTTGCTAACATACCTGAAGAAACCCTTCTTGTTACTCTTAACATCCCTTGCTAGCTGCAACTCCAAGTGTGATTTGGCCTTCCTGGTTTCACTCCTGCATGCCTGAGCAATATTTTTATACTCTTCCCTGGTCATTTGTCCAATCTTCCACTTCTTGTCAGCTTCTTTTTTGTGTTTAAGATCAGCAAGGATTTCACTGTTAAGCCAAGCTGGTCGCCTGCCATATTTACTGTTCTTTCTACACATCAGGATGGTTTGTCCCTGTAACCTCAATAAGGATTCTTTAAAATACAGCCAGCTCTCCTGGACTCCTTTCCGCCTCATGTTATTCTCCCAGGGGATCCTGCCCATCCATTCCCTGAGGGAGTCAAAGTCTGCTTTTCTGAAGTCCAGGGTCCGTATTTCTTTTCCTCCTTGTGTCAGGATCCTGAACTCGACCATCTCTGCCTCTCAGGTTCCCATCCTTTGAGATATCCCATAGTAGTTAATAGAAAAGCATTTCCCTGCTATAGAATAACATAACAAGATTCAAAAAATAAAACCTATGAATAGGACATCATTCACCACTATGCTCTTTAGCTTTTTAGTGCCATTTGTATTTTAGATAGAAAGCTCTTTGAGCCAGGGAATGTCATTCACTGTATTATTGCCAATTCGGCTCCAATGGTTAGGCAATATTCAGCCCCTGGTTTCTGTTAGGAGCAGAAATTGATGGTGGACTCAGATATACTCCTTGGTGCAATCCTGTTGATTTACAAATTATGTACAGTAAATCCTATTTCCCTGTACATGGTAGGAACAAATAGCAGAGGGCAGTTTCCTGGCTCACTATTCCAAGTCAGTCCCCCAAGTCAGTTCTGTACGCAACAAACTCTCCCTGCGACCTCTCAGGGCCACATTCGTGAATGCTTCTCTCCATCTCTGCTTGCTTTTTCCTGGCTTTCTGCTTCCTGCACACACGCACACACACATTTTGCCAAATGATCCCTTAGGCCATGCCTACACTACAAAATTAAGACAATCTTATTTATGTCAGTATACAGCCACCAGAGTAATTACATCACTTGTGCATGTCTCCACTTTGCGCCTTGCGTCAGCGGTGAGCGTCCTCACCGGGAAGGCTTATCTTGATTGTATTGTCAGTGTAGGGCATTGTGGGATGGCTCCAGTAACAGAGCCAGTAACAGTTGATGTAAACAACACAGCATCTACACTGACTCTGTGTCAACCTAATTACATCAATCTTGATTCTACACTGCTTGTGGAGGTGGAGTTATTAAATCAGCATAGCAGGTAGTTAGATCAGTGGGAGCAAAATTTAAGTGTAGCCACGTCCATAGTTAGGTCGACGTGCACTGCCTTGCGTCCACCTCACTCTACAGTGCAGACCAGACCTTAGCCTCAGCCCGCAGTTAGCTTCTGCTCAGGATTTGCCATGTGGCCCCCTGCCTTGGGTGGTGCCTTCTATAGTTTCCAGCTATCTCACTGTGTAAATGGAATTAGTTGTTCCTTCCACAGAGCCTGAAAGAAGGGTGCTTAGCACACGCATCAGTGTTCACAAGCCTCATGATGATCTGTAAATCAAAGATCCATTTGATGGTAGTCATTAACACTTTCCAGCATAAACATATGTTTATACAGTGCCTAGCACAGTGGCTCTCAAACTTTTTTACTGGTGACACCTTTCACATAGCAAGCGTCTGACTGCGACCCCCCTCCCCTTATAAATTAAAAACACTTTTTAATATATTAAGCACCATTATATATGCTGGAGGCAAAGCAGGGTTTGGGGTGGAGGCTGACAGCTCACAACCCCCCATGTAATAACCTCGTGAACCCTGCCCCCCCAATCCCAGTTTGAGAACCCCTGGCCTAGCACAATGTGGCCCCGAGCAGGTTGAGGACTTAAGCCACTACTGCAATAGAAATGTTAAATTACAATAGAACCCTATTGCTTGAATCCCTATTAAATTCTATATGGGTTTTTTCCAAACAGGCCAGTCATCTGGTGCAGCTTTTTATGAGCTATGTCTGCAGTGGATCTCTTTTTAGTGACCCTGGACTTGACCCTGCCTGGTGCTGAGCACTCCTGTGAGGCTCTGAGCACCTTGGACTCCCACTGAAGCCATCCAGGGAGCATTGAACCCTACCACTATAATATGACAATTATATTATTTCACAGAACAGCTTCACTTGGAATGAGAGTTTGCACACTGCAATGTTCTGGAAACAACTGAGGACCTTCATTCTAATGCATAAGAAACAGAGTCCACTATACTGCAACCAGTGTTTATCATTTGCTTTTTGTAAAGAAAGGAACTGGGAGCCTGAAGGAGAGAAAGGAAATGGAAAGAAAAAACAGCCAGAAAAGCCCCACAATATTGACTTAAATACCCTTTAATCTATTCTCATTCCTACTGTACACTCTCGCCTGCATTTCAGGGACCATTCTCAAGAGTGTGATTTACTGATTTAAAGAACAGACTGTGTCTGGCTCTGTTGGAGCACACAAGGAAGGGAGAGGACACAAGGAACCGTCTGCTCCTGCCCCTTGACTTGGAGGCCAGATACCATCCCAGCCTTTGTTCTCAGAGAACATGAGGAGAGTTAGAAACTAATTCCAACTATGAGCTCAAAATAGAATGGGAGGGCACAAATACAGCAGAACAAGGACACCTCCCCTTCTCCACAGCAGGTACCAGGACTGGCCCCTCACAAGATGGAAGGCATGCTGCACTGTGCCTGCTTCAGGTATGATTCCTTGGGGTGCTTCTGCTGGGGTGATGTGCCTCTGCACTTCCAACTGTTTGCCATTGGACTGGCCCCTAAAGGTCCACTCTAGCCCTTACATCTCCTACTTTTTACTTTTTTTAATGAGAAAAACGTCATCCCTGGTTTCTCCCAACTCTGGGATAAGAGGGGAGTGATGGCTGCCAGGAGACTCTCACTTAGGGCACCAGTACATCTGCTGCTGGCCCTGCACAACCTTATTATTTACCTCTGCTGGAATGGGGAAAGGAAATGGAGAAGAATTTAATTAAGTTGGGAACAAGACAAGTCTTGATTGCATACAGTGCAGTTGCCAATAAACTACAGGTATTTCAGTGGGAACCACGAAGGAGTTCTGAAATGGCACAAACATGTGCCATGCATATAGTAACGTTCGTGTGATGGATTAATTAAATAACGTTCATTTTATTTTTTGTAAAATTTAAACCTTGGCTTTTCTATAAAAAGGGCAAAAATCATTAAACTATTGGTGGTGGGGTTTTGTTTGTTTGTTTGCTTATAAAGTTTCTAAAGTTTGAAAAATACTTAGCATCAAATTTCTGTCCTTTGTTGCTTAACTTTTTACAGTAACAGATCTCTAGGTGCCTATACTTCTGCCTCTGGGCAAGTGCACTGCTGCATCACTGGTCTGTCTAGGTGACTATCTCCCACCTAAGCCCTGAGCGATTCATGAACCAGGGGAAGGACAGGTATTCAGCTATCTAAGTCACATGCAGGGCCTGGTCCAGTTGGTGTGCTCAGAGACTACCTAACCCCACGCAAAAGAGCTGGGGGTGTAGGGGTAGGGAGCGGAGGAGCAGGAGCAGAAAAACAACCACCACCCTTATAATGTTTAGCCCAATGGTTAGGGTGCTCCTCTGGGATGTGAGACACTTCTGGGTCAAGTCCCCCCACTGTCTGAATAGAAGAGTTTTGGATAGGGATCTGCCATCTCTCAGATGAGTGTCCTAACCACTAGACTATAATGCTTTCTCTGGCCCAGATAATGTTTAATTACTACTTAAAGTGGAACTTCAATAGGAGGGATTGAAGAAGCCCCACATCAGACTATTCCGTAGCCTGATGGCTGGGCCATTCACCTGAGAGGTGGCAGATCCCTGTTCAAAGCCTTCCTCAGAGGTAGAAGGGGAACTTGAACTAGGGCTCCCCCCCTCGCTTGGATTAATACCCTTGCCCAACTGCTAGGTTCTAGGCCAGCACCCCTATCTGCTGCCCCTCACCCTGGCTGCTTCCTGTGGAGTTAGGGGGCTTCTGATCAGGCCCCTCACACAATTTAGGCAGCTAAATGACCATCTTCCCCCCATTTGTGAATCACAAGCAGAAATATGCACCTCCCTGAACCCAGATTTTGGCACCAAATTATGAAAGAGGGGAGGGGCTTAGGATACACTCCTCTCCTCAGCATCTCCCATTGGCTACCCTTGGCGGCTCCCTGACCGGCTGGTTTTGTGGATTGCATTCTAAGGCACGTATCTCTCCCCATTCGTTGTATAGGAGCCTAGGCACCTAACTCAGGTGTTATGCATTGCACTGTTGTTCTCCTATAATTTGATAGGCACTTAAAAGTTAGGTGTTGTGACACTCAGAATCACAATGCCTGAGTCCTTTTTGTGGATCCAGCCATTTCTCATTCCATGCTTCTTCTTCCCCATCTATAAAATGGCTATAACAATACTTGCCTCATTGTGGGGCTTAATTATTTAATGTTTGTACAGTACTTTGAGATCTTTGGGAAAAGGAAGCTAGAAGAGGGAAAAGTATTATTCATCTTTCGTAATCATAGAAATTTAGAGTTTCCAAACTCCTTGTTAACTTTACGGTCCCTTCCATACAATGCTTGCTCAGTTGTAAGTGAAAGATCTTGAATCACCACATAACTTGAAAGACAAATAATAGAAAGGAGTGATAGTTTGTGGGCTTGTTATTAAGACAATGGTCCTTTCAATACCTCTTGAATATAGATTTGGTAATGGCTATGCAAAGGCCTCTGTGAAATGCCCAAATAGCCTCAGTCCATTGTCAGTGTTGCCAACTCTTGCAATTTTTGATATTTTTCTTAAAGCCTCAGCTCCTACAGTTAGGTCGGGGTGGCCAACCTGTGGCTCCAGAGCCACATGTGGCTCTTCAGAAGTTAATATGTGGCTCCTTCTATTGACACCAACTCTAGGGCTGGAGCTACAGGCATCAACTTTCCAGTGTGCCGGGGGGTGCTCACTGCTCAACCCCTGGCTCTGCCACAGGCCCTGCCACCACTCCACCCCTTCCTGCCCCCTCCCCTGAGCCTGCAGTGCCTTCGCTCGTCCTCCCTTCCCCCCAGAACCTCCTGCATGCCACGAAACAGCTGATCGGGAGGTGCGGGGAAGGAGGGGGAGGCGTTGTTTGGCGGGCCTGCCAGTGGGTGGGAGGTGCTGGGAGCGGGATGGGGAGCTGATGTGGAGGCTGCTGACGTATTACTGTGGCTCTTTGGCAATGTACATTGGTAAATTTTGGCTCCTTCTCAGGCTCAGGTTGACCACCCCTGAGTTAGGTGATTGCAGGAGAACGTCAGCTTTCACTAACAAGGTAATTTTCTAGCTCTCATAGCTGCAAAGAAAGCTTGTAAATGTCACATGAGTGCACCCTAAAGGCTGAAAAGCCACAGGTCAAATAAACGAACATGAAAATGTATTATTTTGCATGTCATGATTTTTAAGACAGTCTCATGACTTTTGAACACTGGGGATGGCAAGACTGTGTGTTGTTTAGCCACAGAGCATAACTGCCATCAGCTGGCAGTCTCAGCAGATATTTCAAAAACAGAATAAGCGCAGAGACTACTTTCATGTGGATATGTTCCCGTTAACACAGCAGTGGGGCATACTGGCAGGGCCCAGAGGAGAAGCTTGCACAGCCTAGGACAGTGGTTCTCAACCCAGGGTACTCGTACCCCAAGGGGTACGCAGAGGTCTTCCAGGAGGTACATCAACTCATCTAGATATTTGCCTACTTTTACAACAGGCTTTATAAAAAGCATTAGCGAAGTCACTACAAACTAAAATTTCATACAGTCAATGACTTGTTTATACTGCTCTATATTCTATAGACTGAAATGTAAGTACAATATTTATATTCCAATTGATTTATTTTATAATTATATGGTAAAAATGAGAAAAGCAATTTTCCAGTAATAGTGTGCTGTGACACTTTTGTATTTTTATGTCTGATTTAGTAAGCAGGTAGTTTTTAAGTGAGGTGAAACTTGGGGTAGGCAAGACAAATCAGAGTCCTAAAAAGTATACAGTAGTCTAGAGAGGTTGAGAGCCACTGATCTAGCGGTATTTGAACTGGAAGTCAAACATGAAGTAATAGGCTCATGTAGTAAGAGGCAGAGAGGCATAACTGGTTCTGTCCCAAAGGGTGCTGTGCACGCTAGGCCCAGTCCAGTTGAGAGCCACTGGCCTAGGATACTACCATGCTTCTTCAACAGATACAGGGCTTAGAGCAAAGATTCCCTAACAGGAACCACTTCCCATGTGCACCTTGGACTGCATGGAAACAGCCTGGAACATTCCTTCTACTTTGTGATAAGTGAAGTTTCACTGTATTCACTATACATTAGTGCTACTGTATTTATTTAAATCCATTCATCCCTTAAAAAGAATCATTTCCATTGTGTTGTTTAATTGTGTCTGTACAGCTTAGTCTATGAAAAAATAAGCTTGTATTTCAGCTATCCCGTCCTCACCAACATTGCCAAACCTACTTCCCTACCAGTTATTTGTTTCAGCCCCTTATTACACTTTGTAAAACTAGACTGAAAGCTCTTTGGGGCAGGGGCTGTGTCTCACTATGAGTATGTAACCCTTCTGCCAGGCGAAGCCAGCAGCAACCAGGGCTGGGTTCAATACCTAGGGGTTCCTTTCCATTGATACACCACAGAACTGGCTCAAGCTCCAGTAACCTGGGGAAATTACACACCACCCCTGGGTGCCTCTAGAGGCAATACGTCCCCACTCACAATCACAGAGTCTGAGTGTAGAAAAGAAACATTTTAATAAAAGGAGGGAAGTGACTTGGCATTAATTTGGGAAAACACTGCAAACAGGATTAATAAACATAAACCATGAGCAAAAGACCCACCCCCAAGTAGGCTGGGCAGTGTCCTTTTCCCCTCAGGTTCTTAAGTCTAGCAACCCAAAAGTCACTTTCATGTGCCTGACCCTTCTCTGCACCCCACTCACAGTTGCTGTCCTTGGTCAGTGCAGACCCAGAGTTCAGAGGTGCATCTGCAGAGTTCACCTCCCACCCTGGGTGGAGGGGATAAAGAGGCTCCTTACTCCCTTTCAGCTGCCCAACCGGCCACACACTATGCCTTTCTACCTCACCAGCCACTTATCAGTCACCTGTGCGCTAACATAACCCCATCTCACATGATTTCAACTCTCAATCATTTTTAGCTCTTAGCAGGCTGGGCAGAACACAGTCCTATAATCACTGGTTTCAGTTCTGATTGAGCAATAAAAATAACAAACAAGGTTCTCATAAAGCCTACTTAACTCTATTCTTTGAACAGTGGGGAAAAACAGGTTAAACCAGGGTAGAAAAGAACCCCTAGTAACAGTTTACAGTCTCCTTACTAGAATATCTATCCCTTTCTTATTTTTACAAGGCTCTGGCATTCGAGCCCCTGATTTACCAAGGTTCTTTCAACTGAGGGTGACCCCCACCCCATTTGGGATAGGTTAAGCACAGTCCTGCTTTCCTGTATTCCTACAATAATTATAACATTGGTAACCATATTTCACTACCCCTGCATTCAGTACTAAGGTGATTTGTAACCCAACACCAGCCAAAGTCTGCTGAATATGTAAGCAGAGAAAGAGCAAATTGTATTTACATAAACACACCCAAAGTCTCTCCCCTCCCCACTAGCTGTCTGGGAAGCATTCATTCAGACCTTGCTTACAAGTATGTCTACACAGCAAAGAAAAATCCACAGCTGGCCTGGACCAGTCGACTTGGGCTTGCAGGGCTTGAACTGTGGGGCTGTTTCACTGCTGTGTAGACTTTTGGGCTTGGGCTGGAGCCCAGGGTTCTAGGACCCTCCCACTCCAAAGGGTCCTAAAGCCTGGATTTAAATTCAGCTAGATCTGTCCAGAGTGGAGCTCTGGTAAATATTTTCAAACCCGCAGGGCTGAAGCCCTTAGCCCTGGCACCTCCCGCAGGGCTGAGGCCTTGAGTCCTGGTTCGCCCCACAGGGATGAAGCCCCAGGAGCCAGTGGGATTGGCTGCCCTGGCCCAGGTAGGTGTGGCTGCAAGTTCCTCCCAGAGGTGACATGTGGGGTGGTCACGTGTGCCCTCCTTTACATTGTGCCCCCCCCCCAGGCCCAGTATCAAGAGGCACAAGTCGCCTATGACTGTTACCACTCAAGAAAGAGATGTTGGAGTCATTGTGGATAGTTCTCTGAAAACATCCACTCAATGTGCAGCAGCAGTCAAAAAAAGCGAACAGAATGTTAGGCCTTGTCTACACTGGCATTTTACAGCACTGCAACTTTCTCACTCCGGGGTGAGAAAAAACACCCCTCTGAGCACAGAAAGTTTCAGCGCTATAAAGAGCCAGTGTAGACAGTACACCAGTGCTGAGAGCCACTCCCCTCATAGAGGTGGGGTTTTTATAGTGCTGGGAGAGCTCTCTCCCAGGGCTGGTGCCATGGCAGCGCTTGAACCTTGCTAGTGAAGACATGCCCTTAGGAACCATGAGGAAAGGTAATAGATAATAAGACAGAAAGTACATAATGCTGTGTAACAGGACCTCCTTGGTCCTGCTTCTGTCTCGGTCAACAGGCTACTCAGAGACCCTTATGTGACAGAGTGCTAGGTATGAAAGCCCAAGTCAGCACTGGGTTCACTTGCCACTATATAAATCCATGGTATGCCCACACCTTGAATACTGCGTGCAGCTCTGGTTGCTCCATTTCAAAGAAGACATATTGGAATAGGACAAAGCACAGAGACGGGCAACAAAAATGATTAGGGGGATGGAACAGCTTCCTTATAAGAGATTAAAAAGACTGAGACGTTCAGCTGAGAAAAGAGACAACTAAAGGGAGATATGATAGAGGAGTATAAAATCATAAATGGCGTGGAGAAAGTGAATAAGGAAGTGTTATTTACTCCTTCTCATAATACAAGAACCAGGGGTCGCCCAATGAAATTAATAGGCAGCAGGTTTAAAACAGACAGAAGGAAGTATTTCTTCACACAATGCACAGTCACCCTGTGGACTCGTTGCCAAAAAGCCCAATTCAAAAAAGAATTAGATAAGTTCATGGAGGATAGGTCCATCGATGGCTATTAGCCAGGATGGTCAGGGATCATGAGTGGCAGGTGACCTGCCAACTCAGGGAGGCTACCCCCACCCCCAGCAGGCCTCACCCCTCCTGTCTGAGGCCCCGCCCCTCTCATCTACCTTCTCCCACTGGAGCCCAGAGCCCCCCTTCCCTGTGGCCGCCAGCCCCTAAGCATGGGGTGGGTGGGCTGTGGACCCCCAAGCCTCAGGCATGCGGGCGGCCCCCCCAGCCCCCAAGTGCCAGGTGGGCGGCACGCAGCCCCCCCCCAAGTGGGCAGGTGGGCGGCACATGGTTCCCAGCCCCAGCGTCCCCAGGCTCCTCCGAGCACAGGGCAGGCAGCCCACCCTCCAAGCGCTGCGTGGTGTGCCCCAGAGCCCAAGGGCCCCCCAGCACTGGGCAGCCCCAGCCACCCCAAGTCCCAGCCGCAGGCCAGCCCTAGCCCCATCCTCAGCCCCATCCCACTTCCCTGAAGAGGAGCAGCCAGCCTGCCTGGGCTGGGGCCAAGGGGGAAAGGAAAGCAGGAGGGAGCCTTTCAGGCAGAGTGTGGACAGGGCCCTGCCCGGGCTGTTTGGGGAGGCGCAGCCTACAATACATGCTGCCCATGTCAGGGATGCAACCCCATGCTCTGGGTGTCCCTAAACATTGGCTGCCAGAAGCTGGGACTGGATAACAGGGGATGGATCACTCAATAATTGTCCTGTTCTGCTCATTTCCTCTGAAGCATCTGGCAGCAGACAGGCGACTGGGCCAAATGTTCTGTCCCCAAACCCTTCTGAGTCTGTGCTATTGTCGGGGCATTTGTGGTTAGTGACACTGGCTCAGCTGGAGTGGGAGTCCCTTCTTATCCAGACTGTAAAGGGAAAGACAGGCAAAAGTGGAGAGATCAGGTAAGGGAAGGGACCTAGCCCGCTGTCTTCCAGGATCGGGGGAGGAGAGTGGAGAGACTGCCCCCAGGAAGAAATGGAAGGTAAACGGCCGGGAGGAATGGGGTTGCGAGCGGATTTGGGCAGATTTCAGCTCGCGCTTGGTTTGGGGAGGGCCGTCTACTGACGCATCTGTGCTTGCTGCTGCGAGGTGGGGGTGGAGAGGGATTAAGTGGTGCGCGGAGCAGGTGAGTTGCCCTCCGGGCGCCTCCTGCCATGGACCCTCCTGTAGGCGGGAGGTGGCCGGGAACCTGCAGGAGCTGACGAGGGCCTGCAGCAGGTGGGCTGCTGCCCCGCTTGTGCCTTGCAGGGGGCGCCCCCCCTCCACGTGCCGCCCGCAGCAGGTGAGCGGCGGGCGGGAGGTGGCGCCCGGGATCAGGTGAGCGGCTGACCGGCTGCCGCCGCCCGGGGCGCCAGGCTAACCGCGGGCTTTGCTCCGCCCCGCCGGCGCAGCTGGCGGCGCTCGGGGCGCTCCCGGGGCGCAGCCCTGTCCTGTGCGCGGCGGGCTGTCGGTCGGGCTGTGCAATCACATGGTGCGCTAAGAATGCTCCAAAGATGGCGGTAGCGGCAGCCGGAGCCGGCGGCGGCCGGGCGCAGCAGCGGAGCGGCTGGCTGGAAGTCCTGGTGCGGGACCGCTGGCACAAAGTCCTGGCCAACTTGGCCGAGGATGCCCTGGTGCTGAGCTGCGAGGAGCGCGCCGACGGCGCAGCCCACAACGGCGTCGGGGCCAGCGGCAACGGGGCGCCCTGCCGAGGGGCTGCCGCTGGCCGCGGGAGCCAGCCGGGCGCCGCTGGCAACCCCGGCGGGGCGGCCGAGCCCGCGGGCAGCGGCGGCAGCCCCAAGGCGGGGGGTGGCCCCGGGGTGCGCACCGCCTTCACCGAGCTCCCCGAGCAAGTGCCCGACGCCATCTCCAACAAGAAGCGGTGCGTGAAGGTGCAGAAGCAGGAGCTGGGCGGGCTGGGCATCAGCATCAAGGGCGGCAAGGAGAACAAGATGCCCATCCTCATCAGCAAGATCTTCAAGGGGCTGGCGGCCGACCAGACCCAGGCCCTCTACGTGGGCGATGCCATCCTGGCCGTGAACGGGACGGACCTGCGGGACGCCACCCACGACGAGGCGGTGCAGGCGCTCAAGCGGGCCGGCAAGGAGGTGCTGCTGGAAGGTAAGGGGTTAAAATGGGCCCGGCAGCTTCCCCCACCCCCCTTTCCCCAGCCGCGCACACGCGCCCTTTCTGCAAGGGGAGGCCAGGGTCGCCCAGCGGGGCAGGTAGGGGATGATCGGGAGGGGAAAGACACCGTGACTCCGGTATGCCCCAGCCACTTTCCCTGCACCCGTGAGAGAGACTCGCGGATCAGGGCTTTGCTGGTGCCTAGGGGACAGCGGTAGGTAAGGGGTGACGGAGCCTGCAAAGCTGGGCACTTTTGCTACCTGTTCTCAGGCGTGTTTATGGCGGGGGAGGGACCTGTCCTCACCGGCGCGCTCAGATCACGAACTCCAGGGCTGTGCTAGTCTGTGACTGGAAAGTAAAGAGTTAATTTGTGTAAAGCAGCGCTGAGATCCCCAGGCGCGCAGCTCAGGACTTTGCAACTCGGTATAAGGAAAGCAGATCGGATCGTACGCTAGCAGAGAGGTTCCAGTCTATGGCTAGGGAACGTTAGGAGTTAATTTGATTTAAGGAACTCCAGGAACCCCAGCTGCAAAGCTGCCGGCTTTGCAAGTTTCTCTGCGTGCACGTTTAAAAAAAAAAAAAGAAGACAAAAAAAAAAAAAAAAGACAGAGAGAGTAGGAAAGCCTCACCAGCCAGATCAGAACACAAACTACACTACAGTGCAAACCCGAGCAGGATATAAAGCAACTGCATGTCTCTGGCCACACAGCTGAAGGATTTGAAACTCTCCAACACTGGGGGAAAGAAGTGTGACAAAACTCCCTGAACCACTGAGATCACACACACATTGACTGGGTTAAGTGAAAAGTATCTCGAGGATCCCCAGCCTGGGGCTTTGCAGCCCTTCTTTCTGCAAGGAGAAGTGGTTAGGAAAACCTTCCTAAACAGCTGAGATAACACATGACAGGGTGAAGGGGGGGAAGCAGACCTCAGATCCACAAGGCGGAGAGTTTGACTACTACTTTCGCTCTGCAAAAGGGGAGAGAAACAAGCAGATCAGATCACACAGAGCTATGCCAACCTGTGTCTTGTGATTTGAAATTATTGAAATTTACCCCTCCCCCAGTTCGTAGCAAGGGGGAAAGGGAACAAATCTGACCGAAATTGGCAAATATCTCATTGAAACATTTGCAGGGGAAAAAAAGAGACTTGATTCCCAAGCAGCAGTGAGATGATCTTTTAGAAGCCACCTTAAAAACTGAATGCAAAAGAAGTGAATCTCACTCTAAATGAGTTAGTTCTGGCACAGACGATATAAAAGACCAAAAAAGAAGGCAAGTGGGGCTGGGGGAAGAGAGACAAAAACAAGAGAGAGGATAAGTTAAAGACCAGAAAAAAAGTTCCATAGATCTCCCCTCTCAAACAAGCCTTGAGTTGAAAGCTTTTTTTTTTTTTTTTTTTAAATCTTTTATAAGTGTCTTTTCCTTGAGGGATAATTTAGTTGCTAGACCTGCGAAAAGGTTCAGCAGAAAGAAACTAGTGTGTGTTAAAAAGAAAATGCCCTTGGTGTGTATTTGATAAAGTGCTTGTTTGTTTGTACATAAGTTCATTTAACCAGCGGTTCTTGACCTTAGAGTCATTAGCATTTGTGGAGTGAGGTGGTGAACCTGCTGCCATTCCATGTCTTCTATCTTAGTTTGAAACGGATTTCCTCAGTCATTTGCAACCTGTCCTCCCTCTGGTTCTACTAAACAACAGTACGATACCTGATGTGCCTCTCTTGAGTCACTGAAGAAGTGTAACGCCTCTTGGAGGAGCTGTGGGAACCGGTGCTATGGATTATGGGGTGCATTTGAGGATCAGTTGTAAATAGCTGAATATGGGTTTATGGTATGGAAAGGGGATGAGAATCCTTGGTTTAAAACCACATAGAGTCTGTGGTTAGGTAAAAGACAAGGAAGAAAATTACATCTGACTCTGGCTGTGAAAGTGAGGAACTGATCAATGTTGCATCTTATAACAACGGGACCACATCGCCCAGAAGTAATTGGGTACTTGTTTGTCAGGGTGTTCTTATCTAATTGCCCATTTTCTTCACCCAGCAGTGAAATAGTTCATGAAGGTCTACTAGGTCAGAGAGCAGAAAGGGAGAGGTTACTGAGGCCAAATTCCATCTTTGGTAAGAGGTTACCTATGTATGGACAGAATCTGACCTTTGGTGTTGTCTAATTATTAACATAGCAAATACTGCATAATTTTCTTAACTGTTTTCCCCTATGCATAATACACAAAACTGGACATGCAGAAGCTGTGCGACACTTATAAAAGAGTGAATGTTGTTCCCTATAGGAGCAAAGACCAGGCAGTTTGACCAGGGATCAGTCTGCTCCTGTGCCCCTCCATCCCCCGTTTTTAAACCCTGTTGCAGCTGCTGCCTTCAGCTCTTTCCTCCTTTGAAGTGAATGCTGATGCCTTATTTCTGCAATAGAGTAGTACTCATTATTCAGTGGTATATTTTAATAGTCACTCCAATGGATGACTGATGCTGAAATACTTACATTGGGCCAGGTCCACTGGAGAAGCTGAAATCAGAATCTACCATAGTGTCTCCCAGAACCTGCTATTCAGTTGACAGGGAATCTACGAAGGAAAGGCTGCTTAAAACAAGAGAGCTAGTTTCCCACTTTGCAGATCACTCTTCAGTGATGCCATTTAAAACAGTCCTTTTATGGCTGAACAAAGGAAGTTCAAAGGTTCTTTAAACTTTTTGTTTTTTAAAGAGGCTGACACAGCTGGACTGTTCCTGCTTGCCTATTGCAGTCGATGGGGGTTTTGCTGTTGCCTGCGGTGGGAACAAGCTTATGCCCCTATATGATTTACTTACAGTGCCCTAGCCTTAGCCTCCTAGAGAGCTCTGTATTAAAAACCATGAGCTTTGCAGGAAAAAACACACAGGTGTGCAAGAGACAATCCTCCAGGAATTCTCCCCCATTAAAAACAATTGGCAGGGCAGAGGAACATTGCCAGCTGCTATGCTAACACATTAGTTCTTGTGTCATGATACGTTATGCTTATATTGTTGGGGGAAATAATGGAATTTACTCATGCCTGTTGGGCAACAACATCTGAAGGGGCAAGTTCAGTGCAATGGAGTTATAAGGGCCTGATCCTGAAAGATGCTGGCTGTGTTCTGTTCCCAATTTAAGTGGGTGAGGCTTGAAGGCACTCAGCACCTCACAGTAGTGGGGCCCTCATTTTGTATGGTATCCTCCATAGAAACACTATGCCAAAATGCTTGACTAGCTAAATGATGTATTGACAAAGTGAGAGTCAAATTGTGGCACATGCCAACACAGAGGGCTCAGGCAATGGAAGGCACCCCCTTATCCCCCGTGCTTGCCACTTGCACTGCAGGTACTAACATGAGAGAGAGCTGCATATATGGGGCGAGCTGCTGCTTCCCCTCCTACGTGGGTGGGTGTGGGGAATGGGGGTGCAATAGGGATGAGCCTTAGCTCTAACCCCTTCTCCCCAATTGCATCAGCCAATGTATTGGAGCTGGTGCAAGGGGATGTAATCTGCACCAGTATAGGGATAGCTCAGCTTATTTCTGCTCCTTGGGCAACAGAACGATGCCCTGCGCCTTGCTATGGGCTTGTGGCACACCCACAATCTCTAACCCCTTTAACATGAAAGCAAAGCAAGACCAGTTTAGAGTGTATATTTCGAGAAAGACGTTTGTGTAACCTGCTGATCAGCATGTGCTGTGTCCCCCTCAGTGCCTGATCCCCAGAGGATGAGTCTGTTACAGAAATTTGAAAACAGAAAGTAATTGAGGCAGCGAGGATGCTGTTTCGGGACTTTAGGTGGAAGGGGCTCACACCCAGTTGCTTTAAAGAAGCTTGGAAAAAGGAAGGGGAGCTGTCCCTGAAGGAGGGGGGAGAACTGTAGGGAATGCTGCCAGGTAGAAGAGGGACAGCTCCCCTGTCATCTTCCCTGAGGAGGGGGAGATGTGCTTCCTTCCGAGCCCCCTTACTTTAGTCCCTGCTTAGACCCACAACAGGAAAATCATGTGATGGGGGAAGGGAGCAGGCTGGTGAGCAGAGGGAGTGGGGATAGCACTGGAGCTGAGGTTGGATTGTCATCCTCCAATTTGTGTTTAACCATATATGCACTTAGCTGCTGTTTAGATGGGAGACGAGAATATCTCTTTATAAAATGTGAACTGTTTACCTATGGGCCTGGAATGCTGCCCAAATTACACTAATAGCTACTGCTTAAAAAATGTGTGTGTATAATTTATATTTTCCCTCCAGTTCTATTAAATTTGGTCCCCTTACAGCAGACACCACAGAAAACCTAGTGATCTCCGAGATTGTGCAATGCGACGTACTTATATTCAAGTAGATAGATACCTTGTTTTTTGAATCACAAGAGTATTAAAAAGCATCAAAGAGTGATCGCTACATCATGGCACTTTCTGTAGGTACTAACAGGCCAAACAGATTGTGTTGTACAGATTCCCTTTTTATGTTCCTACAATAAAGTTAAAAAACAAAACATAATTTGTGCTGGTTTCAGGCAGGATTGCCTCTGCCCGCTAATTCACTGGTCTAAGGTAGAGGAAAATAATCTAACCAATGTATCTGTTTATGTCAGAAGGATTCGGATACACCTCTGAACCATATCACTTTCTAACATGCTGATATGGAGATGGACATGATGGAGGTGAGCAAGCAGCAGAGCATTAAACACAGAATGGATCTTCATAGGGGTTCTTAAAGTTTGTATGTATTTCACTCAGCATTTTTTGTGATTCTCAATTAGACTAGAATAATAGTCATATAGGAGCAATTTTCTGCTCATTAGAGTAAATGGAAGCATATTGTTGCTCTGCACTATGATACGGTGTAATATTTCCCCAGCGGTATTTATATACAGTACTTCTAGGAGTTGAAAATACTGACATCATGTACATTTAAAGTGTGAACTAAAGCAACGTGTGAAAAACAACTACTATAATAAATTTCCCTTTTCTTAATCTTCTCTTGAAAAAGAAAAATAATTCAACCCTTATAAAACAGCAGTCTACTTCACATAAAGCAAAATGGCCAAAGGCTACTTGTTGGCTACTGAAAAACTGTTCTCACTTACCTATGTTGCCATGTGTTTCCTACAGCAGTGCCCTGGCAACAAGTTACTTTTAGGGGATCACAAAAGACATTACTTGTGAAACAATGCCCATCTCCTGCAAGAATGTGAAAATAGTAAGAGAGATATAGGGCACAAAATATGTCCTTGCTGACCTATATATTACACTGTAGCCACTAACTAAATCTATGTATGCTTTGGCCCCGGGAACGTAGAGCTAAAATTGAGATTGCTACTCACATGTATTATTCCTCACTGATAAACCTACTCCTTATACCTACAGCAAATATGTAAAATAGTCTAATCACTTCCTTTTATACCAGCAAATATCTAATTGAACAAATGCCTCTGTTATCATCTAGAAGCTGGATCGTGCTTAATGGGTGTCCTCGATATCTTTTAAACACCTTTATTTGAATATCAAATCACAAGGTAAAGAAGAAAGTTATATAATCTTAGTCTCAGTTACACCACTTCCAAGGACTGTGCGATAATCTGAGTCCTGATAATTACGTTTGACTGAAAATTATGGTAAAGGTTTTGAAGCTTAGTTTTGAATTGAGAGGGAACACTTTAATCTAATCAATGATGATCTATAAAGGGGGTTGATTCTGAAGAAATGGGTCCTGGATAGATATAGAGGGTGAGAAACTAGGGCTGTAGCCTGTTAAGTTTTAGTCTCTGGAAAGCGTGATATACTTTTGGTTTATTTATAACCATAACCATTTCTGTTTCCATTATTCTTACTCATCACTCACTTGAATCTGTGAATCTTTGCTCTTTGTTAATGGATTTATATTTGTTTTCACCATAGATTACAGTGCTGTGTGACGGGATGGATCACTTGATGATTACCTGTTCTGTTCATTCCCTCTGGGGAGCCTGGTGTTGGCCGCTGTCGGAGGACAGGATGCTGGGCTGGATAGACCTTTGGTCTGGCCCAGTGTGGCTGTTCTTATGTTATAAAGGACCTGATCCTGAGGAGTAACCTTCCAGCTGTGTGTACACTGTCTGTTTGGGGACAGCTTACCTGCTAATTAGTGTGAATGTCGAGTGACGAGTTGGACACTACAGGGAGATGCTTCTGGGTAGTTCAGGGACTAGGGTACACAAAGTATTAACTTGCAAGGCAAAATAAAGGTTGGCAGGATATTGAGAAGTTTGCTGTGGGGGCAGGGAACTGATACACAGTTTAGCACCAACATGTCTCTTGTGCTGAGCCAGGAGGTAACATGGTGGCCTTTGGTTGTGGATGCCCTGAGGAAGTGTCACAAGTAGATAAAGAAGATTGGTAGATGTAATTTATTTGGACATTTAAAAAACTTTTCACCAGAGGGTATTAAGGAAACTCTGTAGTCATGCAGGGAGAGAGAAGGTGTTGTCATGGATTGGAAACTGGCTAAGAGACACAACAAAGAGTGAGGGACCAATAATCAGTTCTCAGCAGTGCCCCAAAGTTCTGTACTGAGTGGGGAAGTGGTCTACAGTTCTGTCCAAGGGCTGGTATCTAATCTGTTTACCAGAGAGCAGGAAATGGGATGAACAGTGCATATGAAAAAATTCCAGAGACAAAATTATTCAGGGCTGGAGAGGCTTTCGAGTAACTCAGAAGGAACACACAGCCAGGTCATGTCAGCTGCGAGAATCTGTTGGCAGGATTAATGGCTGCTGCCCTTTGCACAGCTCCTCCCTGCCCCTCACCCAGCATTTGGGGCTGTGGATCACGCTGTGTGTTGGGCCCTGAGTCATATACCTACTGCTCCCCATCCGTTTCACAGTCTTGTGTAGGTGCCTTCTGCAGAGCACTGTTCCTTGGCAACTCAGAGTGCCTCTGCATGGGTCTCTGTGGCTTGGCCTCCATGCCTAGCGGAAAGGTGATATTTCCACTGCATTTTGTGCCTTGTGTGCCTGTGAAGAGGGGAGTTTATTGGAATGAGGGTGCCCAGCATCTTGCAGGATCACGGAGCATAGCAGCACAATATAATAAATTGGGACACAAAGTAACTTCTCCAACAGCACCTGCAGGGGGAATTGAGTAATTACTGAGTTGAAGTTGGTCAACTACATTCTGATTACTTCAAGTTTAAATCTGGCCAAAACAGAAGTGTTAGCAAGCTTGTCTACAAGGAGGTATAACTTTTTTCATTTAAACATTGATGCATATCACCTATAATCCAATGCATCAAATGGAACAACAAAACTGCCAGAAATATCAGCATAAAGGTATCAAGGATGGCATCAACTCATCAATCATCTGGGATTGTCCATGTGAGTGACTATATGTATTTTATGAGGTTTGTTTTGCTATGGAGTTTTAGCTGTGAAGTCTATTCTCCCTTATCTCGTAGAATGCAATTAAGCATATACTTTGTGAACAGGTCCCTCAGGTTTGCTTTGCACACAGAGTTCGGATTGATGTTCTGTTCGTTACATTGCTGTATTCTTTTCAAAGTTAATGAAATCAAGAAGCCTAATTTTTGGCTAACTGTCTGGCAAGCTAGATTTACTAGCCGCTGCTGTACACTTTCATTTTGGTCTGTTTAATTATTCTGTCTACAATTCCAAGTACTGAAAGGGTTAAGTAATCTCTAAATTTGTACTTAGATAGGGCACTGCACCGTATGTCACATCTGAAGTCATATGTCTGTATCGTAGCACTTGAGTAAGATGTAGTTCTTAATTGTAAGGAAATGAGCCAGAACAGTAGACGGGAGAGACTGTCTCTGATTTGAAATGATTAACATACAGTATACTCCTGATTAAAATGTTATGTAGCCTTTTGCTGAGCTACTGGAGGTTACTATATTGGCAGAACTAATAAAGCCCGATCCAAAATAGGGCTTTGAATACATTTTTTATTTCCTCATGGTTTAGGGACATTTTGTGTGTTGTTTTTATTAAAGTTAAGCACAGTAATAATAATTTCAACTAAAGTCAGACCTTACTCCTGGAAACACTAATACACATGAGTAACTTTGTTCTTGTTAGTAGGTTTTTGTTCACATCAAAGGCCCCAACTAGTGTAATTAAGGTTGCTTATTGAAGAAATGCCCAATAGTAGGATTGGGTCCTAGGAGAGCAGTATTTCTCCCCTTCCACCTGCCACTTGTTTTAATTCTCCATTTTAAAGCATATTCAGTGTTTGAACATCAGAATATAAAACCTTTAGAAAAAAAAAAGTAGGGTCCAAATTTTCTGCTGGTGTAAAAGGGTTCTGTTGACTTCAGTGGAGTTTTGATTGTTTACACCAGCAAAAAATTTGACCCTACAGTTTGTGGGTCATACTCATGAGGCGGATATTTCAGTCAGACCTATGTCTCTTTTAAGAGTAATGTGACATTTAAATAAGTTTATTGCTCTGTTGTTGTTAGTGTGTTCAGTGGTACAAAAGCAATTTTCACTTTATACCATTAATGTAATGAATACTTGTGAATATTGATCAGTAGGTGAGAGAGATATTTGATGAGATTTGGTTAATTAAGATAATCAGAACTGTTTTATCTGCTAACTGACATTGGGTTTGATTCTACAAGGTTCTGAAGTTGAGGGGTCAAATTCATTGCTGGTGCAATTTTCTTCTTTTTATTGGAGTAAAAGTAAAGTGAATTTGGTATTCAAGGTATTCAGGAGGGATTTAGCATAACCCACTCTAACTATGTGGTACTTTGCCTTCCTCTTCTAGAGGCTAGGTCACACAGAGACATTTGAGTCTGCTACTGCCTCTCAGTGGATGGTCCTGGTGTTTTAGCTTGAGTAATAGGGACTCATGTTTTACATCCAGAGAGAGGTCCCAGGTTCAGTCACTGCAAAAAGTCCCTCTCCCCAGCCTGGGTGGTGTCTATTTTCTTCCACTGGCGTCAATAGCAAAAGTCTCATTGACTTCAGTGGGAGCAGGATTGAGGCCTTAAAGGGAATAACAAGAAGGTAATGGAAAATGCTGTTGCAGACCTGATTCCTCATAGTGGGCTACATCCTGTTTGCTTTATTCATGCAAAACTCCCATTGGCTTGAAACTCCGGGGGGGGGGGGGAATTTAACACCTGGACTTAATGAGTATTTTGCATGAATAAGATGAGCAAGCTTTGTTTTCAACACTGCTGCTACTTGAACTAATTGAGTTTTATTCGTTCATTCCCCCCCTAATCTGAGGGGGGTTGTGTAAAGTTTTAACTTGCTGTGCCTTTCCAAAGAACGTTTTATCCTCTCTAAATGTCCACTGCTCTTACCTCATTCGTACCAGCTAATCTTACACAATTACTGATTTGCCTGGTATGTGTGACATTTATCCAGGATGCATAGTGGTGGTGGTGGGGTCCTCCTCAGAACCAGTAACAGAAGAGCACATTCCTGGAGGATATGTATATAATAGGCAACTTAAAACTTATTTCCGTGGTGAACCTTATTTCAGTGTTGAGGGCAGTGCTGGCCCATTTTTCACTCCTACCCCAGCAGAGTAGTGATTTCTGTGTATTCTGCCACTAGAGGTCTCATCCAGGGTCTATAGCAGCAGCATTCAGCTGACTTTAACTCTCTGAAAACAAACATGTCTTCCTAACTGTATTTACATGAGTAGAACTAGAAAGGGTATCGACTGAAAACCAGAATGAACTGGTTAATTGTATACTCCTCATGAAGCATCCAGACGTAATTACTGCAGTTTGCGAAAGTTAAGTTCATGTAGCACATTTCTAAACAGTAGAGTCTGGATATTGCCCAAGTAAATGGCCTGACAAAATGTTAACACAACTCCAGTTCTTTAAACAACTGAAGTAGTGTTGAGCATGCTGTCAGGAGAGAGAGCAAAACAACATAAAGCTTGCCTACAAAACTTCTGCTGGTATTATAGAGGCTGCTGCTAATCCATTGTTTCTGCCATGCAGTCTCTAGCCACTTTCAGGGCCACTTCCTCATCCTGGCTAGAGAAGAGCCTGCATTGTAAGTCCAGTTTCCTGTGTTAGAAACTGAATGGCAAGTACTGAAGGTCACCAAGAACTTCAGTCTTCTAGCTCTGGAGAGAGGTGTCCAGCCAAAAAAAGCATTGGAAAAATACAGGATCCTCATGTGGTAAAAATGCTAGTGAAAGCAATTACGTTAAAATCTGTTCACAATCCATTCACAAGTAGCTGTCTGGGTAAGTAAATTGTGCCCATATGTTTCATGGGGGTAGGCCATAAAGGAAACATATAAGGAACAAATTATTGATGTTTCCACTTCACATACAATAAAATCAACCTTCAAAGACCCGATTAAGGAAAGGCTATAAATACAGATTCTAAAAAGATCATTTACAAAGATTCCTAAAACTCAAAAATGGTTCAAAGTCCGTTACATTTTCCTTTCACCACCTGTTATACTTGTAGTTTAAAAAAGGTGTAGAATGGACTGTCAAAATAGCAGAATTAATCCGTAAAGCCTAGATGAAATAAATACGGGGCCTGAACCCATATGGCAATCCTCATCCCACCAAAACAGAGCAAACTCCTGCTGAGATTTGCTTGTGTGAGGAACACTGGATCAGGGCCATTGTAGGTTAATTGAAATGTCTGGTTTTGCTATTTAAAACCTGCAAGATCATCATATTTTCATGAGAACATAGTTTTACATACTAATAGGACTTGTCAGAAACCCCACATTTTTCTAGTAAAAAGGTTTCTGGAAAAAATAAATACCACTTTGAAATGTTTTGACTGGGAAAAATTCCACGGTTTCCATGGGATTTTTATTTCATTTTGATTTGAAATGACATTTCTATTTTTTTTAATGTGGATTAGTTTCAAAATGTCAATTCAAAATAAAAAGATTTATTTTGAATTTTCTGATCAGAAAATCAAAACATTTTCTTAATTGACATTTTCCTTGTGGAAAAGTTGATAAAGTGACATTTTCAAATGGGAAAACTATTTGGCCAGTAGATGTTGGACATCTCTACACAGTAGTTCTGAAATAACGAGTATCATAATTATGTAGTTCATTATATACCCAAGCATCTGTATTTTTATAACTTTCCAACAAAGCTTTTGGACATGTTATCCCTCTTAACTGGTTTCTGTTCTGTTCCCTATTACATATACCTTCATGCATTTTATGGTGCTGTGGTGTGGTATTGGGGTTGTATTGTCCTGAGCTGAGATGGCTGCATTACTAATGAGTAGTGAAGCTGTGAGTGACATACTACGAAATAAGAAAAGGAGTACTTGTGGCACCTTAGAGACTAACCAATTTATTTGAGCATGAGCTTTCGTGAGCTACAGCTCACTTCATCACGAAAGCTTATGCTCAAATAAATTGGTTAGTCTCTAAGATGCCACAAGTACTCCTTTTCTTTTTGCGAATACAGACTAACATGGCTGTTACTCTGAAACCTGTCATACTACGAAATGTGAGTTCTCATAAAATCTTTATACTTTGCCACAGTGTGTCCCTCATGTGTTTGCCTGTTTTACAGGAAACTGTTTTACAAATCTATGATGAAAATTTTAATTTTTCAAATTGGTATTTTTCAGATACTCTTACCTGTAAGATGGTAAGTTTCCTTAATACCAGGATATTCATAGCAAAGACCTGAAGAAAGAGAGAAATTTTAAATAAATTTCTGAAGCCTCTAAAAATTGCCAAGTACCTTTTCTATGCACAACTTTTCAACTACTCCTTGTTACAGCTGCAACTTCAGTTCTGCTTCACCTGGAGTCATAACACCTTTAACTTTTGTTTTATTAAAGACTTACATGTAGAGGTATCTATTCTAGCTAATTAGGGAGAAGGGTTCACAGACTTACAGAAGATGAGCTTCTTGTGGAGGGACTTGAGGCAATAGTACTTCATTCTTTTCTTCCCTCTTTCTCTGTTCATCAACGCACAAATTTAGTAGGGTGAAAAACACACATGTATATATATTGTGTGTTAAGTGGAGTTTACGGAGGTGAAGGAAGATTTGATGTGGTTATATCCTGACTTTATTAGTCTATTGTTCATGTGACCCTGATTCTGTGATGAACTCTATATGGGTAAACCCCACTTCCTGATGGAGCCTGACTGACTTCCTCAGGACTGTATGAGCACAAGGATCTACTTGCGCAAAGCTTATTGCAGGATCGTGTCCTAGGGGAGCAAGCTGCCTTCCAGTTTCTGTATCCTCTGGTAGTAAAGCTATTCTACCTCCTATTGAAGAGAGAGTTTCTGCTTTCCAGAATTTTTTTTAACAAGAAAATAGATAATAGAATAGACATGACGCCAGTTCAGCCTCTGAGCTCATTTCTGTGCTGGTCATTGATAGTTCTTTAAACACTAGTTACTTCTTAACCTAATGTTCAGTGTTAACCAAGAGAGTGAATTATTCATACAATCAGTTATGGGTTGGAATTTGGGTCTATGACCGGCACCACAGAGTCAGGGCTATGGCCCCAGCTTTGGAACAGTCTCTAAGAGGGACTCCTCCAGTGTACTAGACCCCTTAGGGGTTTCACTGTTCCTCCAGGCTCAGCCACCTGGCTTCACCGCCTCTCTAGACTGGACTTCTGGGTCTGTGGTGCTGCTGCTTCAAACTATGAAACTCCATTCAGCAAGTCCAGCTGAGACAGACCCCTGATGAGATTTGTATCCTTTTTAGGGATCAAGGCACCTCTCCAAGCATTTGCAGTTACACTCACACTGTGTTGTCAGAACAGTAGGGTTTATTAGTTATCTGGAACACAGCAAAGGAAGTCCTTAGGTTAGCATAGAGGAATGAAGGTTAAAGCGTAGTCCTCTCTGGTTTGCTCAGAGCCCAGCCAAGCTGTAGTGAACCCCATAGTTCAAGCTCCATCTCCCTCCCTCCATCTGACCTTCTTTGTCAGACTCCCAGGTGTGCCTGCCTGCTTCCTGCAGCCCACACTCAACCCCCACCTCTCCAGTTCTTTGTTCCAGAGATGGGAGGGGTGGGGCAATCTATGGTCATAGTTTTCTAGGTGTCAATGACCAGGCAGTTGGATCTGTCATTATATTCTCTTGATATGGGACAGGGAGGTGAGGCACCATTCACACCTATCTCTTAACTTGTCCCAATCGTCCTTTTCCATCCACTAGGTCAGAGGTTCTCAACCTTTTTCTTTCTGAGGCCCCCCCACAACTTGCTATTAAAAACTCCAGGGCCCAGTAGGGGAAGGGTGGGTGGGGATTCAGGCATAGGTGTAGTTTGACTTCTGTTGTGGGTGGACAGGGGTCAGCGGGGCTTGAGCCAGCTCCGCATGGCGGAGTCCATGGAGGGAGCACCACCTCCACCTCTGACTCACCTCAACAGGCCACCTGCCTTTCTGGGTTGGGTTGGGGGAGGGGTGGCAAAGTTGGGGGGCTCAGCTCAAAAAGTTTGAAAACAGCACAGGGGCAGGGAGAAGGGTGGCTCGGGGCTGTGTGCAGGCGGGGTAGCTCAGGGTGTAGGGAGAAGGGTAGCTAGGGGCTTTATTTAGGCACAGGGGTAGCTCCGTGCAGGGAGGGCGGTAGCTAGGGGCTGTATGTGGGCAGACGGGTAGCTCAGGGTGCAGAGAGAGGAGTAGCTAGGGGCTGTATGCAGGCAGGGGGGTAGCTCAAGGTGTAGGGAGGGGGTAGCTCTGTGCAGGGATGGGGGTAGCTAGTGGCTGTGTGTGTCTGGAGGGCTCTCCTGTGATCCCTGTTCCCCGAGGGCTCTGCCAGCCATGGAGCTGGGTCTCCCTTCCCAGGCAGCTCTTACTAGCTGTGTGAGCAAAGGGTCTGGGAGCTGAGGGGCAGCTTCAACCCCCTGCACCAGCAGGAGACGAGGGAACGCCGTGGCTGCCTGCTCCATGGCACCAGCCAGAGCAGCAGCTGTTCCATGCTGCCCGACTCTGGCTTCCTGCCTCTGACCTGGCCAGGGGGTGGGGAGAGAAGGAGCTGTGTGTGTGGGGAGGGGGGGGCGGAGGTGGAGCTGCCCCAGGACTGCCCTTCCTTTGCACTGTAGTTTTGGGAGGAGGAAACACCCTCGTGACCCCCGACTCTGCCCATGGGCTCAAGGCTTCTGCCCCACTGGGGCTCAGGGCTCTGGAATTCAGCCCGGCTGCTTCCAGCTTCAACTTGGGGGGGGGTGCAGGGGTTTGGGGCTTCAACCCTGTGGCTCCTGGCTTCAGCCCTGCAGGAGGTGCTGGGGCTTGGGCTCTGGGTTTTAATTGCGGGGCCCTGTGGCCCCCCTGAAAGTGTTCGCGGACCCCCTGTTGAGAACCGCTGCACTAGGTAACTGCAGCATACACAGGGGAACTGAAGCACACATAGGCTTCATAAAAATATTACAAAATATTCCCACTTTGTCACGGTAACTTTATAAAGCAAAGTGATTTGACTTGCACTGAAATCCTAGACTCCAGATATAGTTATTAATGATGGGAAAATCTCAGAAGGGATAGAGTCCAGATTCAGATGAGTAGCAAAAACGTTGGATGCTTCTTGTATGTGATACGGCAGGAAATGCTCCTTCAAAGGTAGGCAACCTATGGCATGTGTGCCAAAGGCGGCACGCGAGCGGATTTTCAGCGGCACTCACACTGCCCGGGTCCTGGCCACCGGTCTGGGGGGCTCTGCATTTTAATTTAATTTGAAATGAAGCTTCTTAAACATTTTAAAAACCTTATTCACTTTACATACAGCAATAGTTTAGTTATATATTATAGACTTATAGAAAGAGACCTTCTAAAAACATTAAAATGTATTACTGGCACGCGAAACCTTAAATCAGAGTGAATAAATGAAGACTTGGCACACCACTTCTGAAAGGTTGCCGACCCCTGTGCTACATGAACAGGTTTCCAAGCAGCATTTCATCACTTTCTTCTTCTGGCCCAGAAGAAGCACTGGAACAGTAGAGAGACACAAAAATAAAATATTATATTGGGGATGGGGAGAAATAGCCACAGGAGTTTGTTTGTTTTGGTTGTCTGTTTTGTTTCATATTTTTTTTTTTTTTTGAAACACCAAAAATTTTAGTTTCTGGTTTGGTTTGGTTTTGGGGAGTCATATTTTCTCCAAATAGTCATGGCTAGCAGAAATTCATGTTCCCTGTATAGCAGTAGATATACTAGATTCCCATGTGCTCTCCCTAGGATACAATCAGGAGAAATTGTGGACAGTTCTGCAAAAAAAATTCTGGTTTTCCGATCAGGCCAACTTTAGTGTCTTCTGGAGGGTTTCAGAGTAGCAGCCATGTTAGTCTGTATTCGCAAAAAGAAAAGGAGTATACTAGTGGCACCTTAGAGACTAACCAATTTATTTGAGCATAAGCTTTCGTGAGCTACAGCTCACTCCGATGAAGTGAGCTGTAGCTCACGAAAGCTTATGCTCAAATAAATTGGTTAGTCTCTAAGGTGTCACTAGTACTCCTTTTCTTTCTGGCGGGTTGTACTTCAAGATGTAAGATTACAGGGCAGACAATACATACCGTTCTAGAAGCCCCTTCACTGTGGAGATTGCATTTGACTCATCTCTGGTTTCCAGTGAACTGCAAACTTGCTGCTATGTGACTGTCACAAACATAAGTCAGTCTGCCTTTCTGTGTATTGATTATAACATTCGGTAATGTTAAAAACAGCCAGACGCTTCTCAGGCTGATTATCAAAATAGTCTTGTACAAGAAACTGCATTTACAGCTAAATAAACAATTGCATGAGTGAAGTGTTAAACTTGATGATTTCCTCCTGTTAAATGCTTTGTACACCTTCCTGGAACTGCACAGACATTCACTAGCGTTGAGTGGTATCCTAAGACAGGGAGAGCTCTCGTCGTTTGGTGATGTCCTTTTGGCTAAATGCCAGAGTTGACATGCTTCTTTATCTTGTTTCTTTTAGAGTTGCAATGCTGCCACCTACAATTAAAAGAGGGATTTAACCATAAAGTAGAGAATTAAAATATGTTTAATTTTAACATATATATAATCACTGTTTATCGTAAACCCCTATGCTGCTAGTACAGCTGAAGTCTGTTTCTTTGCCTAGTCCCTGGTCTTGCAAAACACTTACACACTTGAGTAACTTTACGCACCCTGAGTAGACTCATATATTTCAGTGGAATTTATTACGTGTGTAGAGTTACTCACGTGGGGAAGTGTTTGCGGGATCAGGCCCAGATTTTGTTTTTCCTCTGTGTGCACATGAGTTCATTCAACTGTCTAAAATGTCTCACTTTTGGAGAAACCGATGGTGAATAATACTCTAACAAGCCCAAGGTGAGAATAAAAAGTATTAAGCTTTTTCATTAACATTCCTGCTCACTTCTTTCCCTTTCCATCCAAGTATACCAAAACCAAACGAGCAAATAAAAGGTATGTGCCAGTGGAAAAGTAACATCAGAAAACAAAATGTAGAAATTTCAAACTTGTTTCAAAACAAGAGCAGTATTGCAGAATGTACGAATTTAGACTCAGATCCTACAAACTTATGCATATGAGTTTCCCCACAGTATCCAATTGGATTACGTATGTTTGATGAAGGGGGTCTAATGGTTAAAAATCTGTTATGTCATTACAATTATTTTGAAAAATGTGAGATCAGCTATATTTTAACTCTGTCAGTATAAAATTTGTGATCCAGAGCTGCCCAGAAGAACAAGTCTGAAACAAAATGGCTTTGTTTGTACAGTACACAAACAGAATTATGCTACTGGCCTTCTTTCATGGGAAATGGGAAAAATGGATTTTAAACCGAAGCAGTAACATGTTTATGGTTTGCCCATCATAAAAGAGATACAAGTATCTTTTCCCTCAATCAGCTTAAAAATGCTCCTGAGTGAACTATCCACCAAGTAATTAATCTGAGTAAATGTATATTAGCCAAAGTTTAACATAAGCCATAAAATACTTCAGCTGTGTCACAAGACTGTACAGGGCACTTTAATTACTAAGATTTTGCTCTCTGATTAGAGACTCAGAATTGGTTCCCTGAATTTGATTGCTGTTTTATGGAAGACTGGCTTATAGAGCAGCAGCACTGTGTTGCCTTGCAAAGCTGCTTTTGTTTGTTCCAAACTTTTTCCTTGCACAGTTTTGCTCTTTTGCAATGATTTAGTGGAAATACCTCCTTAATGAATCCCAGGTATTGGGGTGGGGGAGCAGGAAGGTACACACCAGTGCTTCCATATGATGGGCAATGGGGTAATTCAACCTCCCTCATATACGGAAAGTAAACAAACAAATGTGAGTTGTTTGGTCTCTGTTTTGAACCTAATTCTGAAAATGGCTAGCTGGACTTTGAACTCCGGTCTGGTTTTTGTTCCACACAAGATGCTATTGTTATGCCAATGTACGAGAAGAGAATCAGGCAGACGGCACCAAGATGTTAGAGAGCTTATTCCTTCACTCTCCCACTTCCCTGGTCCTTCTCACATGAACAGAGAGCAACAATACCCGAAGTCCGAAGGTGCAAACAATTCGATGTTTATTGGGGTGAACTTCCAGCAAGCTTAAATACAAGTTCCTTTTCCTTATTTCTGAATCCCAACTTACTTCCTGTTTGCCCCTAATTTATATAGTAATATTCTTAGCTATACCTTAACCAATCATTCTACTAAAATTTAACTAACCAATCCTAACATATTGTAACATGATTATGTAACCAATTATATCCCACCACCTTAATTAGTTTACACCCAGCAAAATTAATTATACAGCAGACAGGAACAATCACAGAACCAGACAGAGATTATACAGACAAACAATAGCAAAGTGGGAACTATAATGGCAAGACAATACAGAAGTGAGGATTTCACATCCCAGCTATTGATAAGTGAGTTCTTGCCAGACAGGATGCTATCAAACTAAGTTTCCTTTTACATTTTCTAGGCACTTCCCTTTCTCTGGAGGTGATAGGAATACAATCCTGTCCTGATAGTGCCTAACAGCCCAATAGCACCTTATTTCAATGTGACTAGGTTGGAATGCGAGGATGTGACCGTTCGCTTCCCAGTTTATGGCTGCCTCTGCTGCTTAGCCAAAGGCCTTAGCCTAAGCACAGGGCCTCAGACTGTCACAGTAAGAGAAGGACCTTGCACTGGCAGACAGTGATTTTGATTCTTTCTTTTATACCTCTATAACTAGCCAAGTGATAAGAATACACCTAAATTCTTAAAGTACAGGCCTTTACAGACAGGCCTGAATATCTATATCCTAACAGTGTTCATTGTTGGATGTTCGGAAAGAGAAATAAATTTAGAAGCAACATAAGAGAAGAATATGGAGCAGGGAACGTAGCTCAGAAGTAGAAAGCCCAGTCATCCTCCCACTGCATTCAATGTCAAATCCGCTATTGATGTCAATAGGAGCAGTACTGGGCCTTTTTTTTTTTTTTTTACAGTGCTTCGAAAATGTAAAGTGCTCAGTATTTTAATTCATGTTATTCAGGGGTGCCCAGATTTGGCCCCATTAAGAGCCACATAAACCACTTGTCAGGAACCCAAGAGCAGCACATAATTTGTATAAAATGACACAGATTACAGCCACTCATATCTTTAATGATAGGGAGTTGAGGCCTGTGCTGCCAGGTTCTTTGGCAACATTTCATCTGCGTATCACACTCTGGACACCTCTGAATTACAGCATATCTCAGCTGCACTTGGGAGAAGCAGGAGGAAACCGCCTACAACTTGCTGATACTGAGAAACATTCTTCAGTGCCTTTGCATCAGGTGGAATTCCTGGAATCCTCCCCTAGCGCTGTATATCTTCAGGATTTTAGTTGGCATGTAGCAAATTGGGGACAGTATGCAAGTTGAAGCAGTCTGTAATAAAGTGTGGAATGTTTGCACTGGGGACAGTGCTTTTATTGCTCTGTGTACTAAGAGGGTACCACTGTCTGACTAAATGTTTCCTGATTGTGCCATGGACCTTCCACCCTAAGAAAACAGCACATGGCTGATAGAGTAATCAGAGTTGGTGCACACGAGCACACTTATAGCAGGATCTAGCCTCAAGGGCTTTTTTTTTTTTTTTTTTTTTAAATTGCATCACTCAACTGAAGAAGTAGTCCGATGTGAGGGGAACCTAACAATGGTTGCCCAGTAAAATAGAGAGCACTATCAAGTGTCTACTGACACTAATTAGAAAGCTGATGCTTAAGAGGCTTTGTGCTGGAGCCAAAGCCCATTATTTTCACACACACCCCCTCCCAAATTCAGGGGTTTGTTCCAAAGACTACCTTCTTCCACTGGCCTGTCATTGCAGATTGAGCTAGACTCCAGTAAACCAAGTTAAGTGAAGTTACGTGATTCATGGCCTTTAAATTTTGTTAGCTTTGCAAAAAATCCCGATTGTGATATTTTTGATATTTGTGCTTTTGAGGGAGGGGTGGTGGAAGAAAGCACTCAAGGTCCTTTGGTATTCAGGGTGTGGATGACATTCTGAGTATTCACAGTGTGGCATGGTTGTGTCCTGTTACTGGGTCTCCAGCATACATCCCATGTGCTGTAAGAATTTTGTAGCTGATTTCATGTGTAGCAGCTTATTTGGTTTTCTAATAGTTTGTTCTGTGGTGGAGTCTCAGGAGGAGGAAAAATGGCTAGCAAATAATTTTCCCACACCAAAGACTGCAGGGAAGCTCCAGGTTTTTTAGCCTGAGGTGTTTCTACTGTTTGTAGTTAATGGGTTGAAGTCAATCAATGGGACTCCTCATAGGTCCATGGTAGTGGATCTTGTAGCTGGATTGTGCATTAAAAGAGTGTGGTATCATTTCTTAATGATTAAATATTCCATTTTGTCAAACACACCAAAAATCCGTCCAAAGAAAGTATAAAATTTGGTCTTCTAAGAACAGGCATACAGCTTTTTAACAGCCCCATTATTAGGATATCTGTACTTTAATGCCCAGAAGAACATGCAGCAAGAGAGATCTAATAATATTTTGACTTTTCTGACCTCTTGAGTAACTGTGATACATGCTGTGACAAAGTTCCTGCTCTACCTTGGTGGGTCTTGAGCTTATTGGTGGATTTGCTCGCCTTGGAGCTTCACTCCTCAGCTTGGCCGTTTTTCTGAATTCACAGTCCAGGTCAACTCCTCCTGTGTCTGACCAGGAGTTAGGAGGATTTGGGGGGAACCCGGGCCCGCCCTCTACTCCGGGTTCCAGCCCAGGGCCCTGTAGACTACAGCTGTCTAGAGTGCCTCCTGGAACAGCTGTGTGACAGCTACAACTCCCTGGGCTACTTCCCCATGGCCTCCTCCCAACACCTTCTTTATCCTCACTATAGGACCTTCCTCCTGGTGTCTGATAATGCTTGTACACCTCAGTCCTCCAACAGTCCGTGTTCTCACTCTCAGCTCCCAGTGCCTCGTGCTCCCAGCTCCTCACATGCACACCACAAACTGAAGTGAGCTCCTTTTTAAAACCCAGGTGCCCTGATTAGCCTGCCTTAATTGATTCTAGCAGCTTCTTGATTTGCTGCAGGTGTTCTAATCAGCCTGTCTTAATGGTCTCCAGAAGGTTCCTGATTGTTCTGGAACCTTCCCTGTTACCTTACCCAGGGAAAGGGGACCTACTTAGCCTGGAGCTTATATATCTGGCTTCTGTTACTTTCCTATAGCCATCTGGCCCAACCCTGTCACAATGCACATAGGCACAATGTTTAACATAAGTGCGAACTGGATTCCGCGTGAAATGAAACACTAATCTAGGTTTTGGGCTGCATTAGTAAAAAAAGTCATTTAGACCTCTTTATTAGGGGGAGTTGTTTGAGATGTAGTGTATGTTCTTAAAAGGACAATGTCAAAAACAGTCTTTAGTGCATTTTATTGAAAGAGAGGCTAACTCCTTCCTTTTTATTTTATACATTTAGGCGTTCATTTCTTTGAAAGTTTCCTCTCACTTTTACAGTATTGCCAACCCCAAGTGTTCAAACATCATTAGTCAGATTCCCCCCCTTGTTACCCTCCCCCAAGAAAAACTCATGAATTTTTTAAACCTGAATTGTGAGTTCTTTTTATTGCCTTCTGGTTTTTGAGCCTTGAGGGTTCACATTTTCAAGCTGCTCTCTGCAACCGTGAGGGCTAAAAACTATTTTTTTTTTAAGGAAAACTGAAATTCTCACATAATCACCTGACCTCAGGAGCTGGGGTTTAAAGAAAAACACCATATATTGCAAGGCTCATGATAAAATTGTGAGATGTCAGTGCTTAGCTTAGTCTAAAGGAATATTAAAATAACTATTTATGCAAAGTGTCACAGGATGTGACTGCCCTAGAGTGCCTTCTACCGGCTAAGAGTGGCGTTCCAGGCATTCCCTGCTTCATTTTCCCCTCTCAGGAACCCAGTAACTCCATTTCAGGTCCTCCTGACTCAACAGTATCCTCCTTGGGGCTGGTTTATTATAAAATCTTGTGCAAAATAAGTCCATAACAAAAATCTGAGATAAAAGATTCTTCTGGCTTTCTGGGTTTCTCTGAAGGCCTGCCCGCTGGGCCTTGTTTCCAGTCCCCTTAGGGTGTCCTCTCAGTCACTCTGTCTTGGCTTACAACAGGAGCCCCAGCCTGCTCCTGGAGCTGTGTAATTCAGGTAATTATTGTCCTTTTTAAATCAGCAGGAGCCCCAGCTCTCCTCCGGGAGCAGGGTTGTAATTTAGCTTGCTGTACAGTCTTAGCCAACTACTACCTCAGTTGGGCCCACTTAATCCTCAGGATCAGAGGGTTTGGCAGCCTGCTTCTGTCTACTCTGCTATGAGAGAGGAGACAGAATTTATGCTGGTCTCCTTCTCAGCTCATTCCTGATTGGTTGGGGGAGAGGAGAGCCTGGCCCCACCCCCTTGGCAAGGCGGCACCTGCGCCTTTAAAGAAACAGTAACAGAATTTTCTCCCACACACCATTCATTCCTGGAGCCATTTCCTTTCCATCCATATCCCCCTTAGGTCTTTAAGAGTTTGAAAGGTCCTATGTAAAGGCCATGCCACGTGGCAGGATGTGCAGACCACCAGGTGTTGCTGCCTTGAAGGGGTAGACTGCATAGCCACATCATGTTTTTAATATTTCCAAATTTCTACCTATTTGGGAATGTCTATGTTGTGGCCTGTCTTTAAAGCTCGTACCATGCTATGCTATCAATACTCATTGGGTGAAATCCCAGCCCCACTGAAGTCAGTGGTGAATCTCCCATTGATTCAATGGGGCCAGGATTTTGTCCAATATTTTAAACTATGCTGTTGTCAGGGATCTCGTACGAGAGTGCTAATATTTTAGGTGAGAAGCCTGAATTTCTACTGTGAATTGTCAGCCGTCAGTTAAATGATGCTCCTCATCTGTAATCTGATTCAGTGCACACATAACCCAGGTTTAATATAACCATGTGTTACTGCATAAAACAGTAACATAAAACTTTAATGGAATTCTTCAGAAACTGCCCAGCCTGGACATAACATAGGTTTGTTGTGATAACAGGAAAGATAGGTCTTGTGGTTGACATGCATGATTGGGAGTCAGGAAATCTGAGGGTCTTTTCCCAATTCTGTCACTACAGACATCCTGCTGTGCCTCAGTTTCCCCATCAGTAAAATGAGGATACTAGCACCTATCTCTTTCAGGTGTTGAGGCTTGATTTGCTAGGGCTAGATGGGCATCTGGCAGTGTGACCTAGGCCCATAGTTGTGCTGCTCCAGGAGCTCAGCAGAGACTGACTTGAGATCTAAGGCTTGTCTACACCTGAAAGTTAATATAGTTTAAGATAGGGTGTAAATTTAAAGCACAGTCGGTATTCCAGAATAACCCCATGTATGGACACTCTTTTATTCCGGATTGAGTATGTTCTCTTGTGGAGATAATCAGGAATAACTCCATGTATAGAGAGGACCTCAATTACAGTTTGGTCTCTGCCCCAAAGTAGGGGAAGTGATCTGAGCCAGTTCTTTTTCTGGCACTCCTCACTTCCCCCTTGGTTTCGTGTTGCGGGAGGACATGGGAGGGTTGTTGTGGCCACCACACAAGAGGGTGAGTATGCTTTACACACGCACACTCTCTCTCTCTCTCTCTCTGCGCCAGTGCAGGGGAGCTAGGAAATACCTAATACCCCATTACTTTCCTGTACAAGCATGGTATGTGGCTTATGATTGGGTCCTTAATGTTTGCTAAGTGCTTAGAGATCATCAGAAATCAGATGCTGTGTAAGCGTAAAGTACATTATCTGACTAACAAGTACTCATCAGAGCTTCTCCCTTCAGTTTATAAGAGTGTTCTAGTAAAGACGCCAAACTCCCATTGATTTCAATGGGGCAACAGGATGCTGTACTTAGTTTTATTTTATTTCAGCAGTTGGTTTTTTCCCCTCTGTTGCTTTCGCATGTTATCAAGATATTTGAAGCTTTAAGTCTCAGTCAAGTATAAGCATGATGCCATACCCAGAATCTTGATATCTGGTATTAGCAGATGGCTAGATAGTGCATATTACGACTATACAAATTGTTAGAATATAATAAAAAGTAGTGCAAATCGTCCTTTATTTAGGGTTTTTTTTTTTTTTTTTTTGCTGTGACATTGTTGGCAAACAGTTGAAGAACCCTTGTGAGTTCTTCCTAAAACTTTCCAGAATGCATCTTGGGCCCCGACCCTACAGAACACTCGTGAACAAAAGGGTTGGCCGGCGTGAGCCCCTTTTCAGGGTTGGGATCTTAGAATGGAATATGTTTTCGTCAAGGTCTTTAGTTAAGACACTTCAGACAAATACAGACAGTCAAATAAGCAGGCGAGTCTATAGAAAGCTACAAATCCGTCAGGTCCTGGGCTTCAGGCTACCTTCCAAATGTCCCTGAAGAGTGTTCGGCCTAGTGCCAGCTGAAAAGTACATTGTGCTGGCATTCTGAAAATGCTTCAAGAGCATTGGGCACAGTGCCAGCATTCATGCACTCTACTTAAGCTTATCTTAATTCTTGTTATAGTCAAATCCCCATATTTTTCCATGGCTTTTGTCTGATGAGGTTACGGAGAGGATGAAGTATCCCCTTTCTAATTAGACTGCTCTATTGTGGGATGGATGCCATGAAGTCAGGGGGGGAAAGAGAAAATAAAGAAGAGAAGTAAAGGTAAATGAGAAATTGTACTTGCTGTACCTGGGAGAGTGTTTGTTTCTTTTCCTTTCTGATCTAGCCAGCAAATCTCTTTCATGCTTCTATAGCTATTCTTCTTCCTTTTATGTGGCTCTCTTGACTGATTCCAGACTCTAGTGCCTCTGGATCTAACAAATATCAATTAAAAAAAACCCCTTCATATTGGAAGAGCTGTGATAATTTTGTAATAAAGAAGTCTTGCTGATTCCTTTTGGATAAGATGTTTTAGGGGGTGGGTGATGGGATTACCCTGCCTTTTCCTCTTAAAATTCACTTCAGAGTGCTAAATCTCTCTGCTTCTTCCTGAATAAAGAAATAGATTCCTTTATTTTTAACTAAAGGGGAAACTTTTTATTCACCTTAGGATCTAAGAACATTATTTTATTGTTGCCATGTGGAGAATTCTACTTGGCGTTTGAAAGGAGGAGCTGAGGTTTCACTTCACTCTCCTCCAGATGGACAGTTGAGTTCCGTTTCTTAGACTACCTGTCAAGAGCTGGGAAAGAGAATCTCAACAAGTTTTATGCTCAAGATGCTCAGATGGCAGAGCAGGGCCCATATTTATGTAAGGAAGGAGTGATCATTTACCATGGGGAAAGATGGGTAGCAAAAATTTCAGTAGCAAAGCATTTGTTCCCATTGTTGACCTTTCACCAGAGTTCTTAGGGCAATAATACTGTAATGTTATAAATTTAGTCACTTCTGTTTAGTCTTTGTTTCTCTTTTGCCAGTTTTTTACCTTGCTTTGATCACCTTACATTTAAAGCACCTGATGTTTGGTGCAAAACACTGGCCCTTATGCTCTTTGAATTCATATCTCAGGGTCTGTCTTAACCATAGAGTTAGCCCTGGTCCTCAGTTCCTATGGGTATGTCTACACTACGAAATTAGGTCGAATTTATAGAAGTTGGTTTTTTAGAAATCGGTTTTATATATTCGAGTGTGCGTGTCCCCACAGAAAATACTCTAAGTGCATTAACTCGGCGGAGTGCTTCCACACTACCGAGGCTAGAGTCGACTTCTGGAGTGTTGCACTGTGCGTTGCTATCCCACCGGTCCCGCAGTCTCCGCTGCCCATTGGAATTCTGGGTTGAGATCCCAATGCCTGATAGGGCTAAAACATTGTCGCTGGTGGTTCTGGGTACATATCGTCAGGCCCCCGTTCCCTCCCTCCCTCCGTGAAAGCAACAGCAGACAATCGTTTTGCGCCTTTTTTCTTGAGTTGCCTGTGCAGACGCCATACCACGGCAAGCATGGAGCCCGCTCAGGTAACCGTCGCCGTATGTCTCCTGGGTGCTGGCAGACGTGGTACTGCATTGCTACACAGCAGCAGCAACCCCTTGCCTTGTGGCAGCAGACGGTGCAGTAGGACTGGTAGCCGTCATCGTCATGTCCGAGGTGCTCCTGGCCACATCGGCCAGGAGCGCCTGGCCACACATGGGTGCAGGGACTAAATTTGGAGTGACCTGACCAGGTCATTCTCTTTAGTCCTGCAATCAGTCCTATTGAACCATCTTATGGTGAGCAGACAGGCAATATGGATTGCTAGCAGTCCTACTGTACCATCTTCTGCCAGGCAGGCAAGACATGAGGATCGTTAGCAGTCCTACTGCACCGTCTTCTGCTCAGCAGCCATGAGATGTGGATGGCTTGCAGTCCTTCTGCACCGTCTGCTGCCAGCCAAAGATGTAAAAGATAGATGGAGTGGATCAAAACAAGAAATAGACCAGATTTGTTTTGTACTCATTTGCTTCCCCCTCTCCCCCATCTAGGGGACTCATTCCTCTAGGTCACACTGCAGTCACTCACAGAGAAGGTGCAGCGAGGTAAATCTAGCCATGTATCAATCAGAGGCCAGACCAACCTGCTTGTTCCAATAAGAACAATTTACTTAGGTGCACCATTTCTTATTGGAACCCTCTGTGAAGTCCTGCCTGAAATACTCATTGATGTAAAGCCACCCCCTTTGTTGATTTTAATTCCCTGTAAGCCAACCCTGTAAGTCATGTCGTCAGTCGCCCCTCCCTCCGTCAGAGCAACAGCAGACAATCGTTCCGCTCCTTTTTTCTGTGCGGATGCCATACCAAGACAAGCATGGAGGCCGCTCAGCTCACTTTGGCAATTAGGAGCACATTAAACACCACACACATTATCCAGCAGTATACGCAGCATCAGAACCTGGCAGAGCGATACCGGGCAAGGAGGCGCGGTCACATGAGTGATCAGGACATGGACACAGATTTCTCTGAAAGCATGGGCACTGCCAATGCATGCATCATGGTGCTAATGGGTCAGGTTCATGCTGTAGAACGCCGATTCTGGGCTCGGGAAACAAGCACAGACTGGTGGGACGGCATAGCGTTGCAGGTCTGGGACGATTCCCAGTGGCTGCGAAACTTTCGCATGCGTAAGGGCACTTTCATGGAACTTTGTGACTTGCTTTCCCCTGCCCTGAAGCGCATGAATACCAAGATGAGAACAGCCCTCACAGTTGAGAAGCGAGTGGCGATAGCCCTGTGGAAGCTTGCAATGCCAGACAGCTACCGGTCAGTTGGGAATCAATTTGGAGTGGGTAAATCTATTGTGGGGGCTACTGTGATGCAAGTAGCCCACGCAATCAAAGATCTGCTGTTCCCAAGGGTAGTGACCCTGGGAAATGTGCAGGTCATAGTGGATGGCTTTGCTGCAATGGGATTCCCTAACTGTGGTGGAGCCATAGACGGAACCCATATCCCTATCTTGGCACCGGAGCACCAAGCCGGCGAGTACATAAACCGCGAGGGGTACTTTTCAATAGTGCTGCAAGCTCTGGTGGATCACAAGGGACGTTTCACCAACATCAACGTGGGATGGCTGGGAAAGGTACATGACGCTCACATCTTCAGGAACTCTGGTCTGTTTCAAAAGCTGCAGGAAGGGACTTTATTCCCAGACAAGAAAATAACTGTTGGGGATGTTGAAATGCCAAAAGTTATCCTTGGGGACCCAGCCTACCCCTTAATGCCATGGCTCATGAAGCCATACACAGGCAGCCTGGACAGTAGTCAGGAGCTGTTCAACTACAGGCTGAGCAAGTGCAGAATGGTGGTAGAATGTGTATTTGGACGTTTAAAGGCGCGCTGGTGCAGCTTACTGACTCGCTTAGACCTCAGTGAAACCCAGTATTCCCAGTGTTATTACTGCTTGTTGTGCGCTCCACAATATCTGTGAGAGTAAGGGGGAGACGTTTATGGCAGGGTGGGAGGTTGAGGCAAATTGCCTGGCTGCTGGTTACGTGCAGCCAGACACCAGGGTGGTTAGAAGAGCACAGGAGGGCGCGGTACGCATCAGAGAAGCTTTGAAAACCAGTTTCATGACTGGCCAGGCTTCGGTGTGAAAGTTCTGTTTGTTTCTCCTTGATGAAACCCCCCGCCCCTTGGTTCACTCTACTTCCCTGTAAGCTAACCACCCTCCCCTCCTCCCTTCTATCACCGCTTGCAGAGGCAATAAAGTCATGGTTCTTCACATTCATGTATTCTTTATTCATTCATCACACAAATAGGGGGATGACTACCAAGGTAGCCCAGGAGGGGTGGTGGAGGAGGGAAGGAAAATGCCACACAGCACTTTAGAAGTTTACAACTTTAAACTATTGAATGCCAGCCTTCTGTTTTTTGGGCAGTCCTCTGTGGTGGAGTGGCTGGTTGGCCGGAGGCCCCCGCACCACGTTCTTGGGCGTCTGGGTGAGGAGGCTATGGAACTTGGGGAGGAGGGCGGTTGGTTACACAGGGGCTGTAGTGGCAGTCTGTGCTCCAGCTGCCTTTGCTGCAGCTCAGCCATACACTGGAGCATACTGGTTTGATCCTCCAGCAGCCTCAGCATTGGATCCTGCCTCCTCTCATCACGCTGCCGCCACATTTGAGCTTCAGCCCTGTCTTCAGCCCGCCACTTACTCTCTTCAGCCCGCCACCTCTCCTCCCGGTCATTTTGTGCTTTCCTGCACTCTGACATTATTTGCCTCCACGCATTCGTCCGTGCTCTGTCAGTGTGGGAGGACAGCATGAGCTCAGAGAACATTTCATCATGAGCGCATTTTTTTTCTTTCTAATCTTCACTTGCCTCTGGGAAGGAGAAGATCCTGTGATCATTGAAACACATGCAGCTGGTGGAGGAAAAAAAAAGGGACAGCGGTATTTAAAAAGACACATTTTATAAAACAGTGGCTACGCTCTTTCAGGTTAACCTTGCTGCTAACGTTACATACATAGCACATGTGCTTTCGTTACAAGGTCGCATTTTGCCTCCCCCCATCATGTGGCTGTCCCCTCAACCCTCCCCCCTCCCCGTGGCTAACAGCGGGGAATATTTCTGTTTAGCCACAGGCAAACAGCCCAGCAGGAACGGGCATCTCTGAGTGTCCCCTGAAGAAAAGCACCCTATTTCAACCAGGTGACCATGAATGATATCTCACTCTCCTGAGGATAACACAGAGAGATAAAGAACGGATGTTGTTTGAATGCCAGCAAACATACACTGCAATGCTTTGTTGTACAATGATTCCCGAGTACGTGTTACTGGCCTGGAGTGGTAAAGTGTCCTACCATGGAGGACGCAATAAGGCTGCCCTCCCCAGAAACCTTTTGCAAAGGCTTTGGGAGTACATCCAGGAGAGCCGTGAATGCCAGGGCAAATTAATCCTTTCACATGCTTGCTTTTAAACCACGTACAGTATTTTAAAAGGTACACTCACTGGAGGTCCCTTCTCCGCCTGCCAGGTCCAGGAGGCAGCCTTGGGTGGGTTCGGGAGGTACTGGCTCCAGGTCCAGGGTGAGAAACAGTTTCTGGCTGTCGGGAAAACCGGTTTCTCTGCTCGCTTGCTTGCTGTGAGCTATCTACAACCTCCTCCTCATCATCATCTTCTTCGTCCCCAAAACCTGCTTCCGTGTTGCCTCCATCTCCATTGAAGGAGTCAAACAACACGGCTGGGGTAGTGGTGGCTGAACCCCCTTAAAATGGCATGCAGCTCATCATAGAAGCGGCATGTTTGGGGCTCTGACCCGGAGCGGCTGTTCGCCTCTCTGGTTTTCTGGTAGGCTTGCCTCAGCTCCTTAAGTTTCACGCAGCACTGCTTCGGGTCCCTGTTATGGCCTCTGACCTGCATGCCCTGGGAGATTTTGACAAATGTTTTGGCATTTCGAAAACTGGAACGTAGTTCTCATAGCATGGATTCCTCTCCCCATACAGCGATCAGATCCCGTACCTCCCGTTCAGTCCATGCTGGAGCTCTTTTGCGATTCTGGGACTCCATCATGGTCACCTCTGCTGATGAGCTCTGCATGGTCACCTCTGCTGATGAGCTCTGCATGGTCACCTGCAGCTTGCCACTCTGGCCAAACAGGAAATGAGATTCAAAAGTTCACAGTTCTTTTCCTGTCTACCTGGCCAGTGCATCTGAGTTGAGAGTGCTGTCCAGAGCGGTCACAATGGAGCACTCTGGGATAGCTCCCGGAGGCCAATACCGTCGAATTGTGTCCACGGTACCCCAAATTTGACCCGGCAAGGCCGATTTAAGCGCTAATCCACTTGTCAGGGGTGGAGTAAGGAAATAGATTTTAAGAGCCCTTTAAGTTGAAAAAAAGGGCTTCATCGTGTGGACGGGTGCAGGTTTACATCGATTTAACGCTGCTAAATTCGATCTAAAGTCCTAGTGTAGACCAGGGCTATGTCTGTGCACCCAGGTTAGCCTCGCCCAGGTGTGAACAGCTGCACTGGAATGCCCTACACAACTTAATGTGGCCTGGTCTACACTGCAAAGTTAGGTCAACACAAGGCAGCTTATGTCAACCTAACTCTGTAAGTGCCTACATAAATAAATTGGTTAGTCTCTAAGGTGCCACAAGTACTCCTTTTCTTTTTGCGAATACAGACTAACACGGCTGCTACTCTGAAACCTACACTAAAATGAGTAGGGGAAGTGTGAGGGGAGGGGGGGAGAATTTGGCCTGCAGAATCTTAATTGCTTGTGATAATGAAGGTGGCAGGACAGCATGACTTCCAGATTGCAATATTTTTTCACTTGGCAACTGAGCAAACTGGATCTGGAAATCCATTGAGGCCTTTCTCTACTAGATTATTCTGGCAAAAAAATTTAGACGGTCTTCAACACCAGTGCTATTCCGTCAGTGGTAACACGGTTAAGGCCCTAATATAAATAAGGATTTAAACCCACTAGCACTTTTAACCCCTAGTCATATAGACCTGTTTTGATCAAAGCTAGAGGACACAATGTCAGCAGGCTTTGGGAACTATGTTAACACTAGAGCCTCCACAGTTGCTACTGTTGGTAGAGCTGCATTGGGGAACTTTTGCCCCAAGCACTGAGTGTAACAGCAGCCAGAGAGACAATAAACATACCTCTTTTTTACAGAGAAACTTCTCAGAGAAAGAACTCTTTCAACAAACAATCGTATTGAGAAATGGGGAAGAAGCTGTCATCTCATTCTTGCCCTGCCAGGGCAGAATTATCAAAGTAAAGTGATTAAACTAGTGACATTTACTTGTTGTAGGATTTCTGATGATTCTGTATTTGAAAATACTGTCCTTAATTTCCATGACAGAAGAAAGCTGAGTTTCACAAATGTTTCCAATTCACACATAAAAATAGATGAATGGAAATTGCTACCAACTACTAAAACTTCAAAGGCAGTAGTTGCAGTTAGTTTAATTAGTTTTTACTGTTTAAATATCTGCAACCCATCCTGCATTGGCTTATAGATTTAATAAAGAATCCATTAACGATATGAATAGCCTGGGGGAATATATCTGCTCTGTTAACCTTCTGAGCTGATCAGAATTACGAACACATGTGAAATGTCACTATTGTTCAAATGTAGGAATAAATTATACTTTTCAGTGTGTGTTTTGTTAATCTAGTTGTTAATCAGAGGTTTGGCTTCACAAAATGAAGCAATAAGTGAGGAAACACTGTACAGAAAGAAAAGGAGGACTTGTGGCACCTTAGAGACTAACCAATTTATTTGAGCATAAGCTTTTGTGAGCTACAGCTTATGCTCAGATAAATTGGTTAGTCTCTAAGGTGCCACAAGGACTCCTTTTCTTTTTGCGAACACAGACTAACACGGCTGCTACTCTGAAAACTACAGAAAGAGTCCAGTAGGATATGTTCTTTGCAAAATGCATGAGTTTGATATCTGGAGAATTTGGTAGAAAGGGTGTGCAACCAGAATAATATGTAATTTCATTCATTTGCTCTGCCTGGGTCTATCAAATATTCTGGGAATTGAGGCTTCTTCATATTATGTCTAACCTTTATCCAAATGCAGAAGGGGTCCATTGATTTCCCCCTCCCCCCCCCTTCATTCTATGTCTACACTACCCGCCGGATCGGCAGGCAGCGATTGATCCAGTGGGGATCAATTTATCGTGTCTAGTTTAGACGCGATAAATTGACCCCCGAGCGCTCTCCCGTTGACTCCTGTACTCCACCGCCGTGAGAGGCAGAGTTGACAGGGGAGCGGCAGCAGTTGACTCACTGCGGTGAAGACACCATGGTAAGTCGATCTAAGTATGTTGACTTCCAGCTACATTATTCATGTAGCTGAAGTTGTGTAACTTAGATCGATTTCCCCTCCCCCCCACCCCCAGTGTAGACCAGGGCTAAGTCGCTGTTTGATCCCTGTTTTTCTCATGTTCTCTCTTACATGATTGCTCATGTAGTGTCCTTTTGACAACTGTCTGTGCCACTTCGTGAATAGTCAGCCGTAGGAATGATTAGTGAGTGAGGTGAACTCTGACATGTCATTTGCAAGGTGCACTGGAGCTTTTCTTATCAATGGAATGAGATCTCTAGGCTCCCTTGTAAGTAGAACTGCTCAGAACTCATGCAAATACTTTTCCCCCTTAATTTCAGTTTGTGAGAATTCATATCCGTTCTCTTTTGCACACAGTACACACTCATTTTGTACAGGTAAAAATGACAATGTGCAAGGCAAGGGAAAATCAGGCCCTCTGTTGTGTGATCTAGAACAGGTTAATTGGAGTACACAGCTATTTTTAGTGCAAGCCCCATGAGCCGACCTGGGGCTGGAGGCTTGCTGCCTGCCATGCATGAGCTGTGCAGGCATACCATAGGGGTCAATTCAGGGAGAGCTCTGTCAACATAAGTGCGGGGGGTGAGGGGGGGAAATGAAATGTTTCAGTACCTCAGTTGTTTCATTTGTGAAATTGGGATGATGATCATACCTATCTTGGAGCAGTACAGTGTGAGGCTGAAATCAGTTGAGGCCCAAAATCTGTCAACATGTCCATTACATCAATTTTTGGCTGTTCAACATGAGTGACCACAGGGTGATCAGCAGAACGCTCAGGGTCTCTTACAATAGGAAACAGAAAATTGAGGCACTCCAAATCAGTGATTGCTTTTGAAAATGTTGGCCTCAATGTTTGTAAAGCACACTGAGATCCTCCAGTGGAAAATGCTGTTGAAATGAATAGTAGTAGTATTATGATGATGAAAGTTTTCCATCGTTCTATCTGATAGTGCTAGTGTCTGATCTGTAACCTAATGGGCTTGATTTTCAGATGTGCCAAGCAACTGCAGCTCCCAGTAGGTACTGTGTGTTCAGCACTTCTGAAAATCAGGGCTACTGTATTCTAGCCAAGCCCTGGGTCCATCCCTTTAAAAATAGTAATGATAGAACATTTCATTTATAAATATAAAGGTTTTTAATTTTAAGGGAAAGGATAGTTATAATTGAATGCACTTTCCAAACAGCATGTTTATTAAAAGAACTAAAAATACATCATTTGAAGAAAAAGTCTGATTTCTAGAATATCTTGAGTAGCTAATCAAATCAGAAGATTCCTTCTCAATGTAACAAGAAAGTGTTTCAGAAGTTTCAATGAATGACACAGATCTTAATGATCTGACATCCAGAGCCTGATCCAAAGCCCATGGAAGTCAAAGGGAGTCTTTCTGTTGACTTCAATGATCTTTGGAGCAGGCCCACAGACAGCAAATAGTTGGGCTAAATTCTCAGTTACATCCATGCAGACATTGTTGAAATTTGCATGCACCCCTCCGAATTTGGCCATCTGTATTTAAATTTTCCTGAAAGGTATTCATATCCACTGAACTCCTGGTAAATAGTTTGGTTAATTGAAGTATACATTGTGCTTAATTCAGTAACCAAAACCACTTTGCGCTTACTTCAGCCACTGAAGACCTTCAGTGGTGAAGACAATTATGCCAAAACTGGTCAGAATGTTCGTCTGAGGGGCCTCCAAAGTGCACGGTTTAGGCGGAGAAACCAATGAAACAATCTATTGCCTATAAATATTGCACACTTGTAACACAAAATATTAAAGTGTGCTATTCTGCATTATCCTTTTACTTTGAGTTGGGCAACAGTTAAATTAAAAGCAGATGCATTTTTGAATAGCCCTGTTTTTATAAACTTCCTGTATATACCCAGGAAAAGCTCTGTTTGGAATCTAATCCATTTTAATGTAATCAGATGATGGTCATGGTCATCTTCTTTATTACATTTCATAAATAATTATATGTCACTAATTTATTTTCAGTTGGAAGAGAAGTGATTTCACCATGGGCTTAGGAAGTAACAAAAGCTTAGTATGGCCACAAATGGCCCTAGCTATGTTGGGGCCGTAGGCAAAAATGTTTGTGTTGCCTCTGTGAACAGTTTCAGACTGTAAGACACAATTGAGAGATACAGAGCTTGACTCACCCTAGCATCCAGACCAGGTGTGTGTCTTGGCTCCATCTCACCATTATAAAAGACTGAGAGTCCCTCTGAGGAAGGAGAGAGCTAGAGGGAGGACTGAAAGTTTGGCCGAGTAAAGCCCTGACACTAGTTATCTGAGGCTGAGGCTTTAACGTTTGTAAGTGCAGTGCAGCCTTGGGGATTGGTTACTTCCTTTAAAAATAAAGGCAAACCCCAAAAGGGAATATGAGTCTGGACAATATCGTATTGAGTGTGGGAATGGCGTGGGCATTCTGCCTGTTCACAACATGTTTCTCTAAGTCCTCAAAGTGAGTCTGTCTCTTTCCAGTCCTCATTTCCTGAGTTGTTCCACTCCCCTTTTCCCATCCCACTTCAACTCTTTTCTTCCCATCTTCTTCACAACAGTGGGGACTTTTGCATCTGGCTGCCTGGTCGTCTTTGTAGTATGATGAGTGGAACTGGAGAAAGGAGGTCAGGTTTCAGGAGGGACCTAGTTTGGTGTGACACCAAGGGCTTGGAGACAGTCAGCTGGGCCAGGAAAACACAGGTCTCTTGGCATATAACAATGGTCGGTATACGTGCAACTCTGCCTGCTTTCTGCATTGCATTGCTTATTGCTCAAGAAATGCAGTGGCAGCAATTTGTCTGTAAGCATTTCTGGAGAATGGCAACTTTGGTATCTGGCCTGGTTATCGAAAAGGGATGGGATCCTGGGCACAGAGTCATTCAGCCTGATGCTGTTTTCCTGCAAGCTCTGCTCTGGGAGTGGGGAGGTAAGTAGGGGGTCTTCTGACTAGACAGCCTCTTCCTGCACTTGACTATTCCTCCCGAAGTCATAATGATCTCATGAAATACATTTTTACCTAAATCTGCCTCTAGGTAGGCTTAGCACCCAAAGGATTGATAACCATACCATTTCCATCAGGTGAGAAATAAACTCAAATACTGGCACATGTATAGCTCTGTGAGCTACTGTGAATCCATACATGGTATCACCAGTAATTCCTTATTGGAACATGTTCCTTGCCATCCACATGATAATAAACTGGGTAGACTTTCTGTCCTGCTTACTCTGCCGGTCATAGACCTGTGAGGCAGATGCTGTCCTTAGGAAGAGCTAAAATGTTAGAGTGGAGAAAAAACAGCTGGGGGGGAATTTGACAAGACTCGCACCTGAGGGAGCCTAACAACTCTCCAAAGAACCATGGTATCCTATAAGTTACTTACATGGGTGGACCCCTACAAAGTAACTCATTTTTTACTTCAAATGCAGAGTCCTCTCACATGGAGTAATTTAAGTTGCAGGGAAAGGGGGGAGAGAATTTCAGAGTCTGTATTCAAACTGTACTGTACATGGGCACAATCCAAAGACCACTGGAGTCAGATTAAGTTCAATGGATTTTGCTTCAAGGTCTCTATGATATGTTAGTGGTTTCCAAACTGAGGTGAGTGGTGGTCTGTGGAGAGCTGGCTGGTCCCATGGTGCTGGTTCTTGTTTCCAGCTGCTTTAATCTCATTAGAAAACAGCTAAAAACACATTAAATATTTTCTGAGTACAGTAACTCCTCCCTTAACGTTGTAGTTATGTTCCTGAAAAATGCAACTTTCAGTGAAACGATGTTAAATGAATCCAATTTTCCCATAAGATTTAATGTAAATGCAGGGGGTTAGGTTCCAAGGAAATTTTTTGGGGGCAGACAAAAGGCAGTATATACTGTACAGTACTGTACTGTGGTTGGGAAGTGCCCCTGGCTTACCCCACAGCCTGCTGCAGGCAAGGACGCTAGAAAGGACCTTCGCAGCAGCAGTGGCAGCTTACCTGAAGAAGAACAGATGCCGATTTTGCTGGGGGATGCTCCAGGCCCGCCTCTTCCCGTCGCCGCTCCGCTCCACTCCACTCCAGGCCCACCTCTTCCCACCCCTGCTACACCTCCTCTCCGGAGCACGCCTGCTCCTTCCTCGCCCCCAGAAAGTCCTAAGCGCCGCCAAACAGCTGTTTGTCAGTGGGGGAAGCGCTGGGAGGGAGGGGGAGGAGGCAGAGAAGAGGAACTCGTGCAATACTCCCTTGTAAAGTCGCTGCTCTTTCATAAAATCTTACATGCAGTGTACAGAGCAGGCAGCCAAATGACGTTATTTGGGAGCATTGCACAACTTTAAACAAGCATGTTCCCTAATTGAGCAGCGACATAACTTTGAAACAACGTTAAATGGGAGGACGTTAAGTGAGGAGTTACTGTATTACTCTTCCATGCAAGCATTAGACATAGTTGCCACAGGAGATAGTGTATGCATGAATGGAGTAGGAGGTGTCTGAAAGACAATTTCTCTATTACATTGTAGTCCAAACTATGGAAAAAGCGTGGGAACTCCAGATTTAGTAAGGTACCTTGATACGGTGGTGATAAGCAGGGTGTAAATACCTATTTGGAGAAGATAAACTTGGAATAAAGTTACGGGAGCTACTCTGAATGTACACCCCTTGCATCTGAGATGGTAATGTTTGAGAGGACACTGCTAATGAGATACTTTGCTTCTCTAGGACAGCATGTTTAACTGTATTTAGTAGTAGTAGGAATTGGTGAACCAATTTAAAAGCGAAAACAAAGCAAACCTAAAAGGTAACCCAATCCAAAGATCCAAAACCGCTTTTAAAAGTGAATTCAGCAGCAATTGAGCCTGAACTACTTGAATGTTGCAAGCAGGAGCAGTGGAAGCTTCCTCTGTGCTGCCTCACTAGGACCTCCATTCGAACATACGAAGGGGCCTTCTACAGGAGTGAAAAGAGAACTTGCTTTTTGGATGCTGGTCTCCTGTCTCTCATAATGCTGCCAAGAAGAATGCAAAGCTATTTTATATGTGTTGGTGTCTTTTGGAGATGGGCACACTTGTCTGTCAAAATCTGGATGCAGACTTGCAACGCATTTTATGTGCTCTTGTCATTGCTAATCAATATAATGGTGAAGCTTGTGGGTCACTATCATTCTGGGATAGATGCAAATGAGAGAAGGGCTCGTTACCATTCTTCTGAGCCACCCAAAAGCAGCCACCTTGATAAGTTTTTTTGAATTATATCTTTTTGTAAAGCTCTCAAGGTTTAGGGAGGCCTTAATTTCCCTCTGCTTGATTATCCTGAGCTGCCCTTTGTAGTTCAGTAGAGGGTTGAAGAGAGCACAGGTTGACTAACGTACATATCTGTTGCCTAAATTCTGGCACAGTTATGCACAAAGCCTTGTATTGTTTTGTGCTATAGTACCACCTGGAGACAAACGAAGAGTGGAGCCCCAATGTACAAACATAGAGGGAGAGGCAGTCCCTGCTGTTAAGAGTTTACAATCTAAATCGACAAGACAGGAGGCAAAAAAGAAATACATCATATGAATAGAGTGGACAATGTGATGCTCTGCAGACATGTTAGTTCTGTTTGTTTTTTTTTAAGGTCTTACGTTATGCTCCCTCGCCTATTGCCCCTATCGTATTCCCAGTAACAAGACTACAGGACTCCTCATGGCAGCCAGTCCTCCAGCTGCAGTTTCTATAGAAGTAGGAAGGGCCACAGGTAGTGTGATGCTTGCAAACCAGCAGATAGAATCACTCCCTCTGATCTTCCTCCTGCTTATCTTTTGGTTGATCCATTCAGCACATCTCTGCTCGTAGAGTACCTGGGAGTTTACCAAAGGAGCAGATGCTGCTGTGGGGGTTAAATCTCTTATTTTCCTATTCTAGGCACCTGGATTGATTGGAGATTTTAGGCGGGGGTGGGGAAAGAAGGTAGAATTCTACTTCTGTTTTGCTAAAAACGGGAGGAAGAAAAAAAGAAAATTTTAAAAATGTTTTTGAACATTGTACCTGATTAAAAATAGCCTTCTCTTGTGACAATGTTAATAGCAACAGTAAATGTAGACATTCACTCCAGCAATTCCTATATCCTCCTGGAATTGCAGCAAATTGAGCATATGGGATACACTCTCCAAACCCTAATGGGTGGTATTTGCTCAGAGTTTCAGAGTCAGGTGAAAACTCCACAATCCACACCTCTATATCTGGGAGGGAAAGGGGAAATTCCCTGCTGTCTCCACATTTAGCAAACTGTTTAACACTGTGCATGTGAGTAAGACTCGCCACAGTTAAACATCTAACTTCACTTATAATTGTAATGATCCATTTCCCCACACTTGAATCCCACTCATGTGTCTTGTGCTAGTACATGGAAAATGCCAAATGTCTGTTCTCGGAGAGAAAATATTAAACATATCGAAAATAAAATTGCCGAGGTTCAGGGGAATGGAGTGGGGAGGGGAGGTTGAAATCTGGCTGGGAGGTGGGCTCAGGCAGCTGGAAGGTGTGCAACTTTCAATGCTTGTAAACAGTGCTAAGTTAATAGTCCTGGAGTACAATCCCTCCTTATCCATAGAACAGGTACAGTACGGCCAGTGACAGTGCAAGCCTTCACATGCCCTGTTGGTGTGCTTCAACCCTCTCTAATCTGGGGCTGTATCCAGTAATGGGAGGCTCAGTTTCCATTCAGTCCTTGGCTAACCAGCAAAGGTACCATTTGTAGCAGTGGTTTGAGTGGGGAATACCTAGCCACGAGTATTAGGATTGTGATACAGAGCCTTTACCTCTCCACAGACCATTCAGATTCAGTCCATGTCAGTAGTGACTGGATGTTACGGTTGTCTGGTGGCTGTTCAGTGAGCTTCAGGAAAGGAAGAGGCTGTTGAAAGGAAGTGCTTCTTCACGCAAGGCACAGTCAACCTCATTGCCAAGGCCAACACTATAACGGGATTCAAAAAAGAATTAGATAAGTGCATGGTGGATGGGTCCATCAACTGCTATTAGCCAAGATGGGCAAGGACGCAACCCCATGCTCTGGGTGTCCCTAAGCCTCCAAGTGCCAGAAGCGGGGACTGGACAACAGGGGGCGGATCACTTGGTGACTGTCTGTTGTGCTCGTTGCCTCTGAAGCACCAGACACTGTTGGAAGACAGGACACCGGGCTAGATGGGCCATGGGTCTGATCCAGTACGGCCGTTCTTATGTTCAAACTAGTTGTCAGTAGACACATGGCTCCATCCTAGGAGTGGCTGGCTCATGATATTTTTCTTTTCCTGGTTTGTTTCAAGGATTCCCCTGCCCCGCGCCCTGTTGTGCTTACAGAGAGAGATCCATGTTCAGGAACGGCCTCCTTGTCCACGCTGAGGCAGAGGGAGAGCTTGGCTTGGGCTCTGGTAAATTTGTAGTGAGGAGCAGGTGTTTATTAAAGCTGTGGCAGCTTTTGGTCAGGGGAGACCTCCTGGTGAGCCCTGGAGGGAACAAAACACCAAAAACAAAAGACGCCTGAGCAAGTTCATGAGCATAAGGAGAGTTTAATTAAAGTTACTCAGATATGCCACTCCGGCTTAAAGGCAGCTCAGGAAGATATACTGACAAGAGAGCAGTAGGGAAGGGGGAAGGGGATTTTTTAAAGTAATAGGATGAGAAGAAGATGCCCTTTGCCTCTCCATTTCAGATTCCCAGCCCAGTTCCTAGCTTTTATCCATGATTTTATGAATACCGTGTGTGTAAACCCAGAACTCCAGCCTTCTGCCTGTTTGCCCATTGCTTTACTAGATGCATTCTGCTCCCTGTTGTGAGACGTACACCCTCTAGCATTTGAAGTCTGCTGTGTGTTTACAAGAACATCCTATTGTTAGGAATGACTAGCAAATTGGGTGGGTTTACTCTGCAGTGAAATCAGTGGTAACATTACACTCTCATCTTCTGAAAGGCACATGGGCCAAATTCTTCTTTCAGTCACTGGTGTAATTCCAGAGGTCAGTATGGAGTTCCTCTGGATTTACACCAATGTAACTGAGAGCTGTAGTGCACTGGGGACATGGCTATTGATACTATCAGCCCCTCAGATATAGAGCCGAACTTAGACTGGCAGAATGCAGCCTCTTAGCCTTCCTTCAGTCGAAGGGAGCTGGAAATATGAAAATTAATAAGATATAACTTTTCTTTAGCCCATTAAATTTAGTAGGAGTTATCTGGTGTAAAATGTAAAAAGTGGTTTAATTCAGCCTTACAGCACAACAGCAGCATGTTGTGCTTCCAACTGAGAGACGTTAAGTTTAGGAACAGACAGACTACTTCAGTCCCCCCTGCCAAAAATAATAGTAAAAAAAAAGAAAAACCCTTCAAAACATCTTCAGTCATTTGATTACCTGCTGTGCATTTAATGTTTTATTCATATCTCATGCATGGCCTTCCTTCTTCGAGTAGTAAGGAATTCTGCTCACGCCTTTGCTGCAAATTAAACTGCATTGGATTTTGGGGCTTCTGTTGCTGTGGCATACGCACTTCAGAGGTTTTTGTACAGGCTAGCAGTGGAACAGCAGGCTGTCTGTCAAAGTGGTCTGAGTACAGCCCTCTGCACTGCAAGCATCAATTTGTCAGCCAGATGAGGCTGGATGGGCCTGATGAACACTGATCAGGAAGCCAAGGAGTCTGTGTTGGCCACAGATTTCTATAATTACAGCTGGGTCATGCAGAATTTTTAGACTCCACTTGATTATAAAATGAAACTCTAATATGATTTAAGGACAAAAGATTCAAGACTCCTGTCTCATATGGAGGTCAGGTTTCATTTATGTTAGTCTTGCACATTTTGTCATCCAAAATTGTTTATTAGGATACGTCACAACCCATTTTCATTAGAAGGAAGGGTTGAATTTTTGTGTTCAGAGTTCTGAAGTAGGGGGATGGCAGCCCTCAGGAAACTAGCTAGACCAAGGCAAAAGTATGTTTCCAAACGACTGTGTGTAGTAAATTCCTGTGGCACTGGTTTTTACAACTGTTTGAGCTAAGTAGGAGAGAGGAGGAATCAAATGACTGCACAGTATTCTTAAACTTTGTAAAAAGAAAAGGAGTACTTGTGGCACCTTAGAGACTAACCAATTTATTTGAGCATAAGCTTTCGTGAGCTACAGCTCACTTCATCGGATGCCACAAGTACTCCTTTTCTTTTTGCGAATACAGACTAACACGGCTGTTCCTCTTAAACTTTGTGTGTCTGACTTGAAAGAAACTCTTTTCTAAACAAGCTGTTTTCTTGCTAGGGTGACTTTACTTAGAAATTGATGTGAATTTGGGGCCAGGTTATTGCCTCTGATTTTAGCTCCAGAGGTGAGAAAGGAAGAGTGGATGACTTTCTCACATCGCCAAAACTCTGTCTGTGGGTGGGGCATTGTGCCTAAGAAGCATCATTTCCCTCTTTCAATCAGTGGAAGAGATTGTGTGTGAATGTCAGAGGATCAGGGCTCTGCTAGCTTTGGAGTGACTAACTGGGGACATAGCGAAGGGAGAGATGCTTTCCACAGTATGCTAACATACTATGGAAGGCATTACTACCTGTGCATTCCTGTACCATGCTTTCAAATGTCCTGGCATGCAAGAGTCCTTGAGAGAGTTCTGCTGTCAGAAAAAACAAGGATGATCCTGACTAACATGCCACAATATATCCCCACTGATTTCAGGATTTATATGAGGCTTGGGGACTAAGCATCCTTTTTACACATGGAAGTTGTTATACAGCAGAAACTGTTCTTCAGAGTCTGTGGAGTCTTCTGCTTAATTTTGATCTGCCCATAGTCCTGGGTACTCTATTGATTCCAACTTATTGGTGGTGAAGTCAGTTACCTGATAACCTGTAGGGAGTGTGGATAGGGGGTAAAGTTGGGACTCAAGTCAGGACACCTGGTAAGGCTCTATCACTGCCCTACCATGTGACAACGGGTGACTCATTTAACCTCTCTCTATCCCCGTCTGAATTGAGCAAAGAGTGAGAGTTGATCCATAAACAAAGTTTGACGTCAGGAAGCAAGATCTAAGAGATTTAGGGAATTAATACACCAGAAACCCATCTTATTGGCTCATCCACCCTATCCTCCTTCAATTATGTTCTGGCAGCATGCCACAGTAATGATGTGAAGATCTTTCAGGTATTTGGTCTTGGAAGCAAGAGTTTCAAAGAAGATCTTTAAAAGGAGCAAAGTGCCAGTTTGTTACACCGTTTCAACCTTTTCATAAGCACATTCTTCTTTCTCTCCATTTTAGTATGACCTCTGTTTGTCACTAATTATACCTTCATCTTGATTACAAACTTCCCTTTAGCAGGATAAGGTATATACATTTAGGCAATATTACTTAGGTAGGCCAGGCTCAACTTGATAGCATTATTGATGCATTGTCAGTATTCTTGGTTCCATGACAAAACCAATGGCAGGACTTGTGCAAACAAACATGTGACTTTACCTGGGAAAAGAAAACGTCCTTATGAAAAAGGATACGGTGGCTGCCAGAGATGATTCCGAAAAAGTGCATCTGATTCAGAAGAAGAAATTAGTGTAGCAAGCCTGGTTTTTCCCTTCAGGCAAGCTTACTTGTAATTTTCAATTTAGTAAACGATTTGAGTAACAGAGCTTGTTGATTTCTTTAAGATAGTTCTTAAAATGATACTGTGATCTGGCCGTAAACGAATAAAGAGACAACCTTTTGGTTTTTTTTTTACACTCCGTGGCTTGTGAATGCCACGTGTACAGGTTTGCATTAAACCATCCACTGAGAATGAGGCAGTATCACACTTACTTTAGAGCTGTCTAGAAAACAATTCAATTTTATGGCAACTTTCAAGGTTTCAGTTGTTGTTTTTCTACGTTGGAACAAGATCAAAAACTTTCAAACATTTTCACGAAATGGAATTGTGTCAAAACAGCTGTTTTCAGATCGAAAAGCTTAGGTTTTCAATTTGGGTCACTCTCTCATCAGAGGTGACGAGAAAGCCCTGGACCTCAAAAACCTTCCCACTGAAAACATCATTGAAACTGATTCAGCTTTGACAAAACAGCCCATTTTAATGAAATTTCATTTAGTTCAAAATATTCTGAACATTTCTAAAATTTTTGCCACTGCTGTTGGCAGTGCTGGATTAAAATATAAACTAACTAAGCTACAGTTTAGGGCTTCGCAATATGAGGGGCCTCTAAAAAAAGAAAAAACGGACTCCATTTCAAATTTTATCAAAATTGGTTGATGAAGGAGATATGGGAAAAGAAGATTCTCTCTAAATATAGACATTTTCATTCAAACATGACAAAAAAATATACACATCTGGCTACACAAATACCCTTACTTTTCAGTAATTGTTCATTATTGACAGGCGGGAGGCCAGGGCTGAGGAAAAAACAATTGCATTTGTAAAATTAGTATTTCTACAAGTAAATCTGCTATCAGCCTCCTAAGGCAGCGTTTTGCTGGCCAGCTGCTACTGGTAAATTCTGACTGTGCCTTCATAACTTATTTAAATAAAACTCAGTGCCGTTAAAAACAGGAAAAATGTGAGGTCGGAGACAGCAGTGTCGTGAAGCCATCCTGCCAAGCTCATACTCCTACGTTAGTGGGCTCTTTCTTTCTTTGGATCTGTACATACATACAGTTGTGTATTTTAGTGCACACGCCACTTTCTACTTCATGCGCTATCCGTACTTCACATGATTGAGTTTTCAGGTGATTGTGTTATGGACTTTGGTCAAGTGGATTTTGAGGAAGATAAATTTGTGTTGGCTTCCCTTTGTCAGTTTTGGGAACCTTTACAGTAAATATCAGAGAGTGCTGATGAAAGGATAACTAGAGGGTTTTGAGAGAAGTGACGGAAGATATACATGTATATCAAAATATTCAGAGTACTTGGTGAACAGGTTATTTCAAACTATGTGCAGATATGATTTATAGGCTATTAAAGCCTATAATATTCATTATATTTGCTTGAATATAGGCTAGTTTTTCTCACTTTCTCAATGCCTGTCTAGAGATTACCAGTCTTTTTTCTGGTAAATTCTTTTTCTCTTTTGCGCATATAGCTTGTTGTCACTGTGTGTCCAAGGTGTTTACTCGAGATTAATTAATGGCTCTGCGGGAGACAGAGGATGGAGAAGCAAATGTGAAGAGAGATGTCTGCCTAGGAAAAACGACTGGGATTTTTTGCACAGTGGGTTTGGAGCGCACAAGATAATATTTTATTATAGGTAGTATGCTATGTAAAAATTTGTATGTAGATTATAAATCACATATCATATGCATAATACATTGTATTTTTATAGTATGGCAAAAGAAAAATCCCAACAATTCATTGTTTCGTAGCAAAAATCAAATTGGAATAGACATTTGTAAATATATTTTATATATATTCTGGACAAACTTTGTATTTCCCTAACAAAATGAATCAAACATTTTTTCATTTCTTCATATGAAAAGAAGGATCATTTTCCTTATTCATGGTGTAAAAAAAATTGATATATCCTCTCGGTTTCCTGTGAGAAATTAGACAAAATAGCACTAACTTTCACAGAAATATCCTGGTAAAACAACATGTGTTTTGGCATATATATATATTAATAAAAATATTATTTGTTGTTGTATAGATGTATAAATCTCACTATTTGTGATATAAATATTTTTTACTGGTTTCAATACAAGCTTTCTGCTACTAATTTAGTACCAATATTGGGTAATTCAAGCATAACCTTCTATAAAAACAAAACAAATGAATTTAGTGGAAAAATAGAACACACATACAATTTTCTGATTGTTTGCTTATTACCTGAGTGTAATTCTTATCACTATAACTAATAGTTGAGCTTTAAGCTTGTGGGTTATCTGCATTCTTTATCTTCTATTGCCTCTTGCATCCTCTATTGCCATCTTATATCCTCTGAGTCTCATTGCGTATTCAGACAAGGAATTCCACTATTTTATTCCACTAATTCCCCAACAGAGAAGAAAAATTTCCTGAGAACTCTTCTAGTAAGTTGTATTATTAACTGTATATATTTTTTATTTTGTATTTTTTATATTGTATTGTTTAATTCTACTTTACTTACCTATGCAATTAGTTCAAAGAATTTGTCTAAAATGTATTTGTCATGATGTCATCGTAACAGAGAGGGCTGCTGAAAATGAAGGTGGTTGTTCTATTTTTACAACTTTGCCTTTGTATATATGCAAATATAAAGCTTTGGCATTTATATATTCACTGTCCTTCCTGTGAAAATAATAAATTCATTTGTTTATGGTATGGGGTCTCTTACACTTGACATAGCTTCGGGCAGTGGTGGGGAACCTGCTGGCCATGGGCCACACGTGGCCCATCAGGGTAATCTGCTGGCGGGCTGCGAGAAAGTTTGTTTACACTGACTGTCCACAGGCATGGCCACCAGCAGATCCCAGTAGCTGTGATTCACTGTTCTTGGCCAGTGGGAGCTGTGGGAAGCCACGGGCTGCAGGACACGCTGGCTGTCGCTTTCTGCAGTTCCCGTTGGCTGGGAACGGTGAACTGCGTCCACCGGGAGCTGTGGGCAGCGGTGCCTGTGGATGGTCATGTAAACAAACTGTCTCATGTCCTGCCAGCGGATTATACTGACAGGCCACAGGTTGCCCACCACTGGTTTTGGGCCTCAGAATGTCATAATCCAGCCCAGGCTGTTGTCCAGTCACTTATTAGCTCTGTGTTTCAATGTGGCATTTCCTTCAGTAAAATAATGCCATAAATTAAAAGGGAAACATCAGTGAAAAACTGTTACAGTTGGACAAGTAATGGAAAAAAATAAAAATAAAAACAACAAAGCAAACAAAAAGCCACAAATATTCATTCTCATTATTAACTTCCATACATAAGCATGCACATGGAAAACAATCTGTGAACAGAAACAATATTATTTGACTTATCTAACTAATGGCAACTAAATTTTACAATTTGAAGAGTTAACATTCATAAGCCATTGAGTGTAATATTCAAAAAGATTTTTGTTGAAGGAATGCAAATGATGATGAATGCATTTGTGGAAATCATAATCTTTTGTTGCCTCTATATAAATCCATGGTACACCCTCATTTTGAATACAGTGTGGAGATGTGGTTGCCCCAACTCAAAAAAGAGATATTGGAATTGGAAAGGGTTCAGAAAAGGGCAACAAAAATGATTAGGGGTATGGAACAGCTTCCATATGAGGAGAGATTAATAAGACTTGGACTTTTCATCTTGGAAAAGAGACGGCTAAGGGGAGATATGATTAAGGTCTATAAAATCATGACTGGTGTAGAGAAAGTAGATAAGGAAGTGTTGTTTATTACTTCTCGTTACACAAGAACTAGGGGTCACCAAATGAAATTAATAGGCAGCAGGTTTAAAACAAATAAAAGGAAGTATTTCTTCACACAACGCACAGTCAACCTGTGGAACTCCTTGCCAGAGGATGTTGTGAAGTCCAAGACCATAACTGGGTTCAAAAAAGAACTAGATAAATTCATGTAGGATAGGTCCATCAATGGCTATTAGCCAGGATGGGCAGGAATGGTGTCCCTAGTCTCTGTTTGCCAGAAGCTGAAAATGAGCGACAGGGGATGGATCACTTGATGATTACCTGTTCTGTTTATTCCCTCTGGGGAATCTGCCACTGGCCACTGTCGGAAGACAGGATACTGGGCTAGATGGACCTTTGGTCTGACCCAGGAGGGCGGTTCTTATGTTCATAAACAGAAAAAGAAGCTAAATTCATAAAATAAGTTATTCATTGTGAATTATTCAGTCAGCTCTACAATAAAGAGAGTGATACACTGTTTGAAAATGTTATTTTCAGTTAATTTTTCCTGTTACAAATGGACAACTTTCTTTTTATTCTTGGGTTTGTATCTGCAAAGCGTTAGGTCAGATGTTTTAAACCTGGGTGTCTAAAGTTAGGGTCCTAAATCTGTATTTTTGGTAGGTACTGGGGTGACCAGATGTCCCAATTTTATAGGGACAGTCCCGATTTTTGGGTCTTTTTCTTATATAGGCTCCCATTACCCGCCACCCCCGTCCCGATTTTTCACATTTGCTGTCTGATCACCCTAGTAGGTACCTGGTTAAGGTGCCTAAATATAGATTGAGGAGCTGAACTTTGAGCATGCAGATTTGAAAATGAGGGCTGAAGTTCTCATGAAATAGCTGGTTGAGCTGTAGTGGTTCAAACTCCAAGGGCAGACAAGGAAAGACATGAGTTGCATCCATTGAGCTTATCTTGTTTTCAAGCTGGTGTAAGTGCAGCCTGTTCAAATCATGGTTTTCTTTCTTTGTGCTTGGGATTTGCAACTGTGCAGCTACACTAGTTACTGGCAATTGGTGCTTAAAACCCAAGTGTAGACAAGGTTTACATTTTTAAACTTGAATACAACTTTTAGAAGGCTGACCTAGCAAGGGATGACAAGCAAGGTAAATGTAGGTCCTACAGATTCAATTAACACTACTAGGCCTAAAAGCCTGAGCAGGGCATGATCTGGCTTACCCTAATAACATGCAGAGAAAATAGCTTGGAAAAAAAGGCTTTGCCTGAAAGAAAAAATACTGACGGAGGACAACCCTCTTTCTGGTAACTCATACAGACAAAGAATATTACAGCTGATGAAAACCCAGATCGACAAAGGGAAGAGAATAGAACGAACTCTGTTACACCACATTAATCAGTCTTCCAAAATGCTTCTGCATTAGCATGATTTCTCAATTTCTTCCTCAGTGGCAAAAAGGAAGGATGCAATTATGTTCAACTTGTCCAGGATTCAGTTATCTAAATAAGTCTTTACTGTAATACTTGGGAGTAAACCTATACCACACAGAAACCTGCCCAGTTATTGTGCTAATTATAGTCTGTGTCAAGATGATCATAGAATCATAGAATATCAGGGTTGGAAGGGACCCCTGAAGGTCATCTAGTCCAACCCCCTGCTCGAAGCAGGACCAATTCCCAGTTAAATCATCCCAGCCAGGGCTTTGTCAAGCCTGACCTTAAAAACTTCCAAGGAAGGAGATTCCACCACCTCCCTAGGCAACGCATTCCAGTGTTTCACCACCCTCTTAGTGAAAAAGTTTTTCCTAATATCCAATCTAAACCTCTCCCACTGCAACTTGAGGCCATTACTCCTCGTTCTGTCATCTGCTACCATTGAGAACAGTCTAGAGCCATCCTCTTTGGAACCCCCTTTCAGGTAGTTGAAAGCAGCTATCAAATCCCCCCTCATTCTTCTCTTCTGCAGGCTAAACAATCCCAGCTCCCTCAGCCTCTCCTCATAAGTCATGTGTTCTAGACCCCTAATCATTTTTGTTGCCCTTCGCTGGACTCTCTCCAATTTATCCACATCCTTCTTGTAGTGTGGGGCCCAAAACTGGACACAGTACTCCAGATGAGGCCTCACCAATGTCGAATAGAGGGGGACGATCACGTCCCTCGATCTGCTCGCTATGCCCCTACTTATACGTCCCAAAATGCCATTGGCCTTCTTGGCAACAAGGGCACACTGCTGACTCATATCCAGCTTCTCGTCCACTGTCACCCCTAGGTCCTTTTCCGCAGAACTGCTGCCTAGCCATTCGGTCCCTAGTCTGTAGCGGTGCATTGGATTCTTCTGTCCTAAGTGCAGGACCCTGCACTTATCCTTGTTGAACCTCATCAGATTTCTTTTGGCCCAATCCTCCAATTTGTCTAGGTCCTTCTGTATCCTATCCCTCCCCTCCAGCGTATCTACCACTCCTCCCAGTTTAGTATCGTCCGCAAATTTGCTGAGAGTGCAATCCACACCATCCTCCAGATCATTTATGAAGATATTGAACAAAACCGGCCCCAGGACCGACCGCTGGGGCACTCCACTTGACACCGGCTGCCAACTAGACATGGAGCCATTGATCACTACCCGTTGAGCCCGACAATCTAGCCAGCTTTCTACCCACCCTATAGTGCATTCATCCAGCCCATACTTCCTTAACTTGCTGACAAGAATACTGTGGGAGACCGTGTCAAAAGCTTTGCTAAAGTCAAGAAACAATACATCCACTGCTTTCCCTTCATCCACAGAACCAGTAATCTCATGATAAAAGGCGATTAGATTAGTCAGGCATGACCTTCCCTTGGTGAATCCATGCTGGCTGTTCCTGATCACTTTCCTCTCATGCAAGTACTTCAAGATTGATTCTTTGAGGACCTGCTCCATGATTTTTCCAGGGACTGAGGTGAGGCTGACTGGCCTGTAGTTCCCAGGATCCTCCTTCTTCCCTTTTTTAAAGATTGGCACTACATTAGCCTTTTTCCAGTCATCCGGGACTTCCCCGGTTCGCCACGAGTTTTCAAAGATAATGGCCAATGGCTCTGCAATCACAGCCGCCAATTCCTTCAGCACTCTCGGATGCAACTCGTCCGGCCCCATGGACTTGTGCACGTCCAGCTTTTCTAAATAGTCCCTAACCACCTCTATCTCCACAGAGGGCTGGCCATCTCTTCCCCATTTTGTGATGCCCAGCGTAGCCGTCTGGGAGCTGACCTTGTTAGTGAAAACAGAGGCAAAAAAAGCATTGAGTACATTAGCTTTTTCCACATCCTCTGTCACTAGGTTGCCTCCCTCATTCAGTAAGGGGCCCACACTTTCCTTGGCTTTCTTCTTGTTGCCAACATACCTGAAGAAACCCTTCTTGTTACTCTTGACATCTCTTGCTAGCTGCAGCTCCAGGTGCGATTTGGCCCTCCTGATGATGGTTAGACATTAACAATATAAAGAAGCAGTTAATGGATGTATATGCAAGACTTGCTGGATAGAATGGCAAAAGTTCATCAGGAACTAATCTCTGCAAAAAACATAACCTAATTCTAAACACTAGACCCCCATGTTAGGGAAGTACATGGATATTAGGTGGTATTCTCTGGGAATTATTATTTCCCCTCAGTTAACAGCATCTCCAAACTTCTTTTCCTGTCTGTGTCTGGCTTATATGGATTCAGGCTTATCGGACCTCTACTAATCATGGTGCTAATCAAAACTGCAGCTCCCCACCCAAAATAGGATAGCATTTATTTCTTACGAGTTTCATAGTTACCAATACTTTGAGCCAAAATAGCCCTGGCGTAAGCAGGTGTGACTCAGCTGAAGCAAATGGAGTTGCATCTGTTTGCCCCAGGACTGAATTTGTGTAATCTTGTCTTGAATCCTTTGGGGGTATATATATGTATGTCTCGGGGGCGGGGAAAGGACAGGAGGTGGGTTAACCAGTGATGAGCTGCCAAAACCTTAACAACGGTTTCCCTCCTCACCCCATGAAGAGGTCATTGCCCACCCCCGCCCCCCCGGGACTCCTGCCGCATCTAACCCCCCCGCGTTCCTTGATGCCGCCCCCCCCAGGGCCCCTGCTCCATCTACCCCCCTCCCCTGTCCCCTGACTGCCCCCAGAACCAGGCAGGAGGGTCTTGTGGGCCACCGTAGTGAGTGCCCACCCTGCCCCTAAGAGCCAGAGGGACCTGCCAAGGGGCGAGGTGGGGAGTCCCAGCGGTGCTTACCTGGGGCAGCTCCCAGGAAGCATCCGGCAGGTCCCTCTGGGTCCTAGGGATGGGGGAGTGTAGCTAGGGGGCAAGCAGGGGGAGCGGCCGCTCCCCCACTGATCACATCAAAATAGGCGCCTTACGCACCGACTCCGAGGGTGCTCCGGGGCTGGAGAACCCACGGGGAAAATTTGGTGGGTGCAGATCACCCACCGGCGCTCCGCGCCTGGCCCCAGCTCATCTCACCTCCGCTCCACCTCCTCCCCTGATGCGCCGCCCCACTCTGCTTCTCCACCCCCTCCCCCGGCTTCCCGCGAATCAGCTGTTCGGCGAGAAGCCTGGGAGGGCTGAGAAGCAGGCGGTGGCTTCCCGCTCAGGCCGAGGGTGGCGGAGGTGAGCTGGGGCAGGGAGCGGTTCCCCTGCGTCCCCCTGGGTTACCTGCTGCGGCAAGGGTGGCCCTCCTCGCGCCCCCCTGCCCCAGCTTACCTCCGCCTCCCAGGGTCTGAGCGGGAAGCCGCCGCCTGCTTCTCAGCCTGCTCCAGCTTCCCACACAAACAGCTGATTCGTGGGAAGCCGGCGGGGGTGGGTGGAGAAGCAGAGTGGGGCGGCGCGTCAGGGGAGGAGGCGGAGCGGAGGTGAGATGAGCTGGGGCCAGGCGCGGAGCTGCCGGTGGGTGCTCTGCACCCACCACATTTTCCCCTTGGGTACTCTAGGGCTGGAGCACCCATGGAGTCGGTGCCTAAGGTGCCATTTTTGGCCAGTTAAATTTAGAAGCCCTTTTAGAACCGGTTGTCCCTTGCGGAACTACCGGTTCTAAAAGGGCTTCTAATTTTAACAACCGGTTCTAGTGAACCGGCTCCAGCTCATCACTGGGGTTAACTGAAGAAACTGGAAAATACAGTAAGGGCCAGATTAATCTGTGGTGTAATTACATTGATTTGGGTGGAATATAGGTCCAGAAGTCCAATAGCAAACATGTTTCTTCAGTATTCTAACACTATTGCTCCCTGCTAAAATAAATAGCACTGTATGAAAACATCAGAGTTTCAATGAGGGAAAATAGCTAACCAAAACAGAGATGATGAAGTAATTTCAGTTCAACCTCAGCAGTCCTACCGTGTCCTCATAACTAACAGTTCATAGGTTCTGCTGTTGTCAGCAGCGCTTTTTGATACAGAATATGAAGGGGTATACATTTTGTTTAGCCAAGGCACATAGCTCTCTGTTGGAGATTAACTCTGATCTTGTTTCTATTGTAACCAGGAGACCATCTCAATAGAAAGGCTTTCTGGACACAGAATGGATTTGCTACATTGTTAGGATAACTTTTGGCCTTTGTATCAGTCCCCTGCGGCAACTAAACAAAATGACAAATTCCTGAGAGTTTTAAATTTCAGCCTGACCCTTACTGCTGATACTAGACTATAATTATGGCAGAAATGTCAGGGCCTCCTGTTGTTTTATTACCAGAAAGTAAAAAAAGAGATTATTGCCTTATGAATTCCTTACTCAAGCTGCAGTATGTTCTTTATGCTGTGGTCAACCTGGACCAGTGGTTTTCAGCCTTTTTCATTTGTGGACCCATAAGAAATTTCACATAGAAATTTCCCCCTTTGGAAATCTTAGACATAGTCTGTGGACCTGTCGGGGTCCATGGATCACAGGTTGAAAACCACTGTTATTTGGTAACAACAAGCTTTTGCAGACCCCTTAGCCATAGTCTGTGGACCCTCAGGTGTCCGTGGACCACAGGTTGAAAACCACTGAACTAGACTTCCTGGGTCTTGGTGAATAAGAATGGTCAGGCTTGGCTCTGTGCTCTGGTTGGATGTTTTAGGTTCGCTTCTCTCTGATTAAAGGTAAACCTGCTGTTTACTCTTCCTCAGGCTTTCTTTGTTTCCCCCTTCATTTGATGTACATTGTGACCATGATTCCCCAAATGATTCCTCTCAAGATACTTTCTAATAGTTTGCTTGAGGACATTGAGCCAGAGGTTCCCTTCCCCCCCTCCCCCCAAAAAAAGGGGGGAGGCCTACAGCATGTCTCCTAGTCTCTTTATAAAATCTAAAGCCCTAGATTATACAGCTTTCTAAAATGTTATTTAGACAGGAGATTCCACATGTCTGCAGGGAAAAAAAGAAGCTGAAGGGCAAAGAAAAGGACACATGTCAAATAAGTGTCACTTGATTTATCCACTTGTAGAGCTGCTTAGTGTGGTGGTGGTTTATGTGATTTAGTCTGCTGGGGCTAACAGGATTCTCTCTTGCAAACAAACTGTCACATCTCAATGAGCTTCTCATTTTCATCATTTTTTAGAGTGTGATGCGCATTTCTATTCATGCTGTCTCTCGACAAGGTCAGTGTTCTCTGTGAGCATGGATGATTCTAGGGGATTTCATGGCTCTTCCTGGTGGCGGGTACACTCTCCAGTCCAAGAAATGTGTCTCGGTTGTTTCATAGCCTTTCCCCCCAGAAATTTTTCTCAATAGCACTTTTACTCTGTGTTAATTTTTCTAAATCTTCTCTCAGGACTTTTCAGTATGAAGGCCTGAGCCTTACATTTTTAAAAAGCAGCCGCTGATTTGAGGTGCCTCAAGTTTTGGTTGTATAATTTGCGACACTTTGGGTCTGATTTTCAGAGGTATTGAGCCCCTGAAACTCAATTTGACTTCAGTGGGAGCTGAGGATGCACCATACCTCTGAATCCAAGACTGAGTAGACTCAGATTATACACACTGGATGAGTAGCAACATTTGGAAAAGTATGTCTCCAGCTCTTAAATCAGAGTGCTTGTGAAATACAAGACCAAATTCTGCCTTTGGTTATTAAAGTCAATAGGATGGCATGGATGTAGCTGTGAGCAGAAACAAATACTTGTTTCTTACTACTTCTTTCCAGAAATATTGTCAATTTCATTGTATTCTGAAATTGTTCTTGCTAGTTCACAACAATTGGTGTGACTCTGATCTCTCTTACATCAGTGTAATTCCAATGACTGCAGTGAAGTCACTCCTGATTTAAATGAGTGAAGTAAGGAATCTGGCCCAATGTCTCCTGGCACTAGCTAGGGAAAAGGGAATGGACTTAAACATTAGCCTTTGCTCAGTTTTCTGACTTGATTTAACATTTTGTCCCACAACTACCTTGTTCTCTATGACAAATCAAACTTTGGGTAACCAAAGTATTTTATATACAAAACCACAAGCCCAGTAACATCTTTTATTTTAGTCTCTTAACTTGTTGTTTTAAACGTAACACAATTTTGCTTTGCCTTCATGTACATAGGAGTAATGCAGGTGCAATTTAAGAGCAAATCCTGAATGAGACTTGGGAAATCCAAAGCCCTGTCCACAACATGGCAGAACAATCCATGTTAGCTACATGTGTGTTCCTCAACCAAGTATCCTGAATCAGATAGACATTGCCTTGCCCCTAGGGTAGTCATTTACACCTGTGCAGAGTGAGTGTCCTATGAATCAGAATTCACTATTTTCTTTAACTGTTTATTTATTTGGGAAGTATTAGGAGGTTTACAAACATCCTTGTAATGATTATTGTTTTGTTTCTGATATTTACATGGTAACAGTGAACATTTGTTTAGAGCCATTAAATGGGAATATAGTCATCAGAACTATTTAACAAGGTTCTACCACATTACAGCATGAGCATCATTATATATGTAACACGTCATTTCTAGTGATTTTTATTCAATTGAGTGAAATCTCTAATTATACATATTTAATGGACGAGGCGTGTCTATCAAATGGTTATATTAAAATGGATGGGGTGCTGGATTTTTTGCCGGTGAATGTACTTTGAGTATCGAATAAGAGGTAATTAAATACCTAAGTATCTACTTGTCCTCTATCTGGTTTGCTGTGTATGTAGTTGGTGTGTTAAATTTCCATAATCACAACCTCCCTTATTTTTTGAACCATTCCTCTACAGTTGGAGTATTTTTCTTTTTCCAATGATAGGCTATAAATAGCTGATTGGCTACTAGCAGGTGAGAGATTAATTCTTCATTTTCTGTTGTGTGACCATTTCGACTAGGAAGCTCCAGGAAGATTACCAAAAGCTCACTTCATAACACATATCCAGAAATTCAAAACTCACACTTATGTATCAGATGGTTGCTTTTTAACATTCACTTTGAATAAATATAAATGACTACACAAGGTTCAAGGAATCGGAGAACCAGGTCAAGTGTCTGGGTGTAATAAAGTGTATAAAACATTGAATTTTGTTTGACAAGTGATCTACAATGAGAAGTACAGTAAGCATTTTCTAGTCTTGTAAAGACCCTTAACCTTCCAGTGCAATAAAGGGTTCCGTATACTAGTATGTGCTTCATTGCTTCATGTGCTTATAATTGGAAACAAAATCGGAATTTTGTTTCATAAGATGTAGAGTCAAATTCTGCTCTGTTACACTTGTGCAGCTTTTTATTGACTGCAGTGGGAACTGGACCCACATGACTAAGAACAGAATTTGGCCTGTAATATATATTACTGGAAGACAGGATAAGATGCTTAATTTTATAAACTGAATTTGTAATGTAATTTTGTAACACTACTTAGCTTGTGGTGTAGACCATTGAATTTTAATATCTTCCTATTCGTGCTTCTACTCTTCACATTATTTTTTACTATTCATGCTACACTGGGTACGCATGGAATTACAGTCAAGAAGGGAACTGAAGAAAGCTGGACAGAAATAACAGTGCTGGTCTTAATCTGCCTTAATCTGGAGGCCAAATACTGCCCCATTCTCCAGGGGTATGGAGGGGCTGATTGTACAGAGGTTTTGCTGAGGAAAAGGGAGGGAGGATTTGAAGAGCCCATGCAGTATCAAGTTCTTCTCCACTGGGGTTTTCTGTGTACCTACATATAGGGGGATTTGAGTTAAGCCAAAATCCACCGGCCATCCTCTTGAATGGAGGAGAAATGTACTGGCCATGGGACTATGCTACTGTTCGTGAGCTGGGGTCAGTCATTCCCACTGCCTCTCCAACACCCTAAAGAGTTCCCCTGCAGGCAGCCTGACTGTTGGGCTAGGTACTAGTTCAATGATTTGGCCCTCAGTGAACATAATGCCAAAATAAGCATCTCGTTCTCCAGTCCAGCAAACATCAGGATTAGAGCTCCACTGTATAACACTTAACAGGAGATAGGCCCTTTCCGAAAGAGATTAGGATCTAAAGACACAGTATGTCAAGTGGGAGGGAGGATGAGGGTAACAGTGAAAGGAAAGTGTAGTTACATAAACTTATGTGCACTATTACATGATCTTGACCCATTTAAAGTAATTTGTTAATTATAGGAAACAAGTAAACAGACAATAAAACAGATAGTGGTAACCCCTATTGTCCACCCGCCTAGACATTGTTCATTGGAAACCTCCCACAGGCTTCATGGTAGAAAGTCGATCTTGAGGATGGACAGAGGAGTAGCTTTATGGATTAATATGGTCAGGGTGTCCAATGCGCAAGGGGCACTTGGGAAGAAATGCTTGTGGGAGAGGTGGACACCTGGTTAATTGAAGTTGGCATCACTGGCAGAGTAGAAGATATGGTGGAACAACCCAAATAAGATAGAGAGGATAAACAGGGAAGGGTAAAGTTCGAGTATTGTTGAGTTTCTTTCATTATCTGTGATGAGGTTAAATAGCTTCAGCATACAGTAGCTATGACCACATTATTTTTCTGGTGGCTGATTTGTTTTTCTAACAACAGAGCAGAGTGGTACATACCCGGAACTGGATGTACCCGTAACATGGACCCAGTAAAGTGTGCATGTGTATGTATGTGCCACTATTTCATTTTCTATAAATGGTAAATATTAAATGCTTAAAGGAAAACAATGAAGCTCTACATAATCTGTCACCGGAATGTGCTTTTACTCAGACTAACTCAGATAGTTGGGATTACAGCTGTAGTTTATTTTAAAAATAAAAAACCCCACATCCTTTATTCTGTAGAGCACAGAAGCCACACTCCCACAGATTGAACTTTCTACGTGTCTTGCTATAAATGAACTGTAACAAGTCTGTACAAGATTTGCTTTGCAAGAGAAACAGCAAAATGGATTTTGTCTGTGCTGTGCATCTTATTGCTTCCTACAATGGGATATTAGCAGTAAAGTGATGACTCTGGCATGGGAGGGAGGGGGGGAAGTAGAAAGAAAAAAAAAGGCAGAAAAGTGGTTGTTATTTTGATGGTACTTTACATGCAAATGATGTTTTACAGAACAATAAAATATATGGTCCATGCCCTGAAAAACTTACAATGGAAGGAACTGATCCTACAAACATTTACAACTAGATTAAGTGTTTGCTACCCTGAGTAGTTCTACTAATATTGGAAATGTAGGCAGGATGGGCCATAAGGCTTGGACATAGATATAGCCAGTGATGATAACAAACACAAGAAGGGATGATGAAGGAAAGTGAAGACAGTTAAGTGCACATTACCGAGTTTGGCTTCACTGGCTGCTTGAGAATTCCCCTTGTGAAAGGGGCATAGAGCCAGCCTGGCAGCTTTTTGCAACCCCCCGTCCAAGCCCCCAACCTTGGAGGTACTTTCGGGAAAAAATGGGTGTGCCCCGCGAATTGCTGTGCCCGTGAATTTCTTACTATTGCAGCAGCCTGCAGCTGCTGAGGTGGTTGTTAATAATGCTGAGGACTGGACTGTCTCTTAGCCAGCCCCAGGATCAGTGGAATGCAAAGCGGGCACCATTGCGCATCCCCTGCCCCTCAGCTGTGCTAGTGTCTCTCCTCCCTCCCTGAGACCGTAGCGTTTCTTTAAATGGACTCAGTTGTGCTTGGGCTCAGTTTAATGGATGGCTGTCAGTCACATAATTATGGTTTGGATTTTTTTAACACAAATTATTACAGATGCGTTACAACGAGAGGGGACTAAAAGGATCGCCACTGTTTCTGTGGGGTATGTGAGGAGCCATTTGTAATCCCTTTGGCCAGTCTCTCTGGATGCTGAAACAGTGCTTAGTTATGTGGTTTTTCACTGAAGAATCTTTTGAGCTTTTCATCATTTGAGCACAGCGGGATCCTATAAGGTTACTGCAGCCTGAAGCAAAAAGAAAAGGGCAGGGAGCAGTGACGGAGTGTTGACTGGAGGATTCTGGCAAATGTTTTTTAAACTGTAGGAGTACAGCAGATTGACTATCAGACCATTAGTGCTGATAATGGTACTCGCGGACCTTGTCAGCATTCCAGTGTCACGCTTTATAACCATTTAATTACCGCCTGTATTAAATATAGCCAAGATTTACCATTACAAATAACTCTAAGTGTCCTGTAGATGATAACAAAGTAGAGTGTGTTAACAGCGTAGACAGATGGTAATTGCTATGTTCATCCTATTATGTATCTCTATCAATAATAGCCCTAACAGTGGATCTAATTTTCGTGTTATAAAAGATACTCTTTTCCTATATTTACTCTTTTAATTTGATAACATTTTCTTTTCCAGTTCAAGCATGAATCCTTTCCTCAAAGTTTTTAATTTTACTGTATGTTGTAAAATTAAACTTCTTTATCCTCCTTGTGAATGTTACAGGTTAGATCATCAGCTGGGTTAGGGTACCTTCATGCCTATGATATCGGTGTTCTAAAGTCATCTTAGCAGGTGCCAGAAGAATCTCCCCTATGTAAGGGGACCTTTGAGTGGTACAGATCTCCTGTAGTGACTCAGTGCTACTGTGGCAGATGTGGAGCTGCTATGTAATAATCTAAGAACACCGACATGGTATGTAATGGGATGAATACTACATGTGACCTGGTCAGTGAGGTAAAGTTACTGTAGAAATCTGCAAAAAGAAAAGGAGTACTTGTGGCACCTTAGAGACTAACCAATTTATTTGAGCATGAGCTTTCGTGAGCTACAGCTCACTTCATCGGATGCATACCGTGGAAACTGCAGAAGACATTATATACACACAGAGACCATGAAACAATACCTCCTCCCACCCCACTGTCCTGCTGGTAATAGCTTATCTAAAGTAATCATCAAGTTGGGCCATTTCCAGCACAAATCCAGGTTTTCTCACCCTCCGCCCGATTTGTGCTGGAAATGGCCCAACTTGATGATTACTTTAGATAAGCTATTACCAGCAGGACAGTGGGGTGGGAGGAGGTATTGTTTCATGGTCTCTGTGTGTATATAATGTCTTCTGCAGTTTCCACGGTATGCATCCGATGAAGTGAGCTGTAGCTCACGAAAGCTCATGCTCAAATAAATTGGTTAGTCTCTAAGGTGCCACAAGTACTCCTTTTCTTTTTGCGAATACAGACTAACACGGCTGTTACTCTGAAACCTGTAGAAATCTGGGGGTTATTACAGTTTCCTGTATGAGTGTATCAATCTAACTTAATTAGAGGGCTGTTAGAAATACAAGCAGGGAGCTAACACAATGGCAGACAACTGAAAGACAATGGAGAAAGCTCTTATATTGTGTCTCCAGAGAAGTGCCAAGTCTCGTTTTGCCAGTACTGGGAGCCTAGCTATCAAGAGGACACTAAGCGGTTAAAAACCACTTTCAAGGGCAGCTGTCACAGAGGAAGGCTTGGTGGACGGAGTCTGAAGAAACTGGGCTGTCCCCAGTTCCAGGGAATGGTAAGCCTTAGAGAGAGGCAGGCACCCATGCGGACTGCTCATTTGTTTTAAGATCTGTTTTGTCTTAAGTGCTTTGGCTCTCAGTGGTTCTCAAACTGTGGGTCAGGACCCCAAAGTGGGTTGCGAACTCAATTTAAGGGGTCTCCGGGGCTGGCATTACACATGCTTGGGTCTGGGGCTGAAGTCGAAGCCGGAGCCCCACTGTGCAGGCTTGAAGCCCTTTGGCTTTGGCCACCCTGACTGGGCGGTGGGCTCAGGTTTCGGTCCCTTCTCCTGGGGTTGTGTAGTAATTTTTGTTGTGAGAAGCGGGTCGCAGTGCAATGAAGTTTGAGAACCCCAGTTAAAATAAATACATTGCTTTAAGAAGGTTGTTTGGTCACTGGTTACCAATGTCATTGCTCCTGGAGGGAAGAGAACTGCAGGTACTGAACATAAGCCAGGTCTGCTGTTAGCCCCTGCGTCTGCAGCCTAGGGCCCAGTTTGAGAACGGGAGAATGTGATTTCCCTTTCCACCTCCCCCAAGAGTCTCTCTCCTTCGTCACTTCTCCCACAAGAGTGATGAGAGCTCAAGGCCTGAAACCTGAGTGATGTGCACTTGAAGAGCCTAGCGATCAGAAATGCAGTTAGCCCAGTAACTATGATAGCCAACCCCTCTCCCTTTGGCAGGCACAGGGGTCATGAATAGGAGAAAGGAGGTATAGCCAGGTAACAGAGTAACAGCCGTGTTAGTCTGTATTCGCAAAAAGAAAAGGAGTACTTGTGGCACCTTAGAGACTAACCAATTTATTTGAGCATGAGCTTTCGTGAGCTACAGCTCACTCACGAAAGCTCATGCTCAAATAAATTGGTTAGTCTCTAAGGTGCCACAAGTACTCCTTTTCTTATAGCCAGGTAAGATGCTTGAATGGCCCATTGGGGCTCTATGCAGCAGTACAGCTTAGTACAGGCCACAGTAAATTGTACAAAAGAATTAGTCTGGTGCAAATCAATAGTAGTTTTAGGCCTCCTTGGAACTGACCAAGTCCCACGGAGTTGCACTGCGTGGGCTGCACTAATTCCAGTTATATGAGCTGTGAAAGGTGTTTTGTGCGCTTCCTAACATGCATCTGTGTAATCTAGCCCTTAGTGTAATAGAGAGCATATACAACTGTTCAGTCCTCTCAGTACCTAATTTTTAGTAACTGAATGCCCTGTTGTGCCTCTGACCATTCACATAAGCAGAGTGAAAATAACTCTTAAAAAAAACAAACATACAAACAACCGAACCCGACCCACGTCCCCCAACTTTGTCTTGTTGACTGAGCAAATCAGAATCCTATCTGGGTAATTTACCGACTCAGTAACCCCCTGACAGCACTAATACGGATAGATTGATCCCGATGGTGCAGTATATGGGGTCTGTACAGAGTACAGTGAATAGATTGATTAGGCTCTGATCCTGTTCCCATTGAAGTCAATAGAGGTTTGGACTTTGATCTCTAAGGAAGCAGGATTGGACACTTGAATTCTGTGGGGTTACACCAAAGATTAATTTAGCTCTTTGACTATAAGCTCCTCAGGACAGAGGCCTGTCTTTTTGTTTTTGTTTGTTTTTTGTCGGTGATGCACTAATTTACCTGTGATACTATATCAATCATAAATAGGAATAAGATAGCTGAGATCATCGCTTAGCTTAGCTCATGACATTTTCTTTTTAAATGTGAGAACAAACCAAGCAGGCTGGTGTTACAGAATAACATTTCTGAAGAATGCAAGCCCATCTGTCTGCCACTAGTTCTCTGTTGCAGCCTTTTGTTGCCTCAGGGAGAGGGAGGAACTAGGGAGGTGGGTTTTGAAAGGTCGGCAATGAGGGCATCCTGAGCATATTATAAATGTTAAAATTGTTTATCGGTTTGTGACATTTGCTGAAATCTAGGGTTTCAAAGTTGTCCTTTAAAAATTGGAGCGTGCACTTGCTTTGGCAAGAAGCCCAAAGGTCATCTTGCTTCATGTGACTGATCTCTTCGGAGCAGTGTTTACTTTACTCTGATGGCCTTTCTGGTGTGGGGAGTAGAGAGGAAAGTCATAGGAACAACATCCTGAGCTTGTGGACCTCGGCAAACATTTAACTAACATTGTGGCTCTTGATGTTCTCCACAGGGGCCTGACTCTGTGCCATGGAAGTCAATGGGAACTCCGCCATTGGCTTCAAAGCCATAGTACGTGCAAAAAGAAAAGGAGGACTTGTGGCACCTAAGAGACTAACCAATTTATTTGAGCATAAGCTTTTGTGAGCTACAGCTCACTTCATCGGATGCATACTGTGGAAAGTATCGATTGTAAGTCCCTTGGTGCAGGCACTGTGTTTGCACAGCGTCTAGCACCGTGGGCTCCTGGTCTGTGATTCACGCCCTCCCCGGTGCTGTGGTAACACAAATAATAATAGTCATTTGAGCTGGGGTTCATCAGCTAGTCGCCCAAGTGATTGCTTGACCATAATATTTTCTCCCAATTCCATCCCAGAGCTCCAGGTTATCATCTCCTGTTGTTCTTATCTGAATATTGGAGCTGAGCCAACTCCTACTGAAGTTAAATCTTTCAACTGGCTTTATTAGGAATTGGAACTGGCCTTTAAGATTTTGGGCAGAAATCCTGCTTTGATTTACTTAGAATGCCATGCTGCTATAAATAATAGTACTAAAACCCTGTGCCCCAAGGACATCTTGATGCCAACTGGCAGAGGGCACAGGAGTATGCAAGGGTTACAGAGAGCCCCTGCTCAGGGGTGCTGGAACATGGGGGGGACTCTGCCCTCCACTTTTTACCAGCAGTAAAGTGATAGGGGGGAGGGGAATTGAAAGGAGCGAGGAGGGGGCAGGGCCTTGGGGGAAGGGATGGTGTGGAGGCATGGGTTCTGGGTGAAGGGGCAGCGTGGGGGGGGGCAAGGTCTCAGGGAAGGGGTGGTGCCAGTGGCCCCCCCACTTTTAGGGCGCTTCCACTGCTCTTGCCTCTGCATCTGGAATCTACTAGTCCTTCAAAAATGTCATGTAAGGTCTCTATTAAAAGCCTGTGTCACGCTTGTCGTCATAATCATTGTGAGACATGTATATGGAAAATATGTGACGAGCTCTGTATATATATTACAGTTATGTTCTCTGGGTCTCTGAAGTTAAAGGAAGTCTCTGAAAGGTGAAAGATATAGGCCTATCAGGCAGGGGGAAGAGATATTTATCTTTCTCCGGCTGATCATGTGCAAATGAAGTATTGTATGGTTCACAGTGGACACCCAATTACCGTCTCATCAAAATACTAATCAATAGATTGTGGGTATTAGAGGGGGAAAAACAGCAGGATTTATCCTGTTTAGGAGCAAGACAATGAACTTTGGAAACTATGGGCAGGTCTACATTACAAACTTGCATCAGTGCAGCTGCACCTCTGTAGCGGCTTCTGGTGAAGATGCTCGAAGGGCATGGCTATACTTCCAGCACTCTACAACAGGGAAAACGCTGCCGAGTGTTCACGCTCTCAGCTGTACGCGCACTGGTGTGGCCACATTAGCAGCTCTTGCGACACCACAAAGAGCAGTGCATTGTGATAGCTATCCAGCGTGCAAGTGGCTGCAACGTGCTTTTCAAATGTAGGGGCTGGGGTGAGTGTCACGGGGACTGTGTTGTGTGTATGTGGAGGGAGAGAGAGTGGGTTTTGGGGGGGGCTGAGAGCATGTCAGCATCCTAGCAATGGTATTGTTCCATTAACAGATGGAAATGGTAAAATTATCAATAACAATGCAAAAAAGGCAGAAGTGTTCAATAAATGTTCTTTATTTAGGGAAAAAGTGAATGATGACATATCATATGATGAAATACTTTCCATTCGAACACTAACTTAGACATTTTAAAATCAGCAGATCTTCATTTCTTACATTCAGGGGTTTTGAAAGAGTTGGCTGAGAAGCTCTGGACCATTAATGTTGATTTTCAGTAAGTCTTGGAACACTGGGGAAGCTCCATGAAATGGAAGAAAGCTAATGATGTGCCAATATTTTAAAAGGGTTAATGGGATGACCTAAGTAATTATAGTCCTGTCAGCCTGACATTGATCCCAGGCAAAATAGTGTGATCGCTGATATGGGACTTGATCAGTAAAGAATTAATGCCAAGCACATGGGTTTATGGATAACAGATTTTGTCAAACTAACTTTATCTATAATTAATACAATATAATATAATTAATGTGTGTGGGTGTGTGTGTATGTGTAAATGAGATTACAAGTTTGATTGATAAAGGTAATAGCGTTGATGTAATATATTTAGACTTCTGTAAGGCACTTGACTTGGTACCAAATGACATCTTGATTAATAAATTAGAATTATACAATACTGTGAGGGTAATTAACCGTTGGAACAACTTACCAAGGGTTGCAGTGGATTCTTCATCACTGAAATTTTTAAATCAAGATTAAGTGTCTTTCTAAAGTGTCTTTCTAAAAGAAATGTTCTACTTCAAACAGGAATTAATTCAAGGAATTCCTAATGCCTGTGTTTAAACAAGAGGTCGGACTAGATCGGGGTAGGTGGACTGCAGGCCAGATCTGGACCACCAGATGCTTTTGAACAGACCGCAAAATCTTTTTTATTTACTTGTTGTTGTTGTTTTTGTATTATTTTCTCTGGAGTCTGGACCTTGACAAAAAATAATTAGACTAGATGATCAGTGGTCCCCTTTGACCTTGTAATTTATGAATCTATTGTCTTCTATAAGAAATTAACAAGTGATATCATCTGATTGCGCTCTGTGTAATGTGGCAACAGATTTGCTCTTGAACTAAATGAAGCAGATAAGCCTCAAGCACATAGCTGTCACTGTTTTCTGTCCCAAAGTCTGTATATGGCTGGTAAAGATGTGCTTTCAGCCCCTTCTGTAAAAGGTGCTCCTGCACTGGAGCATGGAGAAGATCTATTAGTATAACAACAAACAAGCACATATAGGGTCTTTTTTTCACTCTTCTTTTGTGTTGCAAGTTTTGTTTTCTTTCTTAGCAAATTTATCTCTAAGACTTGAGACACAAATATACGCAGGCTTTTCTTTGCAGCTCTTTTCCTTTTTCGTTAGAGCTATTTATACCGAATGGCAACTACATGAAGACTAATAAACTGAAAAACAAAGCTTGGGACAAGTAAGCTTAAATAGTATTGATACAGGGTCCCCAGTGCTAAAATCTCCCAACCCTGCAGTGGCACCGAAATGCTTTATAACTCGATTGGTCCCTGAATACAGTGTGAAAGTGCAAACAGTAAAAATCCCTCACACAAGTTACTTACAGATGCATCCTAGCAACTGCATAACTCTTCTCTGATTTCCTTTGCTTCCTTTCACAAACGCCACCTTCTACGTCTGTCTTTGTTACAAGGAAATACATTGCAACTGCAACAATTCTCCACATGGGTGGTCAGTAGGGTTTTGAACCTAAGACCTTTAGCGCTGCAGCATAGACCTCAATCACTTGAGCTAAAGAGTACCTTCATTAGATGGTGACAAAGTAGGCTTTTATCCCCTCTGTGGACCAGTCATTTGAGGGGGATGCAACACACATTTTGCCATTGTATTATCCAACCGTGCTTTTTTTCATTTTCACCAGCAGACACCATTTCCCATAGCAGTTTGTTGTTGTTTGTAGTTGAGGTTGGGTTTATGTCTGGGTTCCATCCAGAATACAGAAGTCTAGAATAGTATCATGGTTCAGGGTAATCCTTGTACTATTTCCATGTGTTCTGAACTGGATCGTTATCCTTTTCTTTAGGGTTTACAGGTAAGTAATACAGTGCCCCGTTACAACTGTTGCTTCAGAGCTGTTAACATTTCAGGAGGTTAGTAAAGATAATGCAACTGGACACAGAACTGTAAAGGAAACTTATCTGGAGGATATTCTGCAGCTATACACTTAATAAAGGAATATTTTGATGATAGTGAATAGTTTTAGACTCATACAAGCTGTTAATCTTGATTAGCCAGCAAACATATGGTTTTCAGAGCAGTGCTGCTCTTAGAGGAGGTTGTCTGGCACAGCGTTTGTGCAGTACTTTAGTATGACCTTAACCCCTTTTGTTCCTTAAGGAAAAAAAGCGAAGTCCTACAAAGAGGCGCTTATATTGTCCTTTAGATGTCTGTTGTCAGACTTCAGAGTAACAGCCGTGTTAGTCTGTATTCGCAAAAAGAAAAGGAGTACTTGTGGCACCTTAGAGACTAACCAATTGAAAAAAATAATTGGTTAGTCTCTAAGGTGCCACAAGTACTCCTTTTCTTTTTGTGGTCAGACTGTGGCTAGCCCTGTGCAGATAAACAATGGGGAGATGCCGTGAGCTTCTTTCTCCCACCCCCTGCCACTCCTGCAGGATCCAGCTATCTAAAATGGGTGTAGAATGCAAGCAATACCTGATGCAGTTCCACTATCATAGGGCTGCATCTTTAAAGTCAGAGTCTAGCCTCTAACATGCATCCAAACAATATCACTACCTTGACTTCAACAAACTGAGTTTGATTCTTCTTATGGAGCTTGGGAAATGGTTTGCTTCAAAGATGAAAGAACTACAATATAGCCTCACTTAAGGAGATATTTATTTTGGTCCATTAGACTGTGTTAAGTACCATGAATGCTTCTCCAGGTCTGTAATGACACATCTCCAGTATAGCATACATTACAATTACTAAATCAAAAAGTAAACAGATATACAAATGAGTTTAATGTCCTTCTGCTGTGAAGCTGCTTTTGGTTAAAAATATTCAGTTTTTTCTCTGTCGTATGCTGGTGAAGTGTTGAAATAGATAAAGGTGCTTTTCCTTACAACACTCAGGATATGTCTGCACTACAACAGCACAGCTGCACCCTTGAGCTCTACTGTAGAGGAAGATGCTCCCTACATCGATGGGAGGGTTTTTTCCTGTTGATGTAGTTAATCCATCTCTCCGAGAGCTGGTAGCTAGGTGGCTGGAAGAATTCCATTCCAAAATGTTTTCAGGATTAGGTTGACCTAACTATATTGCACAGGGCTGTGAAAAACTTTGCACCCTGAGCGATGTAACTAGAATGATCTAATTTTTAGGCGTAGACCAGGCCTTAGTGACTCAGCCAAGAAAAAGTGGTCTGTTTTCTTGTATCACGTGCAGCCTCTAACTCAGTGGTTCTCAAACTTGTGTATTGCTGACCCCTTTCACACAGCAAGCCTCTCAGTGTGACCCCCCCCCCATTATGAATTAAAAACTTTTTTTTATATTTTACACTATTATAAATGTTGGAGGCAAAGCGGGGGTTTAGGGGTGGAGGCCAAGAGCTCACGGCCTCCACGTAGTAACCTCATGACCCCCTGAGGGATCACTACCCCCGGTTTGAAAATCCCTGCCTGACTATTATCAACCTCCTGTGCTGAAGCTGACCAAAAACATGTCTGACAAGCATTTTTAGCTGCCTGTGAAAAACAATATGTTTTATTGTTTTAACCTGATTCTGACCTGACCTGGGACACTCTGAATTGGCATTTGTGGTCAGTGGAAAAAATCTGTCTTGATATGCCAAGTCAATTGCACTCACTGCTCAGCAGCTGCTACGGGCAAACTATATCTGCCTTGTCCTATGGAGAAACTGGGTGAACATGTTGGCATTAACAACTGAACAGTGCCGGAAAATTCTGAGTAAAAGCCTGGGTGGATGGAAGAATTTTCTTGTCAGTAAATTGAGGATTAATGAGATTGTGTAAAGACAGGAAACCCTTGTCCGTTTTCTGGGAGGATTAAGTGTCCTCTGAAACACGATTATATTTACAGGATAACTGCAGGGACATCTGTGAAATAAGTGGTGTATACTATGGTGAAGGGCTTGACATCCCCTCCTCCCCCTCCGCCCCCCCCCCCCAAAGTTATCTTTAAAGCTACATGTTAAATGCAAAGGGTAGATTTGCCTTCTTCTTGAATGGGATTTAAGGCCAGATCCCATTGACTAAAGGGCTTAGTTCATTGTAGGAAATACTCAGGATGTAACAGGATCAGGCCTATTGTAGCATGCCATACCTCAGAGAAACTTCACAATACTATTTAAAAATGATAAACCTGCTATAAAAATAGTTCCTTCTTTCCCCCAGCTGTGATGTTTTTTCCCTAAAGTTATGGTGCCTGGCGGACCAGGAGGGCAATCTTCAGTCCTGGATCAGTGACAAGTTTAAGGTCCTATAGCTTGTGACTCATCAGGGATATAGATGGGAAAGTTATATTGCTGTTAAAAAGAGATCTTTAGCTGATTGGTGTGGTTTGTAGTGACTAGTGGACGATGTCATGGTTCTGTGAATGTGGAGTCGGGTTTCAGTAGCAGTTTGTTCAGCTGTTGCATTTCTGAGAAATTTCCCTGTTCAAAAAAGTCCTGTGCTTATTGTGGTTCTCTGGTCGATGTTTTAAGTTAATTCTTCTAGTTTGTTGTTGGAGCTTTGCTGTTTCTGTATATTGGAAACAATAATCCCCGGGAGGAAGGAAAGTGATTCAAATAGAATCCCAGCCTTAAACACAAAAGCCATATTTTTTCTGTTTCTTCCATCTCTCCTCCTTTTCCAGTCCTGGGGTTGTCTTGGCGTTTCCATCTCCTCCTTGTGTTGTTGCTTCTTCTCTTCCTCTCTCCACCTTGTGCGTCTGTGATTCCTGCTTGCCATTGAGTGATGATGTGGAGTAAGGCCCATCCCTTCTTGCAGAGGCTCAGCAACTAGCCTCATTGGCTGAAGTGCTAGGGGAGGAAGGGACTGAACTGAGGGCTGTTTTCAGGAGCTGTCTCCTTCTTCCATGCTTTGTTGTAGGTCTCCCCATGACAAGCCTTGAGCTTCAGTGGTCGAGCTAAGCAAGGTTAGAACTGGGTTCAGCTTTTCCCTTCCCGGTCCTCCTTGCATGCAGCCACTTTGAGCAGGATCTGTAATGTCAAACGGAGGGTTCTCAATCTGCACATAGATTTGTCCTCTTCCATCACACAGCAAAGGACTGCATGCCCATTCATCCCAAGCCAAGCCAAGTCAAATTGTGGGTGCCATGCTATCCCATAATTACACAATGAATGTAGCCCCAGGACGATGGGCCTAGATATCAGGTGTGGTTCCTCCCCCTTTTTGGCATTTCCTATTCTCCTATCTGCATCAAAAATCTCAAGATTTCTGTGCAAATTTCCCCATACTTCCAGTTGGATAAGCACTTATGCTCTTCCTGCCCTAACCATTATCCTGTTATTGTGGGTGCTCTGTTAAACAGCTGCAGCGTGACATCCCTAAGATGGTTGCAATTCACTGATGGGAGAAGTGATTCCTATGTGCTGTTACCAGCACGTAGTATGGAGTGTCCCTAAAGTACATCTGGATCTTTTTAGATAAAGGTTATTATGTATTGTGGGTCCAGTTCTCACTTCCCTGTGGTCCCTGGATGCTGTTCTGGCAGCAGAAATCTACAAAGGGGGAAGAAACTGCCTCCTGAGAATAACTCCTGCACAGGGCCTTCTCAGGCAGCACGGAGCTGATATAGGAGCTTTTTTGCCAACCGTATGGAATGTATGATGACAGGAGGAGAAGGTGAGGGAAGGGAAGAGGTGAATTGAGAGTACATAATGCTACTTTTATTCTCTACTTCCCAGGGTCCATTGGGGGAGGGGGAGCCTTTAGAGGCAGAGCATAAGTTGGAGCAGCCTTGAGACTGCTCTGATTCACACCAAAGGCTGGGGAAGCCCCAATTGCCACAGAATATGGGGAGCAGAGGATCAGACTAACTGAAAATTGAATCCTGGGTGGAGCAGGGGAGTGAGAGTTGGCACCAATATGTGTTTTGTTCCAAACCTGGTCATTGATTTATTATGGGACTTTGAAGAAGTCATTTAATTTGTCTGTGTCAGTTTAGCCAGCTGTAAAACAGGTATTATAATACCCAGTGTAATAACTTCCCTTGATGTGTGCCAATTCCGGTCTATTCTGCATTATTTCATGATTTGTGTGACTGCTGAAATAATGGCATGTTCCAAAAACATAATGCCCTTATGTATCTTCACATAATTGCTAGAGGTTGAAATACTTGTTCTGACACTTGAGCGTACTCATGTAAATAGAAAATTATAGTGTACAGCAGGGGTAGGCAACCTATGGCACCCGTGCCAAAGGCGGCACGCGAGCGGATTTTCAGTGGCACTCACACTGCCCGGGTCCTGGCCACCGGTTCCGGGGGGCTCTGAATTTTAATTTAATTTTAAATGAAGCTTCTTAAACATTTTAAAAACCTTATTTACTTTACAGATAGCAATAGTTTAGTTATATATTATAGACTTATAGAGAGAGACCTTCCAAAAACTTTAGAATGTATTACTGGCACGCGAAACTTTAAATTAGAGTGAATAAATGAAGACTTGGCACACCACTTCTGAAAGGTTGCCGATCCCTAGTGTACAGGCAACATCAGACACCTTGAATTTTATCTGAGAGTATGGATGATTGGAGAGGGAGCTATACGAACTAACAGAAGAAAAATCAGCACACTTGTAAGGCACATAAGAAGCTTTGACTTCATTTCTGAAGTTTAGATAAACTATTTTAAATACCAACCTTACTTTTAAGAGTATTGGTGAAGAATGCTTCGCATTGTGAAGAGGAGAAAGCCCAGGCAAATGTAAGTACTGTATTAGGCTACTGAAGAAAATTTGTAGTTTGTTGCATGTGCCATGATAGTGTCTCATGTCATATTGTTTGTGGATTTGCAGGGGTTTGGCATAGATGGCTTACCATGTGACCAAGTGCAAATCCACCTTAAAAAAAATGTAGGCCTCTTTGGAGAAAATCAAAGTGCAGCCAAGTATTATCGATAATACCGATCTTTCAGTATGAAAGATTCACACAGTTCCAGTTACAGAGTTTACACTGTCATATACACATATAGTAAGAGATATGTTCTGTGTATGCAAACATTGTTTTTCTTAGAATGGACACTTAAGAAATTAACTGGCTGATTCATGGCAAGGCTCTGCAGTACTTTGGCTATAGTCAACATATCTTTATTTTTAAGTTATCAGGATGTGGCCAATGACCACCCGTTTACTTAGCTTGTATGTTGTACTTTTTCACTGCTCACTGTTGATTTGCTGTGTATTAGACTGTGAGCTTTTCAGGGCAGAGCCCATGTTGTCTTTTATATCAGGTTCTAAGCGACAATGAGTGTTCACTTTTTAAACTTAGCATTATACTTTTAGGTTTTGTGGAATATTTACCAAAAAAAACTTACATTTTTTTAATGAAAAATATATGAAGATGTATTGTTTTGTTACTTTATTTAGGGAAAGCACAACCCTACGAAAAAAGAGAGAGGAATCAACTATGTATGGAAACTTGACAGTAGAATTTATAGATTTATCAGAAGTCACAGCTCACGATAGAATGTAAAACTGAACTGGGCAGCAACGATTGTTTGAAGAAGAAACTTGGAGGCTGAAAATAAATATAGTAAATTGAAGGATCAGGAGGGAAAGTCCCTTTGGATGTGTTAACATTTTTAATAGGTAGCTAGCTGTGAGAACATATGAAATTTGCAAGGAGGTTCTCTGAGCCATTGAAAAATCAGTGATTGCATCCAGGATGTGAATAGACCAGTGTTCAATTCTGGGTGTGACTGTTACGAAGCATCACAGCCTGCCACCGCCACCAGAGTTTGTCATAAAGGTGGCTGTTTATTTAAAAGGATACAGTCAAAACATTCTTAATAATTTTAAAAAATTGTTCACCCTCCCCATTTATAATGGAACATTGGAAGTTTGAAGCTAAAATCTGGTTCCTTTCCAAGAAGTTTCTGGCCTCAGTTCCCTCCTCCACACCATTTAAATAAAATTCTATCTAGCTGTCTGTGTCCGGAATCTATCTGAACTTTTTGCCCCATCATCTATGTATCATAGCTCAGGTGTCCTGTATGGTTGTTCATGAGTACTTAGTTGAAGACACTGATTATTTTTTCCTTAAAGAGCACTGACTCCTCTGTTTCAAATAAAATAGAATACAATACAAGCATACATAGAAGGAATTACACAGATTTTAAAAAACGGTTGGTCACAATTTGTGCCCACAAACCATGTCTCTTTAAGAGCTGAAGCAGGGCATGCAGAGTTCAGCTGAATTCATTTAAGAAAGACAGAAAACAGTAAATGGAACTCTTTGCCCAGTTCTAATTTTTCTGTGTGCAAGAGAGTGTAGAGGGCATTTGTATTCTCTCAACATGTTAAACTTTTCTAATTTGTAAAATGTCTAACAGAGACCTAAGGCTGTTGACAGATCAAGAGGTTTAGTATATTTCAGAACCTTTTGGCACTCAGCAACGGTAATAAATACTTGAGGTGGCTTTCTTTGATCATGAGAACAGGTGTTGTTTCTGTAGGAAAGTGGATGGAAACTTAACACCCACAAATGTACAGTAATACTGGCTCTGATTTCTCCATTTCAGTATAGAAGTGATTAAAACTATTTCCTGTGACCCTATCATAGAAACCATAATTTTACTTTTTTTCCTAGAGTAAATGATGAGCATGCATTTTCCTCATGATTATTTTGATAACAGCACCGATAGCTGTTTAGGGCCAGATTCTCCCGTCAGTTTACCTCTGTGCATTGGCACAGATTTAACTGAGCATTTGATCTTTGGTCTGAGCATTGAAACCAGAGACAAACTCTGCAGTCATTGATACTTATGCTGTCCTGATGTAAATGAGAGCAAAAATTGACCCTATGGTCCTGATCCTTCTCACAGTTACACCAGTGTCATTCCGTAGTAACTCCATTGGCTGCAACCTAAGATAATGCTGGAGTTACACTGGGGTAGCTATGAACCGAATTTGGTCCTGTGTGTGTTACAGGGAAAAGTGTCACAGAAAATAACTTGTTAAGATATTTAATTTTGAATTGTTCTGAAACTGTCTTGGTAACATGCTGAACCTGCTGCATTTGAAATCCTAGTATATGACATTTCTGTAAAGCAAAGGCCATGTCCCTGTTGAATAATCAAATTGTTCAGCTGATCTCCCTCTTCTCAAGTTTTCCTACAACATCTGTCTGCCAACGCTTGTGTCACTGTGGATGGTTGGCACTGCCTGGAGTAGCATTAGATTAGGTGGCCCTCATCTCTTCTCCATTCTGCTACTTCGGTGGTGTGAGTTTGCATTCTCCTCTCTCCTTTCCTACTGGCAGGCTCTATGAAGACCATTCATATGGTTCTCTTGTACTAGGTCTTTTCCATGGTTATCGGGAGCATCCAGCATAGCTGCTTTGTCAGAATTGTATGATTTCCCGCACCCCTTCTTTATGTGCCATATCACCTGTGGTAAGGTCTGTGTCATAAAGGGGGAACACCATTCCCGTGCACAGAGCCTAAATAATGCCCTTAACACCACTTAACCCCAGAAGGCCAAATACTGGTCTCACTGGATTCAGCCCTCGTGGGCTTCCATTGTATCAAGGTTTGGCCCTGAATGCAAGGCTGACGTGGGTCTTAATTGGTACGAGGGGCTTGCATAGGTCCTCTGCACAGAGCTAATTTTCATCCTGAGAGAGGCTAAAATAAGGAAAAAGTTTCCATCTGGAAACGGGCTACAGGGAAAGTTTGAATGACTGTTTTCAATGAAGTTTCTTGTCTGGATGAATTTTTTCATTAGCATTTGCACAACTTTGAAAACAGTCTTTTTGGTTGTATTTTTTGTTTACCAAGCAGCCAATGCAGTAGGCAATCAACAAAGAATTCTTTAAGAGAATGCACACAGATTGCATGGCCTCTGTCCAGTGATGAGCTGCCAGTTCCCTCCTCACCCCACGAGGCGGTCGTTGCCCACCCCTGTCCCCTGACTGCCCCCAGAACTGGGCAGGAGGGTCTCGTGGACCACCATTGTGGGTACCCACCCCACCCCTAAGAGCCAGAGGGACCTGCCAGGGGGCGAGGTGGGGAGTCCTGGCGGTACTTACCTGGAGCAGCTACCAGGAAGCATCTGGCAGGTGCCTCTGGCTCCTAGGGGCAGGGGAGTATAGCTGGGGGGGAGCAGGGGAAGCGGCTGCTCCCCCCACTGATCACATCAAAAGTGGCGTCTTAGGTGCTGACTCCATGGGTGCTCTGGGGCTGGAGCACCCATGGGAAAAATTTGGTGGGTGCAGAGCACCCGCTGGCAGCTCCCTGCCCCGCGCCCGGCCCCAGCTCACCTCACCTCCGCTCCGCCTCCTCCCTTGAATGCGCCGCCCCGCTCTGCTTCTCCGTGCCCTCCCTCCTCCCCCCCCCCCCCCCCCCGGCTTCCCGCAAATCAGTTGTTTGACGGGAAGCCAGGGAGGGCTGAGAAGCAGGCGGCAGCTTCCCACTCAGGCTGCGCCCCCCCCCGGGTTACCTATTGCGGCGTGGGCGGCCCTCCTCGCGCCTCCCTGCCCCAGCTCACCTCCGCCTCCCTGGGCCTGAGTGCGAAGCTGCTGCCTGCTTCTCAGCCTGCCCCAGCTTCCCGCGCGAACAGCTGATTTGCGGGAAGCCTGCAGGGGCGGGAGAAGCAGAGCGGGGCGGCGCGTTCAGGGGAGGAGGCGGAGGTGAGCTGGGGCCAGGGGTGGGGCGGGGAGCTGCCGGTGGGTGCTGTGCACCCACCATATTTTCCCTTTGGGCACCCATGGAGTCAGTGCCTAAGGCCGGTTAATAAATTTGGCCAGTTAAATTTAGAAGCCCTTTTAGAACCGGTTGTCCCTCGTGGAACAACCAATTCTAAAAGGGCTTCTAAATTTAACAACTGGTTCTAGCAAACCGATGTGAACTGGCTCCAGCTCACCACTGCCTCTGTCTTTCCCTGCAAGGTAAAGTCTTGATCCTTTCTCTTTGAGCTGATAAGGGTACGCTGTTCCTTTCAGTTTCATATTGAGAACCTCCACTTCCTGACCATGCCTCCGTGGTAATGAAGATTTACTGAAGGCTTTTCTTTTGGTTTTTAAGCAAAACAATTTGAATGTGTCCATGGAAGTTCCAGATTCTTCACTATTGTGTCTGGTAGAAGACTTGACAAGATTTGCCTGTAGTATTTCCCTCATAAGATATAAGAGGCATGCTTTCTTTTGTCATCTGTGGAAAGCTACAAAAACTTAATTGTGGGGACCTGGGACTTGGCAGAATTGTGCATTAATTAAGTGCTTTTTTTGGAAGCTTCATTGCCTGCCTTCCAAATTATAAACAACAACAAAAACGTATTTGAATTTATGTCAGTGGATTAATTCATTTGACTGCCATTTCTACCTTTCTTTTGCGGGGGGGGGGAGGGGAAGGATGCACAGAAGGAGAGGGGAGGGGTTGGTTCTGCAGATTGGAATTTTAATTGCTTGACCACAGTTGTTATTTTGCAGTGCAGCAAAAGGGCATGATTACTAATTAGTACAGACTACAAGGCTCTCAGGAGCTGGGTTGTAGTACCAAGTGGATGAGTTTAGACCATTTTATACTGCAATTAGTCTACCAATACACCGTTACCGCCATTACATAGTTATGTAATCAGTAGTTTTTTCAGTCCCTGCAGATTAAATTTTGTATTATGAATACACACTCATTTTAAAGAAAAACTATAAAATGAATGAGATTTTAATACTTCAGGATTACAGCTGATCTTGTGTACTATTCAATGGCTTTTCCTATTCCTTTTTATCATGTATTTTTGGTTTTGGTTCATTATAGACCTTAGAGTTGAAAAAAAAAACAAAAACCAAAACTCAGTGCTTTCTGTAGCTGCTTCTCTTTTAATTAGGGTTGACAGGCGTCCAGTTTTTCATCGGAACATCTGGGCAAAAAGGGACCCTGGTGGCTCTGGTCAGCACCACTGACTGGGCTGTAAAAAGTCTGGTTGGTGGTGCAGGCAGGCTCCCTCTCCAGCTCCGCACGGCTCCCAGGAACCTGCCGGCATCTCCCTCTGGTTCCTAGGTGGAGGGATGGCCACAGTGGCTCTGCGCGCTGCCCCCACTCCCAGTGCCAGCTCAGAACTCTCATTGGCCAGGATCCATGGCCAATGGGAGCTGAGGGGGCAGCGCCTGCAGGTGCGGGCAGCGCAAAGAGCCACATGGTCGTGCCTCCACGTAGGAGCCGGAGGGAGATGTCGCTGCTTCCTGGGAGCTGCCTGAGGTAAGCGCCACCTGGAGCCTGTACCCCAAACTGCCTTTCGTGCCCCAACCCCCTGCCTCAGCCCTTAGCCCCCTCTTGCACTCTGAACTCATTGGCCCCAGCCTGGAGCCCCCTTCTGCACCCCAAACCTCAGCCCTGCCTCAAAGCCTGCACCCTCCAGCCAGAATCGTCACCCCCCACACACACACCCCAACCCTGTGCCCCAGCCCAGATCCCCCTCCCGCACCCTGAATCCCTCATTTCTGGCCCCACCCCGAAGCCTGCACTCCCAGCCCAGAGCCCTCACCCCCTCCTGTACCCCCTCTGCCCCAGCCTGGAGCCCTCTCCTGCACCCAAACCCATCATCTCTGGCCCCACCTCAGAGCCCTCACCTCCTCGCACCCCAACCTCCTGCCCCAGCCTGGTGAAAATGAGCAAGTGAGTGAGAGTGGGGAGGGTGAGAGAGAATGCATTGTGTTTGATACTTGGATCCCTGGAAAGCATATTGTTTTTCTACCCCCTTCTCCTGGTAATACATTTCCACTCAGTCTTTTCACAGAGGCTTCTGAAATAGTGCAGCAGCTTGTCATGATGTCACCATTACATTGCATGGAAACTCACTTGGCACGGGGAAGGGAACAGTCTTTGCTTTAGTTCCCAGTGTCTTGGGAATTAAATGCACATTTCAATGTTTCTGCTTCATGTTTAGATTTCGATCCAAAGGTCTGACTCAAACTTCAGTTTTTTCCCCTCTCTTCGTTTCTTAATTTTAGAGGGCCCATTCCTATTGCTTCCCTATGCACATCGCTCCCGTTGAAGAGCGTGGGAATTGCACGCATGCAATAGCTGCATTATTGGTCCCAAAGTTTCTTTTGGCTGCCAAGTGCTGGTACATCACCAGCACACAGTTTAGTAACCTATTGGAACTTATTTTCAATAGGTAGTTTGAAAAACTCTAGCTTGAAAATAATCCATTTAAAAAAAAATACCTGGGCCACATCTACACTTGGAAAATTGTTTTTTTCACACCCCTGAACAACCGAAGTTATACCGACAAAAGTGGTAGTAAAGACATAGCTTATGTTTACACTACAGCGACTCAGCTGCACCGATGCAGCTACGCTGCTGGAGCACTTCTGGTGAAGACGCTCAAAGCTGCTGAGAGAGAGTTCTCTCGTTGGCTTAATAACTCCTGCCTCCGTGAGAGGCAGTAGCTGTGTCAGCAGGAGAGAGAGCGCTATTTACACCAGCACTTAGGTCGGTGTAACTTATGTCGTTCATTATTCGTAAAATCATTTGTAGTGTAAACCATGGCTATGGCTACACTAGAGAGCTTACAGTGGCGCAGCTGCATTGTTCTCCTGCTGACGTAGCACTGTCCACACCGGTGCTTAGGTCAATATAACTTATGTTGCTCAGGGAGGTGGCTTATTCACAACCCTGACTGACCTAAGTTATATCAACATAAATGGTAGTGTAGACATAGCCACAGGTCTGATTTTCCTAGGCTCTCGCTCACTCATTGTTCCAAGGTGTTTGCAACTGAATTCTGAGTGCCACCCCATTGTCTGTCCTAGGAGGATGTGGTACAGCCCATGCCAACCAGGGTGGAATTTCACATTCAAAAAGACAGGAATTTCATGATGCTATTTCATAGCACTGTATCACCCAGAATTCATAGGTTATACAGACATCTCTCCAAATCATCACAAAGGTGAAAAGGTGACTTGATCATGGTCTACAAGTACCTACATTGGGAAGAGAGGCCTGGTAGACAGCTCTCTTATCTAATGTGAAAAAGGGTGTGATGAGATCTCGTGATTGGAAACTGAAACTAGACAAATTCAGACTAGGTGGGTGAGGTAGTGTCTTTTATTGAACGGACTGCTGTTGGTGAGAGACACAAGCTTTCAAGTTTACACAGAGCTCCTCTTTGGGTCTACTTCACCCACCTTGTCTCTCTAAAATCCTGGGACTGACATGGCTACAACCACACTGCACATTCATACCAGAAATAAGGTGCAAATTTTCAATAGTGAGGGTAGTTAACCATAGCAACAATTTACCTAGGGGTGTAGGGGATTGAAGTCGTTAAGTCAAGACAGACTGGATGCCTTTAAATCAAGGCTGGATTATTTTTTAAAAAGAGATGCTATAGTGCAAAAAAAGTTATGGGCTTGATATGGAAATTATGGGATGAGGTTCTATGACTGGTGTTATGCAGATCTGATTATATGATCATAATGGTCCCTCTGTGAATCTACCTAGTCTTCTCACTGTTACCTCTGTTCTCCTTCTCCCAGCCCCAGACCAACTTATTGTGTCATTTTGAAGTAGATTGTAAATTATTCAGGGTGGGATCCATATTTTCCTATGGGGTTGTAAAGCATCTAGCACAATGACGCTGGCCCAATAGAAACAATAAATAATCATAATTGTTAGAATTCACATTGGAGCTAAGCATCTATTGAGTGTTATTTGTTTTTTTGTTTTTTTTTATAGTGAAGTACATGCGAGAAGCAACCCCGTATGTGAAGAAAGGTTCTCCAGTTTCAGAAATTGGGTGGGAAACACCTCCACCTGAATCTCCACGGTTGGGAGGTGTATCCTCTGACCCACTGTCGCAGCTTTCTCTCAGCATCCACAGAGACAGAAAAACAATTCCACTCAAAATGTGCTATGTGACACGCAACATGGCGGTGTCAGATCCTGAAAACAGGTAAGCTATGGCTTTGTCTTGGCCTAATTTTATGCATTCAAACATATTATTCTATTATTCATCTTAGAGCTGTTAACTATACAGCTTGAGTATTGTGGCTGATAACACTGAGAATCAGATTCTTTGTTACGTTAGTCTCTAAAGTGCTATAAGTCCTCCTTTTCTTTTTGTGGATACAGACTAACACGGCTGCTACTCTGAATACTTCTGGATTATAACTCTATTGAACTGAGATAATAATCTGGCCCTTGGCTTTTGCAAAGCTCCTTCCATGTGAGAATCTCAAAGTGTTTTGCAAACACTTCACAACAAAGCATTTTATAACACCTATGAGATTGCTGTGGTAAATACACATTCATCAGCCTTGGGGAATGTACTGGAAAAAGGCTCTGGTGGCACAATCAAATATTTTTCAAAAGAAATACACAAATTAACACTTTGCTGTTCGCACAGTTGTATGATTTTCTTCAATCCCCACTCACTAATAGCAGCATCAGATAAATAAGATCAGACAAGAAGGAACAAAGTTGCTTTTTTTTTTTTTTTTGAGTAGCCTAATTGTCTTGTCCATTAAATGCAACTCTGACTATTGAAGGGGAGAGTGAGAGAGGTTACATTTGAGAAAATAAATGGGGATTTTCTGTGGCTTTTTAAATTTTTTCACGATGCTAAAAATAAGATAAGCTTACTGGCCCTTATTTATAACATGTGGAACAGCTGCATCACACCAGCATGCTCCATTATCGTCTATTTTAACAGCTGCTAACAAAAAGAACCAACAGAGTCAGTGAGGGGGTGGAAATAGAGACTGATTCTTCCATCCAAACAATGGGCTTTTTGTTCTTTTCTAGCACACAAGCTTTTAAAGAAGCTGCTGGGAACTCTTTTGATTCTCAGCATTTACGCATCGGAGGGACTGAAAGTTACATTTTCAGAGTTAGCTTTTCATGTGGAATGAGGAGGTGGGGTTTGTGGAAGGCAATGATTCCCCATGCTTTTGGTTTTTGCTGGAGACACTCCCATCCCTCATGACAGTTTGAAGGATGCATGCTCCCTTCCAATATTTTGGCTATTTTCTTTTCATTTTCTCTACCTCTCCTGTCCACTTCTAGTTCTGTCGTTCTTTTAGGTTTTTTTTTTCTTTCTTCCTTTTTTGTGCATATTGCTGTTATGGTTTGCTTCCTTTCCTGGTCCCCAACTCATCAAAGGGCTATTGGCAAGGTTAGTGGTAGTCAACCCTTATAAAAGAGTAGTCCAGTTTTCTGCAGTAACAACCCAAATCACTATTGCAAGCTGTCATTGCTACAGTGTGTAGTGGTTTGGACCATCACTCTAGAATGCTGTTTTTTGTTGTTGTTGTTTTTTAAATAAGAGATTGGCAGCTGCATCACTAGCTTTCCAGCCTGCAGTTCTCCCAATCACGGGCTACCTGATGGGGAAAAAAAACAACAACAAAAAACCGCTCCATTTCCATTGTATGGGCCACTATGAGAATAACAATATTTGTTGTATGTTAGTTTTAGATGCTTTGAGTTTTCTCCTTCTTCTTAGAATCATAGGACTGGAAGGGACCTCGAGAGGTCATCTAGTCTGTTCCCTGCACTCATGGCAGGACTATATTATCTAGACCATTCCTGACAGGTGTTTGTCTAATCTGCTCTTAAAAATCTCCAGTGATGAAGATTTCACAGCCTCCCTAGGCAATTTATTCCAGTGCTTAACCACCCTGACAGTTAAGAGGTTTTTCCTAATGTCCAACCTAAACCTCCCTTGTTGCAATTTAAGCCCATTGCTTCTTGTCCAATCCTCGGAGGTTAAGTAGAACAATTTTTCTCCCTCCTCCTTGTAACAACCTTTTACGTACTTGAAAACTGTTATCCTGTCCCCTCTCAGTCTTCTCTTTTCCAAACTAAACAAACCCAGATTTTTCAATCTTCCTTCATAGGTCATGTTTCTAGACCTTTATCCATTTTTTGTTGCTCTTCTCTGAACTTTCTCCAGTTTGTCCACATCTTTCCTGAAATATGTCACCCATAACTTGACACAATACTCCAGGTGAGGCCTAATCTTCTTTCGCTATGTTGCAATTCTGGGCCTCTATCACAACCCTGACCCTAAGATTTGCTTAAAAAACATTGGCGGGACCAACATCATGTTGTACACGATACTTTGTAAATAGTATGCAAGTTTTATCCATGACAAAATATAGTAGCGACGTGTGCAGTTCTTGGTGTTACTAAGAAATAATGCGTGGGAGAGCCATGTCACTCATTAGTTTGGCTTTTTGTTCTGGTTGCTTTTGTTTCCTGTGGAAAGAGTGACTTCTGATTTTTACTGTAGGCCAGCATGCAAAATTTCACACTACCCTATGCTGGATCTTTCCATAGAACCAAACAGTCTCTCTGCTACTCTACAAGAGCAGTGAAATTGCAGAATATTGTGGGTCACATAAGCATAATTTCTTTTTTTAGATATCTGAATATCAGAACGGAAGTCTTCCGTAGTGGAATGACATCATCATGCAGGTTAGAAGATGTACCCTTTGTAACTTAGATCAGGACAGTCGCTTGATTCCAAAACATTCTTAAACACAGGCAAGACCACACTATGTTACGGCATGTTCAGTGCACTACGGTTTTTATAACACTGTTCCCTAGCACATCATGGATAACTGATGATGTAACTTTATTGTAATGTTTATAATAGCAGAATCAGCTGGCTGCCAAAGCCTGCACTAAGGCCCTATCCATACTAGGACTTGAAACTGTATTTGAAATCACTTTCAAATATGGCTAAGCCCAAACATGGTTGTGAAGAGGTCTGCATACATCATAGTCACAGCTGTGCAGCAGAACCATTTTGTAGATTAGCTAGAGGGGCTAGATTACAGCATGAGTTCTCCTGAATTGGTTTTACTTAGCACAGTTGTTCCCCTGTGTTGAAAGAGACTGAGAAGGAAATACCATTTTTTAAAAAAATTGGAGATGGGCTTGAGTCAAGAAGTTTGATTTCTAGAACCAGATTTCTCCAGACATGGAGGAGATTCAAGGTCTGGTTTCCTAATTTGGGCTGTACGGGGTCTTGTTCTCCTTCTAGAGACTGGACCATGTAAAGAGGTTCATGAGTCTGTGACTGCCTTTAAACCTGTTCCTGTTAGCTCAGCAGTAAAACTGCGTGCTTTTAGATCCACAGGTCTTGGGTTCAGCCCCTGCAAAAGACCAGACCCAGGGCATTGTTACCCAGGCCTATCCCTCTCTCTTCTCATATTTCTGTACATTAGTTTAGTGTTAGTAGGATGGTATATGATTTTCATTGCTACTTGAAAGACATCAGCACAAGGAAAAAAATGTCCTATGCAATACAAATCAATCCTAGGTCTGAGGGAGTAGGACAGTATTTTTAATAAACACAAACATGGTGAAAGGAAGAAACATAAAGAACATTTTAGCACTATTTATCTAACTCATGCTGGTCCAGACACAGGAGCCTGTGTTGTTATATTTTAGGGTGGAATAAACTAGGTTGAGGTAATTACTACTGCAGTCTGTTGTTTGCCTTCACTTTTATTGACAAGTGTCATATACAATACCAGTACTAGAGATTAATGTCAGGTCTCAAAGGGAAAAGTTCCCGCGCCCAACCCAGTAACTCAAGACTGGGAAAAATTATTAATATCGCTAAGCAGTAAATGTTTCTGTAGCACAACAACCTTCTCGTTAATTTCTGATGAGTTCCCTTAGATGAGATTTGTTTTCCTTCTGCTTTTAAAGCTTCTTTTGCACCTGATGCAAAAACATTTATGGGGTCAGTATGCAAAAGACATGACACATGACAAAATGACTGATGAGGCCAAGCTGAATGAATTCAGGTTTCTGCCATTTTGCATTGACTCAAACCCCCCACTTGCCATTTATCCAACTAAACAAAATGTGTTCGACCTAATCCTTCAAACACTGGTGCACATGAGTAACTTTACCCATTGGCAGCAGTTCAGCTGGACTAAGCAATGTGATCCTAAAGAGTAAATTCAGTGGGTTGGCTCTCAAGGATAAAGTTACTCATGAGCATAGTATTTGTAACACTGGGCCCTTTGATGGGAAAGGGAGTTAAGGACAATTTCACAATGACATAGAGTCATAGAGTTTAAGCCTAGATGGGGCTACCAGAGCATCGCCTTTATATCACAGGCCACCATCATCTTCCAGCACATGCCCCCAGCCCCCAACAACCAAAATTAGACCAAAGAATTACTATTATGTGACACAGTAGAGAATAGCAGGGACCGAGGTGCACCAATGCCGGGGCCCCTGCAATGGCAGGGAATTGATTAAGTGAGATATACCCAGGTGATCCTGACAAGTGACCCATGATACATGCTGCAGAGGAAGGTGGAAAACCCCCATGGTCACTGCCAATCTGATCCTGGGGAAAAGTTCTTCCCAACCCCACATATGGCGATCAGTTAAACCTTGCGCATGTGAGCAAAAACCATCCAGCCAAGCACCTGAGTGACATATAGCTAGCTAGGCAACCTGCACAGAGTGGCAGTATTTAGGCAGATAATAGTAAAGCCAGTAGGGTCCTATAGAAATTACTGAAAATACCTATTGAATATAATAAAGAATAAAATTTTTGTTCTAGAATTTTTAAACCATCTTAGTGATTGTATAGAGAATTAGAACCCTAATGTAGAATTCTGTCAGTAAGTTTAAAAATTGCTTTAGAAAGTTTATTCTCTGGTAAATTCCATAGCCCATGCCCCAGAGAGCTTACAGTCGTAATGACCAGGCAGAATGGGTGAGTGAAATAAATAAGCAGTGTAGGGATGAGGACAGAATAAAAATTTGATCATGTTTTACCAGAGGGCAGGGCACAGTAATATGATATTGAATAAAGCTGTTTTAGAAAACAATGAACTGTTTTATTAGGTCAGCTTTCATTGTAAGTGTTGTCTAGTCATTTTATAAATATGTGTTTTCACAGTGGGAGTTCTGTACCTTTAATAAAACCCACAAGAGAGGAGAGCACGTAGCTTGGCACCTAACATCTGTCCTGGATTCTCAGTTTCACTAGTTGCTCTAGCTTATGAGAATTTAAGATTTTTGGTGAGGGATTCAAACGTGGCTTTCTTGGCCCCTGAAGCTTTGCAGGGCCATATCCATGCAGCTAGTCTTTAGAACAGGGGAAAGGCTGGTTCATGTTTCATTCCTGCTTCTTGTGTTGGTGTGAAGGTGGGTGGATGTCTTGTTCTTTCAAATTTGGGGGGCAGGGGTGACATGGGTGAGTTTCCCTTTCAGGGGAGGGGTTGGAATGGGAGCAGGGAAGGGGTGGGAAGAGGCGGGGCAGGGGCGGGGCCTCACGGAAGGGGTGGAGTGGGGGCGGGGCTGGGGAAGCAGGTGGGGGTGGTCAGTGGTGTGGCCCTTGGGCCAATGTACTAGACCTCATGTGGCCCTCGTGGTCATTTGAGTTTGAGACCCCTGCTCTAAATCATATCTCTGAGTAATCTCATCTGCAACCACAAATTCAACTACCTTTTATGTGCTGATGACTCACAGATCAACTTCTCTACTCCAGACTACTCCTGTTCAATTTAAAATAGCCCCTCTCTCTCTCTCTCTGACACAACTTGTAGATGTCTAGCCATCAGCTCAACATGGTTAAAACAGAGCTCTTAAACTTCTCCCTGCCCACCAAACCCTTTCCCCCGCCTACTTTCTCAGTCACTGTGGACAGTGCCACCTTTCTGCCTTTTATTCAGGCCCATAATCTGGGCATCATCTTCAATTTGGGCCTCTCTTTTAAGTCCTGACACATAGTCATAAAAATGTAGGGCTAGAAGGAACCTCAAGAAGTCATCAAATCCAGCCCCCTTTGCTGAGCAGGGCCAAGTAAACCTCCCAGATCATCTCTGACAGGTGTTTGTCTAACCCGTTTTTAAAAACTTCCAATGACAGGGATTCCACAATCTCCCTTGGAAATCTATTCCAGATCTTAACTCCCTTATGGCTAGAAATTTTTTTCCTAATATCCAACTTAAATCTCTCTTGCTTCAGGTGAAGCCCATTACTACTTGTTCTACCTTCAGTGGACATGGAGAACAATTGATCACCGTCCTCTTTATGACAGCCCTTACCATATTTGAAGACTGTTATCTGGTCTCCAGTCATACTTCTTTTCTCAAGACTAAACACACCCAATTTTTTAAATCTTTCCTCATAGGTCAGCTTTTCTAAACCTTTTATCATTTTTGTTGCTCTCCTCTGGACTCTTTCCAGTTCGCCCACATGTTTTAAAAAATTTGGCACCCAGAATGGGACCCAGTACCCACGCTGAGGTCTCACCACTGCCAAGTACAGTGAGACAGTTACCTCCTATGTCTTACAAGTGACACTCCTGTTAATAAACCCCAGAAGGATATTAGCCTTTTTTGAAACTGCATCACGTTGTTGACTCATACTCAAATTGTGATTCACTATAATCCCACATCCTTTTTACCAGAACTACCACCTAGCTAGTTACTCCCCATATTGTAGTTGTGCGTTTGATTTTTCCTTGCTAAGAGTAGTACTTTGCATTTACGTTTATTGAATTTCATCTTGTTGAATGAAGACCAATTCTCCAATTTGTCAAGGTTGTTTTGAAGTCTGATCCTCTCCTCCAAAGTGCTTACAACCCCTCCCAGCTTAGTGTCATCAGCAGATTTTATAAGCATATTCTCTACTCCATTATCCAAGTCATTAATGAAAATATTGAATAGTTTTGGACCCAGGACTGACCCCGTGGGACCCCACCAGATATATCCTCTCAGTGTGACAGTGAACCACTGATAACTACTCTTTGGGTGCGGTCTTCCATCTAGTTGTGCACCCACCTTTAAAGTAATGTAATTTAGTCCACATTTCCCCCGTTTGCTTATCAGACTGTCATGTAGGTCTGTGTCAAAAGCTTTACTAAAATCAAGATATATCACGTCTTCTGCTTCCCCCTGTCCATTAGGACAATAACCTTGTCAAAGAAGGAAATTCAGTTGGGTTGGCAAGATTTGTTCTTGACAAATTCATGCTGGCTATTTCTTATAACCCTATTATCCTTCAGGTGCTTACAAATTGATTGTTTAATAATTTGTTCCAGAATCTTTCCAGGTATTGAAGTTAGGCTCACTGCTCTATAATTCCCTGGGTCCTCTTTGTTCCCCTTTTTAAAGATAGGAACTATATTTGCCCTTTTTCAGTTTTCTGGGTCCTCACTCATCCTCCAGGAGTTCTCAAAGATAATTGCTAACAGTTCCAAGATTGCTCCATGTAGTTCCTTAAGTACCATAAGATGAATTTCATTAGGCTTCACTGACTTAAGTATGTCTAAATGATCTAAATATTTTTAACCTATTCTTTCCCTATTTTGGCTTGTGTTCCTTCCTTTTTGTTGTTAATATTAATTGTGTTGTGTATCTGATCACCAGTAACCTTTTTAGCAAAGTTTGAAGCAAAATAGAAATTAAACACCTCAGCTTTCTTGATATCATCAGTTATTAGCTCTTCTTTCCCTCTAAATAGAGGCCCTACACTTTCCTTCAGCTTTCTCTTGCTTGTAATGTAGTTAAAGAACCTCTTCATAAAACCTTTTGTGTCCCTTCCTAGGTGTAACTTATTTTGTGCCTTGCTTTTTCTGATTTTGTTCCTACATGTTTGTGCTAGTCTTTTGTTCTCCTCCTCAGCAATTTGTCCATGTGTGATGGGGAGTACAAGTTCCACAGTGGTGAGGAAAGGATTGAGGAGCAACTCTGAGCCCAGAAAACCCCACTTCACCGCCCCTGCTAGGTATGCTCACAGTGAAGGCTGAGCTCAGAAGGGAGCAGCTTAGCTCAGTCAGGGTGGACGGGGCAGTTGTGTGTTGCAGGTTCCTGCTGAAAAGCCACAGAGGCCAGGCCTTGCTGCCAACCAGCCCCAGCTCTTTAAATCATTGAGGTTGATAACGTCGAGACACGACTGCAAAGGACTGAAAGGTGAACCAGAATTTCCAACAAAGGAACAGAAGCCAGGGTAGGAAGTGGCCCCGAGGCTGAACATTTCAAATAATTGTTTCAATGGGCCCTAGGCTAGACTCTGGTGGAGCAGGGAGGGGCCGGGACTCCCACTGCTGGGCTGCACTCCCACTCCTCTGCTGCGTGACACAGCCCAGAGTACCACCAGTAGGAAGTACTGCTGGGGCAGACAACAACCACCTATATCGCCCCCAACACCATGCTTTCACTTTTTGTAGGATTCCTTTTTCATTTTCAGCTCATTAAAGAGCTCCCAATGGAGCCATACTGGCCTCTTACTCATTTTCCACTGAATACATCTGATGAAGTGAGCTGTAGCTCACGAAAGCTTATGCTCAAATAAATTGGTTAGTCTCTAAGATGCCGCAAGTACTCCTTTTCTTTTTGCAAATACAGACTAACACGGCTGCTACTCTGAAACCTGGCCTCTTACAGTTCCTCCTTTGCATCGGAAAAGTTTGCTATTGTGCTGTTAATATTTTCTCCTTGAGAAACTGCCAGCTCCTTGAGAAACATCCAAGTTATGTCTAAATCTTGCCAGTTCTTTCTGGATAATATCTCTGAGATAATGGCCTTCCCTATCCATCCACATAGCTAAAACTTTTATCCAAGCTCTCCTCATCTCATATATTGATTATAGCAACATCTCTTTTTTTGCCCGTCACAAGTGCAGTCTTGCCCTGATCATGTCTGTTCAGAATGCTGCTGCAAATATTATTTTCCTAGCCCATCGCTTTGAATGTGTCACGTTTCTCACTGAACCTCTCCATTACCTCCCCCTTCTCTATCACATCAAACATAAGCGAGTTGTTTTCTCTCTCAAGGTTCTTCATAGCCTATCTCCACTCTACCTATCAACTGTCAGTTGCTATCAAGCTGCTGACTCCTACCTCCAGTACTGGCTTCCATTGTCCACTTGTTAAATTTTCAAACAAGCTTGCTTACTCCCATCATGCTTACAAGGAGTTTCCTATGAATATCTGAAAAGCTCCTTCATTATCCTCTTTCAAACCCCTCCCCAAATATCTCCTTTGCCATGATGCACACAAACAACTTGAGACCTCTGCCTATCATGTGGACTAATATTGTCTCAGGGCATGTCAACACTACAGCCATGGCACTACAGTGTAGAAGGGGTTTTTCCAGCTATGTAGTCAATCCATCTCTCTAAGAGGCAGTATGTAGGACAGTTCTTCCATAGACCTAGCTCCATCCACACCGAGGGTTTGATCAGCTTAATAACAGAGCTCAGCGCACAAAACTTTTCACAGCCCTGAGCAACGTAGCTAGGTTGATCTAATTATTAAGATAGACCCGGCCTCATTGTTTCCATGTACTCCCCACCTGTGGTCTCTTGTCTTATACTTGGATTATAAGCTCTTTAGGGCAGGGACCATATTTTTGTTCTGTGTTTGAACAACACCTAGCACAAAGGTGTCCTGGTCCATTCCCAGGGCTCCTTGGTGCTGTGATAATTCAAATAGTAAATATTAACAGTCTGCTTTATTCACCTTCTCTTCATACTTTTGTTGTTGTTAGCTTGTGACTTGTGTGTGTGAGATAGTGTTTTTATGTTGTTAGTATGGTCTAAGAATGAATGTAGAAGCCTGGAAATCAGGAGACCTGGGTCTTGTTCCTGGTTCTGTCACAAAGCTGGTATCTGACCTTGGCCAAGTTGTCTCTGGGGATACCTTACCTACCTCAAAGGGCTGTTGTGAGCCTTAACTAGTGGTTGTTAAAACACTTGGATATCCTGGAATGAAAGGCCTCAAGAATTTAATTATAATATAAGTAAGATTATTGGCACAGACATGTTTTGCTATTTGAATATTGAGAAGTCCTTTGAAGAAGTTACCAAACCTGTTAGGGTCAAACTCCTGATTTACATTTGGAATCTTGGTTACTGTTTTTCTGGTGGATTGGGTTTAATATTAATCTAACCAGATAACTAACTAGGAGGGGGATATACCCAACCCACCCTACATTAAAATAAAACAACTTAAAAGGGTCTAATTTAAATCTATAAAAGAGTGAAATTGACAACATTACAGTTGAAACACCAGTCTGCCGTCCCATCATCCATAAATCACCCAGTTGTGCTAGGCTAACATGTACAATGTGTTATGTAAGATAACCCACTATTAGGAGGCTTTATGGTACTTGCACACAAATGTAGATAAGTTAAGAACAAGGTCAGACTGCAGTTTTAGCCTTAATTTTGAAATGTCTTGCTATATTAAACTCACCATGTTAGGCCTGTTCAACCTGTGCTTTGAGAAACAATTCTCTGGGGATTTGGAGACCACCAAGCACAATGGAAAGGCATAATCTGTTTATGATGGGGCTTAACCCCACTACCTGCAAGGCAGGGGGATGAACTCCAATTATTATTGCCTCCTAGCCAGAGGAGGTGGAGATAGGCCTTGTAAGTAGATTGAGAAGCTCAGATGGGGAGAGATAATAGAGGAGACGGGTCTCTCTGGTAGAGAGAACCCTTGGGAATAGGATTTAATAGACATAACCAATAGAGAGAGCACTCTATAGGAGTGGGCTAGGCTCCTGCAGAGGAAGCCCTGAGGTAGAGCTGACAAGGAAACTACAGTGAAGCCTAAGGGGCAGGAGGGCTGTTAGTTTGAAAATTTGCTTGGACTCTTATTTGGACTACCACAGAAGGCGTTTATGCTTTTATGTGGCTTGGTGGAGGGCCAAGCCCCAGAACAGTTAGAGGGGGTGTTAGGAGAAGATGTAGGGTGAGAGAGGCCATTGCAGATCCAAGGGAGAGGCCAGCTGTGAAGTGAGGACACTCTCCTAAGCTATCAGACACAGCAAGTGATGCACTTCTCTCTGTAAAGGAAAGAAGTTTCCAAAACGTGCACTGTTGGGTCCTGAATGAAAGTGACGCAAGGTCATATTAAAATAACGGCACCAGCTTGCCCGCAGCTCTAACCTCCAGTATTATTTAATCATCATACTATAATGCTGTTATTTATTATCCACAGTATTTTCTTTGTAATGGTTTAACATTTTGTGTGAAGTAGGACCTTGAGAAAGAGAAATGATCCTGATTGAGGAATACAGCTCACACAGACTGCCAAAGGGTGCTGTGCTGGTTGTACGTTTAATGGAATCTAACGTGACTTGAGGCAAATTAGTATTATTATAAACCCATGCAATTCTACCTCCCCTTACTCCTTCCTCATCTTGAAGGGAAAGAGAGCCATATTCTCCCATACTTCCCTCTCATTTGAGAGGGAGAAAAGGACAAAATTGCAAGTGTATCTGTGGGCGTACGTGAGAGGTGGGTGGAATAAATTGTGATTTTGGGTGTGAGCAGGGCTGAATGTCTGTGGCAGTGGGCTGTGATGCTGAGACAGCAGACTCTAGGATTTGTTGACAATTTTCTGCCAAAATTGTTTTACAGTTAGAATCATAGAATAACAGAGTTGGAAGGGACCTCTGGAGGCCATCTAGTCCAACGCCCTGCCCAGAGCAGGACCAATCCCAACTAAATCATCCCAGCCAGGGCTTTGTCAAGCCTGACCTTAAAAACTTCTAAGGAAGGAGATTCCACCACCTCCCTAGGTAACGCATTCCAGTGTTTCACCACCCTCCTAGTGAAAAAGTTTTTCCTAATATCCAACCTAAATCTCCCCTACTGCAACTTGAGACCATTACTCCTTGTCCTGTCATCTGCTATCACTGAGAATAGTCTAGATCCATCCTCTTTGGATCCACCTTTCAGGTAGTTAAAAGCAACTATCAAATCCCCCCTCATTCTTCTCTTCCGTAGACTAAACAATCCCAGTTCCCTCAGCCTCTCCTCATAAGTCATGTGTTCCAGACCCCTAATAATTTTTGTTGCCCTTCGCTGGACTCTCTCCAATTTATCCACATCCTTCTTGTAGTGTGGGGCCCAAAACTGGACACAGTACTCCAGATGGGGCCTCACCAATGTCGAATAGAGGGGAACGATCACGTCCCTCGATCTGCTGGCAGTGCCCCTACTTATACACCCCAAAAAGCCATTGTCCTTCTTGACAACAAGGGCACACTGTTGACTCATATCCAGCTTCTCGTCCACTGTCACCCCTAGGTCCTTCTCTGCAGAACTGCTGCGTAGCCATTCGGTCCCTAGTCTGTAGCGGTGCATTGGATTCTTCCGTCCTAAGTGCAGTACTCTGCACTTATCCTTGCTGAACCTCATCAGATTTCTTTTGGCCCAATCCTCCAATTTGTCTAGGTCCCTCTGTATCCTATCCCTACCCTCCAGTGTATCTACCACTCCTCCCAGTTTAGTGTCATCCGCAAACTTGCTGAGGGTGCAATCCATACCATCCTCCAGATCATTAATGAAGATAGTGAACAAAACTGGCCCCAGGAGCGACCCTTGGGGCACTCCGCTAGATACCGGCTGCCAACTAGACATGGAGCCATTGATCACTACTCGTTGAGCCCGACAATCTAACCACCTTTCTACCCACCTTGTAGTGCATCCATCCAGCCCATACTTCTTTAACTTGCTGACAAGAATACTGTGGGAGACCATGTCAAAAGCTTTGCTAAAGTCGAGGAATAACACGTCCACTGCTTTCCCTTCATCCACAGAACCAGTTATCTCATCATAGAAGGCAATTAGATTAGTCAGGCATGACTTTCCCTTGGTGAATCCATGCTGACTGTTCCTGATCACTTTCCTCTCCTCTAAGTGCTTCAGAATTGAGTCCTTGAGGACATGCTCCATGATTTTTCCGGGGACTGAGGTGAGGCTGACTGGCCTGTAGTTCCCAGGATCCTCCTCCTTCCCTTTTTTAAAGATGGGCACTACATTAGCCTTTTTCCAGTCTTCCGGGACTTCCCCCGATCGCCATGATTTTTCAAAGATAATGGCCAATGGCTCTGCAATCATATCCGCCAATTCCTTTAGCACTTTTGGATGCAGCGCATCGGGCCCCATGGACTTGTGCACATCCAGTTTTTCTAAATAGTCCCGAACCACTTCTTCCTTCACAGAGGGCTGGCTACCTCCTCCCCATGCTGTGCTGCACAGTGCAGTAGTCTGGGAGCTGACCTTGTTCGTGAAGACAGAGGCAAAACAAGCATTGAGTACATTAGCTTTTTCCACATCTTCTGTCACTAGGTTGCCTCCCTCATTCAGTAAGGGGCCCACACTTTCCTTGGCTTTCTTCTTATTGCCAACATACCTGAAGAAACCCTTCTTGTTACTCTTAACATCCCTCGCTAGCTGCAACTCCAGGTGTGATTTAGCCTTCCTGATTTCATTCTTACATGCCCGAGCAATATTTATATACTCATCCCTGGTCTAATTTGTCCAATCTTCCACTTCTTGTAAGCCTCTTTTTTGTGTTTAAGATCAGCAAGGATTTCACTGTTAAGCCAAGCTGGTCGCCTGCCATATTTACTATTCTTTCTTCACATTGGGATGGTTTGTCCCTGTAACCTCAATAAGGATTCTTTAAAATACAGCCAGCTCTCCTGAACTCCTTTCCCCTTCATGTTATTCTCCCAGGGGATCTTGCCCATCAGTTCCCTGAGGGAGTCAAAGTCTGCTTTTCTGAAGTCCAGGGTCCGTATTCTGCTGCTCTCCTTTCTTCCTTGTGTCAGGATCCTGAACTCAACCATCTCATGGTCACTGCCTCCCAGGTTCCCATCCACTTTTGCTTCCCCTACTAATTCTTCCTGGTTTGTGAGCAGCAGGTCAAGAAGAGCTCCACCCCTAGGTGCTTCCTCCAGCACTTGCACCAGGAAATTGTCCCCTACAGTTTCCAAAAACTTCCTGGATTGTCTGTGCACCGCTGTATTGCTCTCCCAGCAGATATCAGGATGATTGAAGTCACCCATGAGAACCAGGGCATGTGATCTAGTAGCTTCTGCGAGATGCCAGAAGAAAGCCTCGTCCACCTCATCCCCCTGGTCCGGTGGTCTATAGCAGACTCCCACCACGACATCACCCTTGTTGCTCACTCTTCTAAACTTAATCCAGGGACTCTCAGGTTTTTCTGCAGTTTCATACTTGAGCTCTGAGCAGTCATACTGCTCCCTTACGTACAGTGCAACTCCCCCACCTTTTCTGGCCTCCCTGTCCTTCCAGAACAGTTTATACCCATCCATGACAGTACTCCAGTCATGCGAGTTATCCCACCAAGTCTGTTGTTCCAATCACGTCATAATTCCCTGACTTTGCCAGGACCTCCAGTTCTCCCTGCTTGTTAATACTGGGTTTTTGATGAATGGAAACCTTTTTGTGAAAAGTGTTTGGTCTCCATGGAAAATTTTGACTTTTTGTCCAAAAAAACCCCAAACCAACAACAAAAAACCCCATCCTCAAAAGGTTTTGGCTTCTGACCCAAAACATTAAGATATAGGCTTTTTGATTAAAAGTCAATTTTCTATTGGAGGAGGGTTCCCATTTTTCAACCATCTCTAGTGGTAAGACTAGTGCTAGAGGCACTGGGTAGAGGAGTGAGTTGGGGAATGGGAAGAGAGAAATTGGGTGTGGAGATGGGGAAAGGTAACAAAAATGTAGGAAGAAGACATGGAGAGAACACGGTGGAAGGAGAGAGAGGGGTTAAGAACAGGAAATGGGGAGAATAACTGAAATCTAAGGAGGAAGGGTGACAATCCAAGCCAGGGAGAGGGGGATGGAAAGTGTGAAAGAAAGTTAGGGGATCTGAACTGTAGTAATTTGACTCTAAAAGATGGTCTAAAGGGAAAACGCCGAAAAGGAAGGAAAGATACAGCCAAAAGGAAGAGTGGAGCGAAGGAAAAGAAAAATACAGACAAATGAGACAGAGTAAGTGGATTGTATTTTTAGTGTGTGTCTTTATATAGGAAGTCTATGCAAAGCTACCGTAAACAATGTTTGTTCTTCACACACACCAGATGCTGCCGAATGGAAGGAAGATCAATTACACTAGCTGCTCCAAGCTCACTAGAGTCCCTCTGTGTTGCCTCTCCAACCTCAACCTTTTCTGTTTCTGATTTCCAGCACCACACTGCTCTTCTTTCCCCCACCCTGCAGCCCAGTTAACCTGAGCACTCTGCTTCCAACAATTAATTTGCCCACTGGACCCCTAATCCTTAAATCCAGTCCTGTAACTAACATCTAGCCCAACCCACTGCTCACTGAAGACAATGGGAGCCTTTCTGGACTGTGTAGTGCAGGGGTTCTCAAACTGGAGGTCAGGACCCCTCAGGGCATCGCTAGGTTATTACATGGGGGGTTGCGAGCTGTCGACCTCCACCCCAAACCCCACTTGCCTCCAGCATTTATGATGGTGTTAAATATGTTAAAAGGTATGTTTAATTTATTTGGGGGGTCGCACTCAGAAGCTTGCTGTGTGAAAGGGGTTGCCAGTAAAAAAGTTTGAGACCCACTGGTGTAGTATAAGATCTTCAGGGTGCTGAGTCTGCTGACTGTGGGCTTGGTTTGCTATTGCCTTGCCAATTATGTAGTCATTTACACCAGGGGTTCTCAACCTTTTTTGTTCTGAGCCCCCTCTCCACTCAGCGTGCTAGAAAAACTCCACAGCCCACCTGTGCCACAACAACTGTTTTTCTGCATATCCAGTAGATTAAAAACCGGGGCCGGTGTTAGGGGGTAGCAAGCAGGGCAATTGCCAACGGTCCCACACAAGAGGGGGCCCTGCACAGTTAAATTGCTCGGGCTTTGGCTTGAGCCCCAGGAGGCAGGCTCGGGCTTCAGCTTTCTGCTCTGGGCCCCAGAGAGTCTAACGCTGGCCCTGCTCTCTGGTTTATTTTGGCAGACCCCCTGAAACCTGTTTGAGGGCCCCCCAGAGGGCCCCAGACCCCTGCTTGAGAACCACTGATCTGCACCAATGCAAAATGCTAATGTTCTGATTTTGTAGCAGTTTGCATCCACTTTACACTCATTTTGTACTGATGTAAATAAGTACAGGTGCAGGACAATGAACTGCCCCTCTGAGTCTCTGTAAAGCATTGCACGTTTCTATGGCACTAGATCGGGGTGGGCAAACTCAAGGCTTTGGATCCGGCCAATGGGATTGCCACACCTGTGGCACTGCGGGCCCTGTGCCGCTCTGGGAAGCGGCCAGCACCAAGTCCCTGTGACCCCTAGGGGTGGGGGGCAGAGGGGTGAGCGCGCTGCCCTTGCCTGTGGATACCTCCCCCGAAGCTCCCATTGGCTGCAGTTCCCTGTTCTTGTAGTGTATTTACAAAGGAGGATAAATATCTGTGATGGATTGGACCCCCCCCTTTGGGGTACCACGAGATGTGCTGGGGTCCCACTGAGCCCGCCTGTCCCACCAACCAGGGTTGCCCTTACTCTGATGCTGCTGTGATAGGCTCTTAAGCCCTTTTCAAGCACACATGCAGGTAGGGACATACGCAGCTGCAGAATCACACAGAGTCTGAGATTAGCTTTCTGTGGGAGGACTCAGCTAGGGGATTTACCCAGCACTCACATGCACACCTCCTTTACACCTAAACCCCAAAATAATATTATATTGCACTGTATAGAGAGATCTGTACAATGCAAGCTCATAAAAATCGCCCCTCCATCAATGTGGAGAGAGAAATGCACAGCTTTTTGTCCCCCCAGATATGAATTGCACAAGCTGGGTTTTGGAATAAATAAATAAGTTTATTAATTACAAAAGGTAAATTTTAAGTTATTATAAGGGATAGCAAACAGAACAAAGTGAATTACTGAGACAGTAAAACAAAACATGCAACCCTAGCTTGATTCACTAAAGAAACCGGTTACAAATAATAATTTCTCACCCTAAATGTTGTTTTAGGCAGCTACAGAGTTTCTGCAGCTTAGAGTTCCAGTTATTTCTCTTCACAGGCTAGACCCCTGTCTCATCCTGGACTCATCCCTTGCCTTTCCCCAGCTTAGTTCCTTTGTCTCTTCAGGTGCTTTCAGCAGTCTTCCTTCTTGGGCGGGGAGGCAATGGAGAAGAGCCTTGATTGACTCCCTTCCCAGCCTTAAATAAGATTTTCATAAGGCGGGAATGCTTTGTTTGCAGTGGAAAATTACCAGCAATGTCCAAGGTGATACTCTGTACCAGGTGACATCAACACATGACCTTGCAGTGTCAAAGCAGCATCCCAGGAAGCTTCTCAGGAAGGTGGGAGATTAGTATGTTCAAGGTTCTATTGTCCTCTTTAAAAGCCCCATTGAAGCTGGTTGCCTGATGTCTGGCTGGCGTTCCCCCAAGTACAAACACATATCTGTAATTGTTACATAGTCAATATTTCTAATTTCAGGTACAGAAATGATACATGCGTACAAATGAAATAATCATATTCAGTAAATCATAACCTTTTCAATGATACTTCACATGACCCATCTTGCATAAAACATATCTTAGTTATGCCTATTCATATTATAAGCATATTTCTGTGAAGAATATGGGCGTGATGTGACAATATCATTAGCCCCATTTTACAGATGTTGGAACTGGGGCACAGAAAAGTGAAATTACTTGCCACGAGTCACAGCATGTCAGTGGCAGAGCGGACTCCCAGGCTACGGCTCTTTCCACTGGACCGTGCTACCAGGAATTGAACCCTAGGGAATTTTGTGATTTTTCTTTCAGATGTTCCTTTCTTCTTCTTGCTTATTTAACCTTTTTGCACAACCCATTAGTGATCTCTTTGTGAGGGCACTTGTCCTTTCATCTTAAAAGAGTGTAAAACTAAAAGAATTGGAGTGTGCTTTTATAGTAATCTCTTTATGGCAGGCATTTGACTAATAAGACGATCTTCTTGGAGACTGTATCCTCATTCTTCTGCTTTCCTCAGCTGTTTTATGGATGGATCTGGAGTCCTGCTCTTCACCCCAGTGTCTTGTGACATTTCTGCCTGATTTATCTTAATTGGGGCCCTGTTTTCCCACCACAGAATTCATCTAACTCCCATGAAGCCAGTGGAAGTTATATGCGTGCTCTGGCATGAGATTCTGTCCCATGTCTCTACAATTTTCCTCGAATAAAGTGATTGTGTTCTGTACTGTACAGTAGTTACAGTCACACTTCACTTAGTGGAGATTCACCACAAACAGCAGACACTATATTCTGTGAACTTGACAATGGTTTTAGGATCGCTCTAACTTCCGTGAGAGATTTTTAAAGTATTTTTTCATCAAAACACATATATTTCCCCCCTCCATTGACAGCTAGTTGCTTCAAGGAGCTGTGCTCTAGGTTCTCACCCCAAACACATATGGAAGGCAACGTGAATTGGCTTTGTAGATCAGGAAGCTTTAAAGGTGCTTCGGACCAGAGTGCAGGCAAGATCCTGCAGTATCTCTGATTTTGTTCTGTGATGTGACACTAAACTCACTGTGACAAATTAATTCCGCTGTCCCTTGGGTTTTCAAATAACTGACCTCACCAGTACCTGAAATGGTTTGGTTCAATTGTTCAGTACTTAAACCAGTTACCCATAGTAATGAGGATTGGACTGGATATCACTGTCTCTGCATTCAGCACTACTACGACTAGAGCATGAAAGAAAAATATGGGAACATGAGAAAGGAAGGAAAGAGTTTTGTGCATAAGGGAAATAAATTGCTTAATGTCTGTAGATATATTTTTTTTAAAATTGATGTCATTCATTACCCGCTCTAGATAAAGAAAATGGTTAGTTTGGATTTGTAGATCAGTCAGTGTCAGCACACGTTTCTATTGCAGGATCAAATTCTACCCTTGCTGGGCATCTCGGTCCAGTTCTCAATTAACAGGTATCTTACATCATACAAATCCTCAACTTAACTAGCATTAGTTGCAAGTCAGCAAGAAACTTAAATACTGAGCACAGTTGGCATTCTTCTGACAGTCATGGAACCACAGAGTTTTCAGATGGAAAAGACCTAGATTATCTCACCCTATAACATTGTTCTGGTCCACATCTAATTATGTCAGGTAATGAGGCTTCCACGACCTTCCCTAGGAAATTATTCCATTGTCTAATAGGTTGGACTTTTGGGACTTTTCCCCTGAAATGAAACCTAAATTTTCCATTTCTTAATTTCAACAACTTATTCCTAGTTAAATCCCCTGATACTGGAGCTGGAATTGAACTGGCACAACCCTAACAGCACTTGTTGCCAATGGAGCCACCTGGGAAGTCAGAGGGAAACATCATATGTTGTAGGAATGGGATCGGGACTGACATCTTGGGACACTCTGGCCTTCTTTACACTGGAGAAATGCACCAAAATATTCCCACTGATCCAAGCAGGCTGAACAAGGGTAACTGAGAAAAGAAGTTGGCCCTAATGATCAAATGCTGTGCTGACTGTATACCCCACAGAAATCTGGAATCAGTGGCAGTAATTCTGTTCTCAGTTGCAGTGGTGTAAATCCAGAGTAGTTTGCTGACTTCAGGAAGTCTGTTGATTCCACTCATTGTTAATTGCAATGAAGTTATCAATCCCTTTAATTTGAGTAACAGACTCCTGAATCTGGTCCATGAGAGAGTGTACAGCATGTAAATCTGTGCAAAATTTGACCCTAAGCTGATGTGGGAGGGGAAAATCCTCAAGTGATTTGACAAAAGGTGGTTCTTACAAAACAAACACTCTTTTCCACTGAGATCTTATAAAATATGTGATTAATATAGTATACTGGGTATTTGTCTTAGATATCTACCCCTCTGTAAAATAAAAGCTCTGGAATTCAGGTGGGAGTGAATGTTCTTCTTAATGCAAGGTTGCAGCATTTAGAGGTTTGGGGTTTTATGTCGAACCCATGTTTTGTAAGTAGGAAAAGGAACGCTGGGAGATATTCCTTGGCTCACTGGAACTCTGCAAGAGAGAGAAAATTACTCTTTTATTATAAGGTTTGCCAAATGATCTCTGAGAAAATGTGATATCATTCATATGCATTGCCAATCTGGAGAGAGACCGCACATCTTGGCAGCCATCTAGAGCTAACATATAATTCCTTTGGGTTGGTATGGGCTTTATCAGAAATAGTTCCATATGCAGTATTTACGTAACTGTGGTGGAGTGTGAGAGTAAACACAGCTGTGGCATTGCCCTAAATATTTCTATTCAATGGGGAATTAAAAGAGAACTTTATCATCGAACTGCAGATAGACATAATTCAGCAGGCGGTGGCCAGTTCAGCCAGGGAGTCAATTAGAGCTACAAAGACTGGACTGCCGGAAACATTTAAGCACTTTAGAGTTTGAGTTTACTAAGTTCATCGATATTTCTTGCTTTTCAGAAAATATGGAAATGTCATGAGTCAGCAAATAGCTGTTAACGCAGACCATTTCCCAATAGGATTTGTGAATGTATCGAGTACACACTGTAAGAGACAAGGAGGGATAGGCAGTGAAGCTATAATGCCTTTGACCTCTGAGCACCATAGAAGTGACTTGGTAATGCTCTATGAGGGAAACTTGCATAATGACTAGAGCTGGGTGGAATTTTCAGACAGCATTTTTTTCACTGGAAAAAAAGCACATCTGAGTCGACTGAAACATTTTGCAAATTCATGTCTGTTTTGGCTTCTTGTTTTTTGGTCAAAATGAAAAAACAGCTTCAGAAATATCGAAATGAATTGTTTTGTTTTTTCAGGCCAGGTTCACAAGGGGATTTAGGCACCGTTCAGAAAAGAGGAGGAGGTGCGTGGGGTGACCTTATAAACTTTAGCCCAGTGGTTAGAGCACTCACCTGGGATGTGGGAGACCCAGGCTTGAATTCCCATTCTGGAGGAAGGACTTGAACCCAGGTGAGTGCCCTAACCCCAGAGCTATTGGCTGCTTTGGGATGGGTCTCAATGTCTCCTGCTGAAGTGGTTCCACTTTGCATAATCATAGAGCTGGAAGGGACTTTGAGAAGTTGTCCAATCCCCTGCACTCATGGCAGGACTAAGTGTTATCAAGACCATTCCTGAGAGGTGTTCGTCTAACCTGCTCTTAAAAATCTCCAATGATGGAGATTTCACAACCTCCCTAGGCAGTTTATTCCAGTGCTTAACCACCCCCTGACATCCTAATATCCAACCTAAACCTCCCTTGCTGCAATTTAAGCCCATTGCTTCTTGTCCAATCCTCGGAGGTTAAGAAAAAAACATTTTTCTCCCTCCTCCTTGTAACAACCTTTCATGTAATTGAAAACTGTTATGTCCCCTCTGTCTTGTCTTTTCCAGACTAAACAAACCCAATATTTTTCAGTCTTCCCTCAGAGGTCATATATTCTAGACCTTCAATCATTTTTGTTGCTCTTCTCTGGACTTTCGCCAATCTGTCCATATCTTTCCTGAAATGTGGTGCCCAGAACTGGACACAATACTCCAGTTGAGGCCTAGTCAGCATGGAGTAGAGTGGAAGAATTACTTCTCGTGTCTGGCTTACAACACTCCTGCTAATACATCCCAGAATGTTGTTAGCTTTTTTTGCAACAGTGTTACACTGTTGACTCATATTTAGCTTGTGATCCACTATGACCCTCAGATCCCTTTCCACAGTACTCATTCCTAGGCAGTCATTTCCCATTTTGTATGTGTGCAACTGATTGTTCCTTCCTAAATGGAGTACTTTGTATTTGTCCTTATTGAATTTCATCCTATTTACTTCAGACCATTTCTCCAGTTTGTCCAGATCATTTTGAATTGTGATCCTATCCTCCAAAGCACTTGCCAACCTCTCCCAGCTTGGTATCGTGTTATAAGTGTACTCTCATTGATGAAGATACTGCACAGAACCATAAGCAGAACTGGTCCCTGCGGGACCCCACTTATTATGCCCTTGTAGCATGACTGTGAACCACTGGTAACTAGTCTCTGGGAACGGTTTTCCAGCCAGTTTTGCATCCACCTTATAGTAGTTCCAGCTAAGTTGCATTTTCCTAGTTTGTTTATGAGCAGGTTATGCGAGACAGTATCAAAAGCTTTACTAATGTCAAGATATACCACATGTACCACTTACCCACTATCCACAAGGTTTGTTACCCTGTCAAAGAAAGCTATCAGGTTGGTTTGACACAATTTGTTCTTGACAAATCCCTGCTGACTGTTACTTATTACCTTATTTTCTTCTAAATGTTTGCAAATTGATTTGTTAATTATTTACTCCATTATCTTTCCGAGTACAGAAGTTAAGCTGACTGGTCTGTAATTCCCCAGGTTGTCCTTATTTCCCTTTTTATAGATTGGATAATACTTGAACAGTCATTGGGTCAGAGCGAGAACAACACTAATCTGGTGAGTAGGGCATCCACATGGAAAGAAGAACACCTGGGTTCCAGTCACTGCTCCAGTGCAGTGTTTCAAACCTAGGTCTTTCACATCCCACGGGAGTGCCCTAACCACTGGGCTAAAAGTTATTGGGGAGAGCACCTCCTTCTCCTGGTTGTTTGGTTTTTTTTGAGAAAGGGCTTAGGTACCTAGCGGCTGGAGAGGGTGTAGGGTTGTAAACCTCCCCCTCCTCTATGAATGTAACCTCTCATATTCTTTGCTTTAAAAAAACAAGGGTTAAAAATGCACAGAAACTAAATGAATTTTTTCTGACTTGCTGAAAATTCAGAAAAAATATCAGTTTTGCTTCAACCCAACTATTTCATTTTTATTTTATTTTATTTTTCGAACTGCCAGCAAACCAAAAAAAATCAGTTATTTACACAGCTCTTGTTATGACCCTCATTCAGGCTAACTGCAAGATTTTGTCTCTGGACTTCCAGCATAAAATCATGAGTCCTGGCTGATGGAGCAGAAGGAGTAAATAGTTGGTAGCGATAGTAAACTCTCATCTTCTTATGTGAACTGGCCACAAGGGCGGTGGGGTGGGGGTGGGGGTGGGGCACTAAACTTGCGTTGTTACTTACCATGCGAATCATTTCTGTGGATAGAAGGGTTCAGTTGTCATCACTGTCAACACATCATCTTTCCTCAGTTCTGAAATTACTTTAAAAAGCACAGTATATGTTGCTCCATCTTCCTGTCATGTGGTGAAGAGTAATGTAGCCATTTGCAGTTGTTAGTACATCACCATCAAGCTTTGGTGTCTGACAGGCAGTTTACAAGAAACTGGGTGTAATCACCTTTCCTAAAAATAACCCCTATCAAAAAATCATTGACAGATGATACTTCGCAAATTTTTCCATTAAATGTATTGCATGATGCCAAATTGTAACAGCATTTGATTATTTTGATTCAATTAAAGGAATTATTGGGGATAAACCCTCTAAATGCTCATGATGATTAGGATATGAAGAACTAAATTGATGTCTTTTGCCAAGAAACTGAAGGAATCGATTTATATGTTGTTGTATTTGCATCTTGACCCAGCTGATGGAAGGGAAAAGGAATATAGCTATTTTAGACATACACTTTAAAGAGATGCAGTCAAGGAAAAAAAACTGGGGGGGCAAACATAGCAAGTTATATGTTTGTGTGTTTAAAATACCTATTCATTAAAGTCACAGATATCATTCAGGCTGCTAATTCAAAATGGCACGGATTCATATTATCATTTGGAAGTTCTTTATCCATGGGGAATTTAGTTTTAAACCAAACATTGCTGCAAATTAACTTAAAAAGAACCAAACACAAACTTGCCATGAATTTCATTGTAACTGAAAACAGTCTCCCATTACAGTGCTTGCACAATGTTTTGTTTTTTGCACAGTACGTTTGGGGGTTCTTTTAAAGATTTTGTACTGTAACATTTTTGCAAAAAGCATTGTTTCATAAGATCAAGCTGAACATTAACTTTTGTTACAAGGAGCGCTATACAAGTCTTGTTCCAACATAATGCTTCTCCTTAGAAGAATCATTAAAATGGAGGACAGTGTGGTCTAGTGGCGAGAGCACTGGATTCTGTTCCCAGTTTTGTCAGCGGCCTGCTGGGTGACGTTGGGCAAATCACATCAGCTCTCTGTGCCTCAGTTCCTTCGCCAATCTGTGAAATGGGGATAATAATACTTTGTAAAGTGCTTTGAAATCTAGTGATGAAAAGCACTATACAAGAACTAAATATTATTATTTAAAATCTAAGTCTCAGTAGAGCCAGATCTTGTTCCTATTAACCTCAGTCGGATATAGCACATGGATATCAGATTTGGATTAAAAGAAGAAAACAGTTTACAATAGTTATAAACCCACTAGACATGAATGGATAAAGTGATAACCAAAGTCTTCTTTCTTTCTTTCTTTCTTCCATCCATGATCAGGTGAGTGAATTTGCAAAAGTGTCATTTTCTTAACAGTTCTGCATGCTTTGGTCAAGATTATTAAAATAGGAATAACGTTAGGGTCTGAAATATATATATATTTAGGAATTTTAAATAAGTGGCTTGATTTTTTTGCAAAAGTGCTGAGCTCCCAACAACTCTCATTGAGAAAAGTAGGAGCGACTAGGTGCTCCGCACTATTGAAAAGAAAAGTATTTAGGTACCTAAAATACTGATTTGGGAACCTAACTTTAGTCTCCAGTTTTTGAAAATCTTGGCATTTAGAATGGGATCTGCTGACTTCAGTGACATCCTGTGACATTCTGTTCTTGCCACTCAGAACTGTAAGCCATTGCATTTCATTCTTGCTGAGACAGAGGTGTGCATTGCTGGAGATTGGATTCTCTCCCGCCCCCGCCCCCCCCACCCACGGGTCTATCTTCCTCACCAGCAAACTCCTCGAGACTCTGCCAGTTTAAACCTTGCCTTGCAGGTAAGGATCAGTTAACCCGAGTTCCCCAGAGATGTGTCTCTGCAGTGTCCATTCCCTCTCACTGTGACACTCGCAGAAATTAAGTTCACTGCCTCCAAAGACAGTGTGCTCTCCAGCTGATTAGGTTAGCTGAAGGCTCACACTTACTTCAGTATAAAACAGCACTGAGATGGTTTATAGTAAAACTAGAATAAGTTTATTAAATAAAAACCAGCAATGTAAGGAAGAGAAAAAGAGACCGGTATGGTTACAAACAAAACAAAACATGGTTTCTAGTGACTAAATCTTAAAATTAACACGTTACAATCTTTGCCTAAATAGTTTTCTTTCTTATATCAAGTTACGATCTCTAGCTCTCCACGCTAGGGGATCCAACTTTCAGAGGGTACTGTACACTATGTCCCCTAAGTTTTTGCTCCCCTTATATTTCCCAAAGTCCACTGTCTTTGCCTCAAGAGCCAGGAAGGATTCCTGGGGTGCAGATTCTGTCCCTTGGCATGATCACTAAACTATCTTCTCCATTGAGGGATAGCTCAGTGGTTTGAGCATTGGCCTGCTAAACCCAGGGTTGTGAGCCCAATCCTTGAGGGGGCCATTTGGGGCAAAAATTGGGGATTCATCCTGCTTTGAGCAGGGGGTTGGACTAGATGACCTCCTGAGGTCCCTTCCAACCGTGGTATTCTGTGATTGCTTGTTAGCTTGATGGCTATATTTACCTTATATGTAAATGTATTTTCATTGTCCTTTGCATGTGACCAAACCAGTCAGGCCGGTACAACAATATTCCTTCATCTGGGGCAGGCTGGGTTTATGCACTGCCTCCCAAACACATTTTAAGAACATATTTCCAGCTTTCCTTATACACAACTCACACAAACATCATACAATGATTTTTAAGACCAGCATGTCACCAATTTACATATACCTTACATGACACCTTTTAGATACACTCATTACTTCCAACACACTGTCATAACATGTGTCAGGCCTGACATGAATTACAGTATGGTGGGCCCAGTTGGCATTGAGGGACTTGCAGGACCACACACCCACCCCTTCTCGCTCCCCCTTCCTCCAAAAAAGTGTAATGATTGCTGTCAACCCTATAGTGCTAACTCAGCTATGGGAAAGTAAGTTGGATTCTGCTCTGACTTGTACATCAGCAGAATTGTTAACTAAGCTCCAAATTTCAGGATATTCGTAATGATGTATGTATGAGTATTACCTTATTGCCTGGCAGCCCCAAACAAGGAGAGGGCCTCCACTGTACTAGGCACTGTACACACAGAAATAGAAACAGACTGGCCTTTCACAAAAGAGCTTACAGCAATGAGGTTCAAACCAGGAAGTATACAACTTGACTCTCTGATCTCAGGTAATGAATTTACAAAGATGGAATTTAGGCGAGGAAGTCTTATTATTTGTATTATAAATAGCAAATACAATATGGAGTCACAGAGACAATAAATATGGATGCCCACAGTGCCATTTTCACACACTCTTGTCACAGCTGGGCCACGCTTTAACTTATTTTGGTTCTGATAGGGGGGCATAAAAAGTGGCCTACAAAGTTAACTGAAAAATGTGTGTGCACACACAGTTCCCCCCCATTTCATATCTAAGGCTCTGTCCACCCTGGGAGCAGAGCTGTATGAGACACAGCCCACATTGAAAGCAGTTGTTGCTAGTAATGTTTTTGGCACTGTTCCCATGACCAGCGTGGAGAGGATATTTCTCTTTTGCTAGAAAACTGTGTTAAACTGTACTTTGAAACTACAGGTGGCAACCCACATCATGGTTTGTGGGGCATGGTTCTCAGGAAAAAGTACCCGTCTACATGCTAGTCAGGGAAACCATAACAGGACGCTGCTAGCAAGAACCATTGTTTGATATGGTTATAACTAACGCATTCCCGTTCTGTGTGAACAGGGTCTAAAGGGAGCATTCAGAACATTTGTTGCTTTACTTCCCACGAAATCTGAATCAGTGCAGGCTGCTGGCTCTGCTTAATGGTGACCTCAAACTCACAATGGAACTCTGTTTAAGCCACATTATATATGATCAGTTGGTGGGGGGTTTATTTCTTTGTTGCACTGTTCTGTACGGCTTATAACAGGTGTATTGATCAATGCAGGAAACTCTGTAATACTGGAAAAAGAAGGGAGTTGCCTACCCTTATCGATACATTCTAGTCTCCATCAGGGTTTCATGGTGGGCATCATGTCATGAGCATAATGCTTGCTGGGTCATCGGATCAGGCAGGAGGTAATGATCACAGCAGGGTGGAAATTCCTGGGACCTGAAAAACAAGAAGATATGTTTTAAGTAACAAATGAATGTCCCTTCTAACCTAGCCACTCCGTGCTTGGAACTCCCACTGAAGTTCCAAGTATGGGACAGGGTCTAGCCCTGCAAGTCACCTTTAAGGATCAGTATTTCAAAGGAGCAACAACTACTAACCTCACCAGAGCTGAAATCCTTAACGGGAATACTATTAAATTAAACAACGGTAAAGGTAAGTTTAGTTTAAGACCTTGCTGATGTCCTTTTAACTCAATTGCTTTATTGTAAAACAGCTTAGTATATTTAGTCAATTAGTTACCCCAAGTTTTGGGGAGTGAAAGTAATATTTTCCCTCCCATTTTTCTAGGCTTCTTGAAGTCCATTCCCCTGATGCCAAGCACACTGTGGTTCTAAGGAGTAAGGATTCAGCCACAGCCCAGGCCTGGTTCAATGCTATCCACTCCAGTGCGAGTGACCTTATTCCTAGGGTGATTTCAGAGGTGAAAGACCAGCTGGGTAAAACCGGGATCGCTGGAAGTCGAGAGATTAGGCATCTAGGCTGGCTTGCAGAAAAGGTAATGAACATATTTTCTTTTTCATTTCAAAGCTCTCTGGATGTCTGTAAGTAGAGGCTGAATCAGATATTTGTTTTTATTTAGCTTTTACAAAGGCCTCTGATTGTGCCTGCTCTGACCTGTGGTATCTTATCTAACACAGTGGTTCCCAGACTCTCTGCTTCTGCAGACCATTTAGTAACCAGCTCCTCTTAGGGGCTTGCCTCCCATCCCAACCTTTCTGTCTCCCACTGCTTGGCTCTCAAATGTTAAAATCTGCATACACCAGGAAGACCTTTGGTGGTCCATGGGCCGCAGTTTGAGAACCTTTGATGTAGTGAGAAGAAAATCCAGGCACGCACAGGAACAGATCCAACATTATTTCAGTGTCAGAGCTCCAGAAATCAACTTTACGCTCTAAGAGCTTGTGTGCTCTGACTGGTTCCACTAGCAGTGCTGGGATATTGATTTACAGTGTCCTTAAAAAGACACACAATTTCCTCAGCAGCACGTGTGGTGTATTAGTGCCTCATAATGAGGCAAAGGATGCAAAAAATTTTCAGATACCTTTCCCAGCTCCATCCAAGGTTAGAAAAGTCAGCAGAAGTCCATGATGGTTAACCCTGCTGTTTATTTTAAGGTGAAGCTCACCCTGTAGAGAGCCAGACTGAGGCCTATATATCACATAACATTTTGGGTTGAATTTCACCATAATAGAATAGGGCCCTTTCTTAGAACTGCTGAACCTCATTAATGAATTTTAATGTTGAAATTTACAGTTCGCAGCTTTGGGCTTGACAGGGGAGCCTCCCTTTTCCCCACTCATTTTTATAAGCTCTTTGAACACAGAATATGTTTGGCTATTCTGTATATCCGAATCATCTCCCCGAAGAAGAGGCAAAACACCAATACTTATTGGGCATGAAAAGTTTTATTATCATCTGTGAGTATGTAGCCCCATTTTGAAGGCATACACCTCTATGTGCTAGGCCTGTATTCTTCAGAACAGGAGATTGTCTCCCAATCCTAGTTGAATGTAGCTGTTCTTCATTAGAACATTTACACACCTTGCAGTGGTCTATCGATAGGCTTAAAGTGAATATGCATGTTAAAGATGAGCAGGTTACAAGGTCACTTTAAAGCATCATATTTTGCATGCTCCCAGAGTACATTGCAGAGTGCCTTTCAAGCATTTGTGATCAGCATCACCACATAATAGGATTAAAATAAAGGAGAGTTGTGAAATTGCAGACAGTTCCCTAGCAGTACAGCAGGTGTGCAGTAGAGCACACTGTGGACACGTGCTAGCATTTAAATAAAGAAGAGATGAGCACCCATTCTGAAAATACACTGACATTTTATGCAGTGATACTGGCACAAAATAGCTTCCATATTCCACCCGAAAGTGGGGGCTGCATTGCACTGGTGGGCAATTGATTTCTCTTGTGATTGAATCCATTTGCGAATCCTTCAGGATCAAAGGTGCTGTGTAAATGCAGCTTGTTCTTGTTCTCATTAAAATGATTACTGAGTGTATATTTTCATAAACCGAACCCAGTGTTTCCTCATTCAGTAAGGAAAAGCATCTGCCGTCTGGCCTCTTCCTCGCAGTCACCATATAATCTTACATAATTACATGCGGTCCTCTTGCTTTCTTCATGTCATGTGATGGGGTGTCTACCCTCCACAAGCTCTGGGCAGGTTAATGTGGGTCAGGAGGGGTCAGTTCTTTAGATGCTGCACCTTGAGGGGAACCAGGGACTAAGAGGGCCTAATGGTAGATGACGTCCAGCTGAGGGAGGAGCTGGGAGAGCTAGGAGGTGAGAGCAGGAAGAGGTGGCAGGGATGAGGTCTGCAGTCACTCTCTAGAGGGAAAGGGAGTTGACCAGGGACAAGGAGGAGAGTAAGCTGTGGGGTCCTGCCCTGGATTCGGGAGACTTACAAGAGACCTAGAGGAGTGAAATAGCCATGGAGAGCCAAAGAAACTCCAGGGGTAAACCCGGAGATAGAGAGGTGGGGTAGGAAAGAGCCTAGGGGGAAAGAGCAACAGGGTCTGAGACTGAACAGACAGAGATTACTAGTCATCAGGTCCCGGGCTGGAACCCAGAGTAGCAGGTGAGCCCAGGTTCTCTTACCAGCCACTGGCAAAGTGGCACAGGACCTGGAGTTGGAACAGAAGACTGCCTGAGACGGCATATGGATAGTTGTCTGATGGGACCTTTCTTGCCCTTGAAGGGAGGGGTCTAGGTAGTGACCTTGGCCAGTGGGCCAAGTCATGAAGAGAAAGAACCCTGAGTCACAGAGAGGTCGGCATGAGTAGCAGATGGAAGGGGGCGCCAGATGGGGCAAGAACTATTTCCCAGATCTAACCACAAGGAGGTGCTCCTGCAGTGAGCGGAACCCCTTCACGTGGCTCTCAAAATCTTGCATCAAATGTTAGTGTTCATTGTGGACCGGCACCAAAATGGCAACATTTGCATTGACTTTAATGGGGCCAGGATTTGGCTGTGTGTACTGATTTCTGTATCTTTAGAATAGCTAAAATGAAGAATTAGCATTGATAGATTTTAAGAGGTGTTTTCTTTGAAAAGTAAACATGTTTTCACACCAACCTATCCACTCAGCTGTGTACAGTAGTAATGGTGAGAAGTCAAAAATCTTCTAACCACTTTATTGTGGGAGCCCATTTAGAAGGGGAAATAAAGGGTATGTACAATATAAAGTAAATCAGCTTGGTTTTATTTTGTCACCGGGATGCAAGCTGCAGATCCCTGGTTTCAGAAAGCTGACTTGGAAGGTGAGGGCACCATGGTGCAGGCTTCCTACAATCCCAGTCAGGAGTTGGTTGGTGAAACCAGAAAGTGGGAGGCGTCAGGGTACCTGGACGAGGAGCTGAATTCAGCACATACCCTGGGCACCCTCTCTGGCAGAATTACTCCTGTGGAGCCCTGGTCAGAACTTAAAGCTATTTCCAGCCGGTTAAAGTGCCTTGGGGAGGCCAGCAGCAGTACTATCTGTCCTTCCATGAAAGGGAATCGCCTCTCTGTTTCAATTGCCACTTGTCCATGGGGGGAGGAAACACAACATGGTGTTCCCACATGATCAAATGAAGCCCATTAGTTACATTATGTGTACCTGACTCATCTCAGTGTTTTTTTTTCTGCTTTCCTTACATTTGTGACAGGTCTGTAACTTTTCCGTGGACCCTTGTGGGAAGAAATCTGAGCTCTCTTTAGGAAAGCTCTCTTTAGTCTATAACCATTGAGAGCATTTATGACACCACTTTATAATTTGTAGCAAATCCTCATATTGTGGTTAGCATTCACTATGACATTAATCATGATGAATTTTTCTGGTGGTTGTAGGGATGTAAAATGTAATCCCATTGAAATGCCAATGCGATTGCTGGGGTTGTTCTACACTTGCACTAGAGTATTTCGTGTCCGTGCACGGAATTTAGCTTTTAACTTCAGCCTTTCTTTTACTGTAAATAATAGAGGCATTAGAAATCCTGGCTTAGGTAGGGCAATATTAAAATAAGTAGGTGGACATCTAGGGTGCTACATCTAATTGCACACTGCCAGAATTCTTCTGGGACCACTGCAGCCACTTATCAAAAAGCCAATCCTGAATCTTTCATCTCTGGCATGAATTTTCCACTCCAAAGGCATGTCTCTGCTCAGTGCTGAACAGTAGGGGTTTTAGGTGCACTTTAATAGGTATAGTTGATCTTTTGAAACACTGCTGCAAAGGATTTTGGGACACATTTAGGAACTAAAGTCACTCACGGCAGACTCCAAGCTGTTGGAAGAAAAGCAGCCAGACACAATGGTTACAGAGGTGCCCATCCCAATTTTTCCTGCACTTGACTGTATTGGGAGAATGGGTTCTGAAACATACCACATTGGCTTAAGGATTTATTAGTCAGACATTCTTTATGCTTTTCTGGTATTAACTCCAATATCAAGTATCAGCTTGCAAGGAAGTGTATACATTACCCAGTATGTAAGTTTCTACCCTCTCATTTTTTTCTTTAATCAGTCAGATCCAGGGGATTAGCAAGTATAGTGAGCAGGAGGGTACGATGATGGTTAGTCCTTACAGTCCCTCTCCTTTTTCATGCCCCTTATTAAGAGCCTTTTAGTGGCAGAATAATACATAAAAGAAATTCCTACCTGGGGGGACCTTTACACACATACTAAATGTGATTATACTAGAGGGACACTTTTAATAATGTCATTGCCATATTTCCATTTTGTCCCTCTACCAGAGCTCTGTGTCCATTGTCTTTCAGTGGCATTAAAATTTGCACCCCTGTTTTTTTCCCCAGGTGTCCATACTTCTGACTTTGCCTGTCTTGAGAGCTGTGCTTTTAAGCTCATGTTCAGAATTGAAATGAGTTGTTTATTTTCAGGTATTCTGCTGGGGCTCAACACCACTGTGAAAGGGGCTGTCTTTGATTCTTTCTGCATCAGGTGCCATTACTTGATGGGTATTTGGGGAAGTGCTTGTTTAGACAGGTGTGTCTTACCAGGTGTTCAGAGGCTGGTGAGATTTGAGCTCAGATTGTTCTGAAGAATCCTGTGCCATTGTTACATTTCAGGGCAACTGCACCTCTCTTCCCTCTCTATTGTCCAGCAAGGGTACCCACTATAAGTTTTTTGGGTCCCTAGTTGTCTTTTGAGTTGAGACCCGTGTATCTCTCCCTTCTAAGTGGGGTATTTCCAGGCTGAACAGTTCCCTACCTTCACTGTGTTGTTTCCAGCAAAAGACAATATCCTTAAGCAGGCTTGCTTCACATCTCTGCTTCAAGATAGTACACAGTGTTATTGCCGCAGTTTATAAGTTATTGCACAGTTCTTTCTAAGCATGCACCTTTTATTCTTAAGGTAAAAGCATGACAGAGAAAACATATTTAAAAATAATAAAAGAACCTATGTGCATGCTAATAAGCTTATCAGAGATCACCCCAACTGCAACATGGGCTTTGGGAGGAGCAGTTCTTCAACCTCCACCCAGGGATTTTCCTGCAGTTTCAAGTTCATCACACCCTTTCCTCCAAACAAGAACAATCCATGACTGGTTTCAGAGTAACAGCCGTGTTAGTCTATATTCGCAAAAAGAAAAGGAGTACTTGTGGCACCTTAGAGACTAACCAATTTATTTGAGCATAAGCTTTCGTGAGCTACAGTTCACTTCATCGGATGCATACTGTGGAAAATACAGAAGATGTTTGTTTTTATACACACAAATCATGAAAAAATGGGTGTTTATCACTACAAAAGGTTTTTTCTCCCTCCACCCCACTCTCCTGCTGGTAATAGCTTATGTAAAGTGATCACTCTCCTTACAATGTATATGATAATCAAGGTGGGCCATTTCCAGCACAAATCCAGGTTTTCTCCCCCCACCCCAAACAAACCCACTCTCCTATTGGTAATAGCTTATCTAAAGTGATCACTATCCTTACAATGTGTATGATAATCAAGGTGGGCCATTTCCAGCACAAATCCAGGGTTTAACAAGAACGTCTGAGGAAGGGGTTGGGGGGGGGGTAGGAAAACAAGGGGAAATAGGTTACCTTGCATAATGACTTAGCCACTCCCAGTCTCTATTCAAGCCTAAGTTAATTGTATCCAATTTGCAAATGAATTCCAAATCAGCAGTCTCTCGCTGGAGTCTGGATTTGAAGTTTTTCTGTTGTAATATCGCAACTTTCATGTCTGTAATCGCGTGACCAGAGAGATTGAAGTGTTCTCCGACTGGTTTATGAATGTTGTAATTCTTGACAACTGATTTGTGTCCATTTATTCTTTTACGTAGAGACTGTCCAGTTTGACCAATGTACATGGCAGAGGGGCATTGCTGGCACATGATGGCATTGGTGGATGTGCAGGTGAACGAGCCTCTGATAGTGTGGCTGATGTTATTAGGCCCTGTGATGGTGTCCCCTGAATAGATATGTGGGCACAGTTGGCAATGGGCTTTGTTGCAAGGATAGGTTCCTGGGTTAGTGGTTCTGTTGTGTGGTATGTGGTTGCTGGTGAGTATTTGCTTCAGGTTGTGGGGGCTGTCTGTAAGCAAGGACTGGCCTGTCTCCCAAGATTTGTGAGAGTGTTGGGTCATCTTTCAGGATAGGTTGTAGATCCTTAATAATGCGTTGGAGGGGTTTTAGTTGGGGGCTGAAGGTGACGGCTAGTGGCGTTCTGTTATTTTCTTTGTCAGGCCTGTCCTGTAGTAGGTGACTTCTGGGAACTCTTCTGGCTCTATCAATCTGTTTCTTCACTTCCACAGGTGGGTATTGTAGTTGTAAGAATGCTTGATAGAGATCTTGTAGGTGTTTGTCTCTGTCTGAGGGGTTGGAGCAAATGCGGTTGTATCGCAGAGCTTGGCTGTAAACAATGGATCGTGTGGTGTGGTCAGGGTGAAAGCTGGAGGCATGTAGGTAGGAATAGTGGTCAGTAGGTTTCCGGTATAGGGTGGTGTTTATGTGACCATCGTTTATTAGCACTGTAGTGTCCAGGAAGTGGATCTCTTGTGTGGACTGGACCAGGCTGAGGTTGATGGTGGGATGGAAATTGTTGAAATCATGGTGGAACTCCTCAAGAGCTTCTTTACCATGGGTCCAGATGATGATGTCATCAATATAGTGCAAGTAGAGTAGGGGCGTTAGGGGACGAGAGCTGAGGAAGCGTTGTTCTAAGTCAGCCATAAAAATGTTGGCATACTGTGTGCCACAAGTACTCCTTTTCTTTTTGCGAATCCATGACTCTGTCAGTCACTAATTTATGCAGTTTGGCTCCTTGAAGAGACTGAATAGGTAATCAGTCAGACAGTGGGTCTCTGCTCAAAGTGTAGCTCCAAAAGGATGGACTTGAGGTGGGTCATTTGTATTCCCCTCATCCCCAAGTATGTCCTAGGAAATCCACTTCACACGTAGTGTCCCCCAAAAGTCTTTGAAGTTCCTAATATGCCCCAGAGATTGCGTTAATCCTGCCTTCCTCTTAAAGAAATTCTGTAGAATCCCACAATAGTACACAGCCTTTTGCATTTTCAATACAATGGTTTCCCCCACTATTTAAACTTAATTCCATAAGGTTTATCCAGAATATTATCATATCTGTCACATCCATAATTGTGGTTCCTCCACTCAATGCTATTTCCCCTACCACCACAAGGTAAAACATAGACTCTTCCAGCAGGGCATAGCAAGCATGCTAGAACCTTAGAGAGAGATGGTTCTAGGGTAAAGGAGTTCTTGCCTATTTAGAGCTTTAAAGAAGATGAAGAACTTGAACAAGTCCCAGAATTTGATTGGATAAGACCCTGGTGTGATGTACTCATGCCAGCCAGGTCTGCTTAGGGTGGTGGCCTTTGCATACAGCCAATAGTTGCAGCTTTTGGATGACCTCTTGGTTCAGCCTGGTGGAACTAGTTGCAATAATCCAGTCTTGCATGTGTCCCTATTGCTAGGTTTGCACTGTATGGAGGTGGCCAGTGATTTTCTTTCCACTAGAAGTTAGCACAAGTATCTCAGCACATGAAGAGACTGAGTGTTATTTATTGTATGTAGCTGATATTTACAGTCTTCTGGTCTAAAATGTTGTCTATGTTTATGTCAGTAATTCCACCCTTAGATAAAGCAAGAATTGAAGGGGAAAATGGTTTGGTATGGAAGGGCTTAGTCTGTAAAGAAATTAGATAGTTACAAAAAACCTGAAGATACCACCGCTGAAAGCAGGATATGAGCTCAGGCAAGAGAAAATTCATTGTTTTAGCTACCAGATTAAGCAGTCTCACTCAGAAGATCTGGAGTGAGCTCCGTCAAGATGAAGGGAACTGAAACCTCAATCCTGCTCCATTAAAGTAAATGGGAGTTTTGCCAGTGAATTAAATGACAGTAATATCAGATCCTAGGGGATGAGGTAAGGAAATTGGACAGGCCTGGGTTGCATGTGTGTATGTACATTGGTCCCATCTGTTTGTCAATGGCCACCTTCTCTTACCTGTGTTCCTGAGTGGTATTCTCCTGTCAATCATGCAAGCAAAGGGATGCTTATGGTAGTTTGATTCAGTGTGGGAAGAACAGAATAGTGGAGTATGGGGCAAAATCCATCTCTTGCAGTAGAGAGCTATACCGCATAGGAAATTGTGACTTAACAGTTTGTATCTCAACAAAAGCTGAACAGAATTTCCTGGGGGGAAAGCCTTTTCTATGCTGAAAGGTTTAGCTGGTATATCTGTACAGTTATACCAGAAAACAGTGCTTTTGGCAGTATAGCTTATTCTGGTTTGGCAAGCAAAATAACTTTTTGCAATCACACTTTTTTTCCTGCTGGTTTTATTGCATCTACACCAGGACTTTTGCTGGCATAGCAGTGTCTTTAAAAAATCACACCTCTAATTGACATAGCTATGCTGGCAAAACTTATAAATGCAGACCTAGAAAATGCATTTTTGTAGCCTGGGGGCATCAAACATCAAAAGCCTCTTGCAAACTATAGAAGTGTTTAATGTTTCTCAAAGAAGAGGTCTCAAGAATCCTTTGTCATAGCATGCATTAGGCAACTTAAATGTAAGAGTTGCTAGCAGGTCCCTGATAATATTAATAATGTTTGAAACGAAAAAAAGGAGAAGATTCTCGCACTGGATCTTGACTCCAGTATTTGGCACATGTTAACAGAACTCTGCCTAGAGCAGGCAGATTATTGTTGTCAAAATCCAGTGGCTGGATGTGAGAGGAGAACATACCCAAGTGAGGAAAAGGAGAAGAAGTCACCTAACTGGCAAAGTGAATTGGAATTATTTTTTGGTGAATGATATCTCCAAAATGAAAAGTGTGCTAATATATTCTAGAACATTCAGACTCCTCTGCAGTCAGATAACCATATCACTGTACTGGAATTAAGATATGTGAGATGTCCTTTATCGCAGCTGTCTCTTTCAGTACTGGACTGGAGAGTGCTGTGTTGTTATCTGTTTTCCTGTTTTCTCTTATCCTTTGGAATGAAGCATAACACTCTGGTTGTGAAACGTGCAAGCTGTGCAAACAAGATTTAGTCAAATGGCACAAAAGTTACTGTGAGCCCATTTTTGGACTTCAAATGAAAACATTTCCATGTTCCATTTGCTTTGCATTTATTTACACTCTGGTTAGTGAAACAAGCAGGCAGCAGCAGAATTGATAGTTCCTCTACTCCTGGATTGTGGTCACGGATTTTCAGTACTGACTTGGTAAATTTTAAAGAACAAAAGGGGAGCTTCAGTGAAAATATGATACCATTTTTGAGATCTTAGAATAACCATGATATTAAAAAAGCATAAAATGTGTTTGAAAAAAACACCCTTAATGTAGTTAAAACAATTTTATGTAACCTAAAATAATCTATTTAGGTACTTTGGTTTAACTACCTTCATTTATTCAGCCATCTAATGCCAGAGAGGATAAGCTAAGAAACCATTAGAATAGAAAGATAATATATGGTATTCGCAAAAAGAAAAGGAGTACTTGTGGCACCTTAGAGACTAACCACTCATGCTCAAATAAATTGGTTAGTCTCTAAGGTGCCACAAGTACTCCTTTTCTTTTTGCGAATACAGACTAACACGGCTGTTACTCTGAAATATATGGTATTGTGGTTGTACCCCCCTACATTTTGACTAATCAGTTCTTTAAGCAGCCCCATTTTACAGATGGTACACAGAGGTGAAGGGACTTAAGTGAAGTCACACTAGGAACCAGTGGTACATTCAGGAATAAAATCCAGGCTCCTGATTCCCAACTCATTGCTCTAGTCACTAGAAAGCACTGTGGTGTTTTTCATTTATGCCAAAGTGACCTTTGACTTCTAATATGCCATAATTCCTCTAACCAATCAGCATGCTTTACGCCTGGATAAATGATATGCTGTCTATTTTAGAGTTTTCTATTGATCCTATCTCTATAACATCTAAGTGCTTCCCAAAAAAGTTTGCAGAACATGCAAAGTGCACTTTATCACATCACTGTCATAGAAGACTTGGGTATATTGCTGAATTTGTTTTAATTATCATTTGTGTCCATTTATTCTCTTCCATGCATCTGGTGAAAATGTTATCAAAGGGGAAGGTCATGTCATACGCCCTTGAAGATGGTCAGTGGACAAACCCCATCTATAATGACCTCATTGCAGCATTATACACTCTCCCTATCACCTCAACAATAAAACTCCTGCTACTTATCTCACAAAAATGGAAAAATCCTATATATTTCCCCAACAAGAATCTGATTTTTAAATCCTGGCTGGATCACTTATTTTTGAACACTTGTATAAGAACAGGGAGAGCTCTACTGTTGCCCCATTTTGCTTGACTTTGTAGCTTATTAACTCCAGAACTTGGTTGTTTGCTTCGTAAAACAGAACAGCACAGTGCTCAATTACATAAACAGACTGCATTGTCTGGGATAATGACCAGTCTCTGCTTATGAAAGACGTAAACCTGAAGTAACATGAAGAGTAATTTCCTCTCCTAGATTCAATGGCGTTCCTTCCTAGAACAGATGTATCCACACTGATGAAGCAGTGTTGAGAAGATCAGATTTTGGTAGTTTTTCGTTTACCTGATTGATGGATATATTTAGAGAAACTGACTCCAGTTTCCACAGTATGCATCCGATGAAGTGAGCTGTAGCTCACGAAAGCTCATGCTCAAATAAATTGGTTAGTCTCTAAGGTGCCACAAGTACTCCTTTTCTTTTTGCGAATACAGACTAACACGGCTGTTACTCTGAAACCTGACTCCAGAATGAGCAGACATTAAGCACACTGTCAGGACTCTCTCCTTCATTTGGGCAACACATATGGTATCCTTACCATGCTTGTGCCTATCATTTATTTAGCTAAATGATGATAAAAGCTAAACCAAATAGTGAAGTGATAAGTAGCACAGGGTAAATAGAGGGATAATGGGGGAAGATGGATATGAATGGCATGATTAATATTTTTAAAAAATGGACAGGAAGGTGAGTGAAAGGAAGAGATGAGGGGAAAAGAGGAATAGAAATTCAAAGGCCTGATTTTTAAAGTTGGCCTCCATTTTTGCAAGTAGAGTTTTGTTCTCAAAGATAATTGCACCGACATATTTGTTCCTGCAGTTAATTCTGGGCACATCTAGGCTCACAATAGATGTTTTGGGCACAGGTGAGTAGTTAAATGCCTTGCAAGTGCAAAATGGCAGGCTGAGTTTAAAAATCAGACCCTACATATCCCCAACAGCACTTTTCACAAGGGTTACATAATTAGTCCCAGTGCCCTAGTGAAATTCCAGTAGAGGTAATTACCTTATGTATGCTCTGAGTTCTCCCTATGGCTTAATTTACAGCAATAGTCTTCATTCCTGTCCTAAAATATTGCACATTGGTGGTACTGTTGCTTCAGACCCAGAGGAGGCTGCATTTCACTGGTGGACAACATTATTCTAGGGTTATGTCATTTGTGATACTTTGCTTAATTATACACTTTCCAGACCAGGAGACATATGATCTTTAATATGTCTCTTGTATGAATGCATTCGGATGCACACAGAATTTGCAGGGACATTTAGTAAAAATTAAAAGGCAGTCTGGCCTTCTGAATATATACTTAAAGTTGTGAACAAACCAAGTATTTATTTTGAAAGAGGAAATTGTGACCCGTCGCTTGGAGAGAGCACAGCAGTGGAAACGGGTGCAGAGAACTGCCAGAAGGAAACTGGGTATCTCTCTGCCTCTGCAGGAATCTTAGGAGAAGTGTTCCTTCTAATTCCACATTCACTCTCATCCTCTGGAGCTGTAGCATATAGCTCCCTTTATTAAACTACTGCTAACAGTTTCTGTGCATATCACAGTGCCTAGTGCAGGGGTTCTCTCAACAACTCTGGCCTCTCTGACAATTTTTCCTAAAATACTTCATTAACTTTCAGAAAAACATAAATATTCACATATACATGTCCAAATCATTGTAATTTATTTATGTAAGGGTTTTTTTTTAAATCAATAATACAAACAATGTACAGTAGTTTATATTCTTTACTGGACCTAAACAGAATAGAAAAAAAAGTAAAATGCTTTGCATGTTCTTGTCTTTTGTGGCGGTTTTTTTTAAAGACTTGCTAGCTAGTAAGTCTGCTGGTATGAAAAGTGATGTTTGTATGTTTGTTAATATCATTTTTCACAGCAGCAGACTTGCTAGCTAGCTGGGAGGCAGTGAAAAGTGATATTAACAAACATACAAATATCACTTTTCACAGCAAACTTACAAAGCCCTGGCAAGCTGGGGGACAAATTAAGCCCTGGATGGGGAGGTGGGTAGTGAGGCAGCGGGGGCTAGGGCAATGCATGAGGGGCTGGAGAAAGCAGCGGGGCCAGAGGCGATGGGCTAGGGGAGGCAGTGGGTCCAGGCCGAAGTCCTGTGGCCCTTGACCAGAGCCTGCCACCCCATGAGAACCTGCCACCCCAGGACTAAAGCCTGAGCTCCACTGGGCCCAGGAAGGTAGGGGACTCTTACCAGCTGCCTGCTCCTCCAGTGTTTCTGGCTGCAGAGGCTGGCAGGGCCCAACCCCTGCTGGCGGCTCCGGGGGAAGGGCCGCTGCTCCCCTATTCTCCCCTCCCCCCAATCACGGCCGAGGAGCCTGTGGCCGCAAGCAAAGCCCTGGGTGGCCGCATTTGAGAAATGCTGGCCTAGTGCAACCTGACTGATGCTTCTAGGCATTACTGAAATATAAATGTTCAGTAATATCACTTGGCTGAAGCAAGGTCTGTGCTTCATCTCTGGGACCACACTCATCACAGATAGGTCTGTGGTGCCCAGTCTTGTGTACCTTACCCACATGAAGCACAGATCAGAGTAATTTTCAGAAATGGCTTAAGCCCTGTCCTCACTAAAAGAGAGCCACTTTAACTAAGCTGTTTTCAACAGCGTTCCTATCTGAGTATCCTATCCCTTTGCTGAGCTCCGATCAATAAGTGTTACCAAATGTACAGTCACTAATTTATCACATAATGCAGACTCAAGTTTAAAAAAGTGTGATGTAAACTGTTAACCACAGTACCTGTGTTGCTTCTCTAAAACATTTTAAAGTGTGTTAGAGATGGGGCACGCTTGTTGACTGACGAATATGCATCTAGATCAAAGCATGGCTCTTCCAGTTTGCTGCCTTATATAGCTTACTTGACTCTCCTGCCTTATGTAGCAAAGGCCCTCAACTGCTGCTTTGCTGAGCTATTTTTGCCTGAGTGTACTTGCTTATGCTATTCTCAGTCCCTCCATGTCAGACAGTCTTCACTGTGGCATGTTCCCTGCCTCAGTGACAGTGAGGGTCAGAGTAGATCTTTACTCTGAGCCTGGGTTTAGGACCACCTCACAGGAGAACTCTCCGTAATTCTCTGCCTCCAGATGGCGCACACAATGGCTCCCTTTGGAGCAGAGTTTTCACTGGGTTGTAGAAAAATGTCTCTTTGTTTCTTGATTTGAGGGAGAAAAGTCTTAAAGCCAAACTGCTAAACTTTAAAAAAAAAAAAAAAAAAATCCCTTTGGCTTTCTGAGGAGAAGCATCCCCATCCCAATCCCCCAACTTTGGAAATGTTGGACAAAGAGTAGTCTTCCCTCCCGCCCCCACCCTCCTCACACACACAGTCACCAGGGAAGCTCTTGCACCAAAGGCAAAGCTCCCAGCTGGTGTCTGGGTGAAGTACATACCAAGACAGAAAGCAGGCGCCCAACTTGCATGCGGACAGTGTCCATGCTGAGATAATTGAGCAGGTCACAGAGAAACCAAGCTGCCAGCTTGTGCATTGGTGAGGGCCGTGCCAAGATGATTAAGGAGGCTGCATGGACGCTCCCTTCACTGAGACCAAGACAGAATCAGTGGAATAGAGCTGGTGGTAAGTTCTTCAAAGCCTCCCCCAGGCACGGAACCCCTATTGCAACCGCTTGCAGAGCAAGCAGCAAAGTTCACTGTAATCTTGGGGGAAGGCAAGTTCCCTCCATAGCAACTAGACAGAAGGACCACAGTTCTGATCCTGTCTGGCAATTATGTTTCTATGGTCACCTAAAAATTGATGCAATATTAGAGGCTGCTTTTAAAAACTGTGTCCTTAACACCAGAAGTGGTGCGCCTGGACCTGTTGGGGGTATGGGCCTAATCCAGCTTCCATTGATGTAAATGGCACTTTGACCATTCAACTTCAGTGGGCATTGGATCAGGGCCCTGGCCAGTCTGCCACTGCACACACCAGTTATATTGCTCAGATGCTGTTTCTGGCTGACAACACCTGCCATGTAGGTGTAAACAGGTGGGTGTGCCAAGCATGCTCCCAGAAGCACTATGCATGCTTTGTCCTTCACAGGCATAGTGCCTCCCTCCACCTTTGCTGGGGTCAGGGGCTACAGTTGCTAGAGGCCATCTCCCAGTACTACATTGGCTCTCGGAGAAACCGTTCGGTCCAAAGTGTCTGTTTTGCCAAACAAGAGTTGACATGGAAAATAACAGATTTTTTTAAAAATACCCTGCAAAGAAACTAAAGTTTGCTTGCTGGAGTGATTGGATTGACCTTTAGGAAAATATGAAAGTAAAAAATATAATGGTGAGGGAAAAATTGCATGCACTATAATTTTCAGAATGGCAAGACATTAATTCAATGCAGACTCTACAAAATCAGTCTAATTTTAGCCATCAACCTCTGCTTATATAATATTCCCCTAAAGCTATTAACTCCAGGCTTTTACCCTGTTATTGCATCTTCTAAAAGGAAAATACCTTAATACCATGAGAGCCCTAACAAAAATGTGCCATTAGACAATTATACTGCAACAAAACTTTGGAGACAGTGTGGCAGTATTTCTTTCTTAACCTAATTGTTCTACTGCTAACATTTTCAATGCTCCTGGTCACAATGGAAGGTGAGAACATGGCAGTGGCATATGCAAAATAATATATTGTGGGATACTGGTCACAGGGACCTTCTGCAGCAAGAACAGGTTAGTTCTGTGTGAAATTTTCATAAAGGACTGCAGTTGAAAGGAATCCATTAGTTGAAAAGTTAACTTATATCCTGCACTCCCCACAACCAGTACTAGTGTCTGCGTATTTTAGTTATTTGTTTTATGATAGGAAACACGGACAGAAGAGCTTTAACTCAATTCCCCCTTCTCTCCCCCAAATTCTTCAACCCTATAGGCTGATCTCTTGCTGCAAAGTTATCGTGTCTGCTCATTTGGAGCAGTAATGAGTTATATTAATTCCCCCAAAGTGTTGTTACTTTTTCTCCCCTCCTGCTTAAGCACTCCGCTGTCTTTACTGTAACATAAATAAAAGCTTTAGCGAAAGACTGAAAAACAAATTGATAATGATGGAGCCTTCTTGTCTTCTCCAAGGGGTTTCCTCTTCTCAGTTTTTAATGAGGCCCATATTAGTTGTCATTCTTACCTTTCCTAATAAATAGTTTGAAATAAAAGCTTTTAATATGTGCAGCATAATTTGTGCCAAGCTGCTGACCTTTGCTTTTGATAAGACCGCATTTGAGGCTCAGTCCCAAGACCAAACATATTGTTGGATCAATCATGTTGATTTTTGGCTCTGATAGTTACATGCAGCTAATGAGTTGTATGGTGTACACATTAACCTCAGACCTGACTGTGCGGATGCCAAGCACGTAGCAAAATCACACTGGGGCTTCAAAGAGACGCACTGTGCAGGCATCTTAATAGAAGTGTGCAATTAAAAACAGTAGTACATGTCACTGGTTCACTGCTTGTGGGAGTAGAATGTAATCAAGGGAGGAAAAACAAGCCATCTTCTGTCTGTTTAAAAAAAATCTCTGCATCATAAAGGTGCTTTATGAACTGTGAAATAGAGATTAAAGCCTGAACATTTAAACAGTAAGGTAATGATTTTACTACCAAAGGGGAAGCTGCTTTGGGGAACAGCCACTGAATAATACATTTAAGGCTGTCCGATTACCACACAATGATTCTCCTTGGATTTGAAGGCATTTTAGAGCAGTGCTATAATTTCCATTTGACAAACATGTGATTACATATGTATCAACACATTACCCAAGGAGGGGCCTTCCATCTGCATAGGAAAAGGCCACTTTGATCAGTGGTTGGGGTACTAGAACACGGTCACAACAGCTAGTTTATATGCAATTGCTTTTGCTCAATTGTGAGAAATGCTGCTGGATTGAACAGGCCAGATTATGATCTCGTTTTACACTGATGTTAATCCAAAGTACTTCTATTGAAGTCAATGGAGTTACCTCATATCTGACACATTGCGTTCAAACTGTTAGCAACTAATTCTGAAGACACCAGTTCACTAAGAAACACAGGGCTGAATCCTGCACTTCATATTCAGTCTCTGAGTCCACAGGAATTTTACTTGGGTAAGGGCTCCAGGATTTGGCCCCAAATTAGTAACACATTGTTACCCACCTGGCCTTGTTAGCAGGCAGCTGGTTAACCATCCACATAGAGCCATGGGCAAAAATCCCAACATGCACAATCTGTTACTCCCGGCCATTTACCTCAGTTTAAGGATTGGGAAAGAAAACAAACATTGCATGTTAACCACATGAATACAAAGCAAAGAATGCTGGGACGAGCATAAGCCTTAAACATCCAGCTGCAGGAGGACATTAGACATGCAAAGGTGGAATAAATACGACCACAAATGCCAGACAGCTCCAAGCCATCTCTTTAATACAACAAAAATTTATCAATTAGGCTGAAAGAATGTTATTGCTTGAAATAGGAATTCAGAAAATCATGAAGCATTGAACAACAAATTGCTCTCTAGGAAGGCTCCTGAAACAATTTTCAGAGCAGTGTTTACTCACGTCTTACTAGAGAGAATGTCTTGTGGGCTCTCTCCCTCCCTTCGGTGATCAGATAGTATCTGATCTGATCTGTGTAGCCTGTAGAGGTGATGAAATGTCAGTAGAGAGTAGGTTTTTGGACCTAAAATTTGGGTTTGATAACAAGACCACATAAAACATGAGTGAAGTGAAGTGAGACAATTCAGAAGCAAGTGAGAGAAAAGTTAGGACATAACCCCAGGTCATGTGTTTTGGTTTTAACAAGTGTTTTAGACAAAATGGGAACATTTTGGAAGAATGGGATCTGTATCGATAGTTATTTGAATGATATTTATGCAGATGTTCATTAAGATGTTTAATGTGAAATAGCCAATGAGAAAGTAGAACATATTTAATTGTGGTAATGGAAATACAGATATGGTAAAAGGTAGGCTTAGTGCTAATTAACTAAGGGGTATTATGATTATACCAAGGGCAGTATGCTAATTTTAGGTTAGCATGCTCATCCACTATCAAGGTACCATTAGAGAGGGTTATATACCCATTCTACTCATCCAGGGACTAATCACCCCTACATACACCATTTCATCCTGGAATGTGAGTATCAATGCAGTGTATGATTATATTGGAAAGCCTGGTTGCTTTCACTAATTTTGTTTAATAAATTCTTTAATTTTGTTCCTCATTATGTCATTCACAGTCCTCCACGAAGTTAAATTATCTGTAACTGTCCCCAGAAGCTTGACCCTTGAGGAGCTGAGTTTGGTTCTATTCCTTATTTTTAAACTATAAATTGGGAACACACAAATCGAGGTTACATGTGGCAACTACAGCACTTGCTTACCTGGAGAATTGGTATTAGTGACGTCTTTGATTAACAATTGGAAATGAGGAGGAGCCAGCACCCTATGACCAGTCTGCTGTCTGTGGACCCTTGACCATTTCTCTTCCTAACCAGATATAGCAACATACCTTAAAAAGTCACAAGCTATCATAAAGTCCTGCCCAGAGGGAATGTGGGAAACATAGGATAGTCATCAATGCTGCACAGCATAAAACCATAACATGGGTACGTTTTAGACGGTATTATTTAAATTTTACAATAAATCTTAGATTCCAGCCATAAGACTCGAGGCAAATAGCCTTACTGAATCACAGTTTCTTCTTGCCCTTGACATACAGCTCTCCCTCTCCCAGAAGCCCTAGCTGCTGTTCCCCCTGGCTCAGCCAGGTTTTTGTATAGAATCTCCTTAGTTTCCTGTCTAGTTTTCTAAACATACAGCGTAGGAATGCTTTCTCTTTGAGCTCACCATGGCTTCATCCCCATTGAAAATAATGGGAGATGGCTTCCCATCTTTATTAGGGGAAACCTCACTTTCACATACCAAGCCTTTAGTAAAATTGTGGCCATCCTCCCTAAGGGCATCTTCTGGCTTCAGTCTCATTGGAAACAATAGGGGAGGGTGGCCATCCTTGTTAGGGGCAGCCTCGATTTTTATGAAATGACAGACATTTTGTGCAAAGGCAAATTATGCTCAAATAAATTTGTTAGTCTCTAAGGTGCCACAAGTACACCTTTGCGAATACAGACTAACACGGCTGCTACTCTGAAACCTGTAAAGATTCACTACATTAATTAATAACTTTGCTTAATCACAACATAATTTCTCTGAAAACTAAGTACTCTGCTTATCCAAGATCAGATTCAAAGGTGACTGGATTACAGCCTGTGAGCACCTTCATGGAGAGAAGATTTCGGATAGTATAGAGGCCTTTTTAATCTGATAAAGGCATAACGAGATCTGGTGTCAGACGAGGTAGAAGGTTTAAATTGTTAAACAGTGAGAGTAATTAAATATAAGAAAAACTTATACCAAATAGCTCAAATGATAGCTCAAAACAGATGTGGATGGAATATGCTCCTAACCTCAGCCCTACTCAACCTTTGCATTGGAAAAAGATGAACAACTCACCAAGATGGACAGTGGATTCTGAGCCACCCAAAGTCTTTAAATCAAGATTGGATATTTTTCTAAACTATTTGCCCTAGCTCAACCAGAAGTTAGGGTTTGATGCAGGAATTACTGGGTGAAATTCCGTGCCTTGTGTTATGTGTGAGGTCAGACTAGATGATCATAATGGTCCCTTGTAGTCTTAAAAATCTATGAATTGGTTAGTGAAAAGAGTCTAAAAACAGATGACATATCAGAAAGTTTTTTCATAAAGGTTCCATTTTAAATTAGTTCTAACTCAAACCAAATAAATCTGGTTAAAAATCCTGTAAATTCACTCTCTACTCGCAGATTATGTGCATAAATTTGGAGAAGATATATGGTGGTATTCATGCAAAACAGAAGCTGAATACTTGCTTTAAGTGAAAAACTGAATCCAACCTTAATTATAGAAGCACTACGTGGTCTCTGTAATAATATGTACACTGGATAGTGCCAAAAAGGAGAGTACGAGCATTGTTGTTGAATATCACATTCCTGAAGTGCTGATTGAGTGGTTTTTGGCAGTGCATTATATAGGAAACCATTTATGCTAATGTATGGTCCCAATACCAAAGAAAAGGATCAGCCAAAAGAGCGAGCAGCCTTTATGTTCTATAGTGTTCACAGGACATGATGGGTTTGGTCACTGCTAGGGTGGTAGTTTTCTGTGGCTTGCTGCATATGAACTCTAAAGATAAAGTTGCTCAGTGCAACTCTAAGTTAAGTGCCTGCTCTTATGAATATGCTCAGTTTTGCAAGAAGCAAATACATGTATCGAGTACCTTCTTATAATGTACAGTCTACCCGGAAAGATAATGGAGCAAATAATTAATTAATTTGCAAACACCTAGAAGATAATAAAGTGATAAGTAACAGTCAGCATGAATTTGTCAAACCAACCTGACAGCTTGATAGGGTAACAAGCCTTGTGGATAGGGGGGAAGCGGTAGATCTCTGCTTTATTAAGGCTTTTGACAATGTCTCGCATGACCGTCTCATAAACAAACTAGGGAAATACAACTTAGATTGAGCCTGTAAGGTGGGTGCATAACTAGTTGGAAAACCATTCCCAGAGAGTAGTTATCAGTGCTTCACAGTCAAGCTGGAAAGGGATTAAAATTCAGAATGATCTGGAGAAATGGTCTGAAGTAAATAGGATGAAATTCAATAAGGACAAATGCAGAGTATTCCACTTAGGAAGGAACAGTCAGTTGCACACATACAAAATGGCAAATAACTGCCTAGGAAGGAGTACTGTGGAAAGGGATCTGGGGGTCATAGTGGATCACAAGCTAACTATGAGTCAACCATGTAACACTATTGCAAAAAAAAGCAAACCTCATTCTGGGATGTATTAGCAGGAGTGTTGTAAGCAAGACAGAAGAAGTAATTCTTCTGCTCTACTCTGTGCTGATTCGGCCTCAACTGGAGTATTGTGTCCAATTCTGCGCACCACATTTCAGGAAAGATTTGGACAAACTGGGAAAAAGTCCAGAGAAGAGCAACAAAAATGATTAAAGGTCTAGAAAACATGATCTCTGAGGGAAGATTGAAAAAATTGGGTTTGTTTAGTCTGGAAAAGAGAAGACTGAGAGGGGACATAACAACTCTTTTCAAGTACATAAAATGTTGTTACAAGGAGGGTGGTGAAAAAATGTTCTCCTTAACCTCTGAGGATAGGACAAGAAGCCATGGGTTTAAATCGCAGCAAGGGCGGTTTAGGTTGGACGTTAGGAAAAACTTCCAAACTGGGTGGTTAAGCACTGGAATAAATTTCCTAGGGATGTTGTGGAATCTCTGTCTTTGGAGATTTTAAGAGCAG